>NC_086444.1:1039840446-1040440446 GCF_028390025.1 Pseudophryne corroboree
CAGCCAGAGTGACAGCAGGGACAGTGAGAGAGAGAGTGACGACAGGGAAAGAGAGAGTGACAACAGTGACAGCAGGGAGAGAGAGAGAGAATGACAGCAGGGAGAGAGAGAGTGACAGTAGGGACAGGGACAGTAACGACATGGAGAGAGGGTGACAGCAGGGGAACATTACCTGACTGGTCGGCGGAGGCACCCATGGGCAGCGGCGGTGATAAGGAAGCCATTGGTGCGGTGAGGTCCCTCTGACCGCCATTTGTTGTGGGTGAGCGGCTTGCGGCGGTGAGCGGCTGGCCAGGGGTGTAAGTTGATAACAGACGCCCGGAGGCGAAAAAGATCATATTGCCCCACCACTTGGACCAGTTCAGGTATACACACAAAGCCACTTATACACGCATACACACACTTACATATATAAAAATACACACCCAGCCACATTTATAACCCTTTTACACCAAAATCCCGGGTCTGACCCAGGATTTGGAACACGGTTCCAAGCCGGGTCAGACCCGGGACTCCCCCCATTCACTGCAGTGCCGATCCGGGATATTCCCGGATCGGCACCGTTTACACTACACCCGGGTGCAGTGTCTTGTGGGCCGGCGCTTAGAGATGATGTAATCTCCAAGCGCTGGGAAACACTGCAGAGCAGGACTCCGGAGCGTCTCGCCAGGGGCAAGCACAGCAATCTGGAAGCTGTTGTGCTGCCCGCAGCCTCCGGCGCTTCCAGGCTCCAGACATGGCGCTGCTGTCTGCATAGACAGCATGTGCCATGTCCCCAGCCGCTGCATGGTAACCAGTACGGTGCGCCGTGACCCCCAGCCTCCCGACCGCCCGCCGGACACTGCGGTACGGGAGGTTTGCCATGCTGTAAATGGGTGCCGGGTCGGCTGACCCGGCTTACCCATTTACACCGCTTCCTACCCCGGGTCTTACCCGTGTCCACACACACACACACACACACACACTGTCCCCACACTGACACTCTGGGAGCCGGCCATCCGTGGTCCGGAACACTGAGCTGGCCAGCTGCGCTGTCAGGGGCGCGGAGAGCCGAGCAGCCTGGCGGTGAGCGGCGGCGGCTGAGCGGCTGTGAGCGAGTGCAGAGCTCAACACAGCCGCCGGCCGCCGAGCAGGGTGAGCGGTAAGCGGCTGGGCGGCTATGAGCGAGTACAGCGCTCTACACAGCCGCCGGCCGCCGAGCAGGGACGGGAGGACAATGTGCAGCAGGATGGCCACTTTCCTCGTCTCCTGCTGCACTTCATTTCCAGGTCAGTGGAAGAAGTGGCGGTATACCATACCGCCGTATACCGCCCCACTTCGACCCCTGATTACACACATATAAAGACAGATAACAGGCAGCTTTTTCCTCTACCTTTAAGAAAATACACTAATCCACAAATAAGAAACAGTTATATACAGAATACTCACCAGCAATACTTCCTCACAAGCTTTTTCTTAATACATACTGTACTTGCAGCCAATACAGAATATGAACAGAAGGCCAGTAATACTTCAAAGATGCAGAACCGTAATTTTACAATGTCTTTTAGTACTGCAATTCCAAAAGCTTTTCTCTGACGTCCTAAGTGGATGCTGGGACTCCGTAAGGACCATGGGGAATAGCGGCTCCGCAGGAGACTGGGCACAACTAAAGAAAGCTTTAGGACTACCTGGTGTGCACTGGCTCCTCCCACTATGACCCTCCTCCAGACCTCAGTTAGAATCTTGTGCCCGGCTGAGCTGGATGCACACTAGGGGCTCTCCTGAGCTCCTAGAAGGAAAGTATATTTTAGGTTTTTTATTTTACAGTGAGATCTGCTGGCAACAGACTCACTGCAGCGAGGGACTAAGGGGAGAAGAAGCGAACCTACCTAACTGGTGGTAGTTTGGGCTTCTTAGGCTACTGGACACCATTAGCTCCAGAGGGATCGACCGCAGGACCCGACCTTGGTGTTCGTTCCCGGAGCCGCGCCGCCGGCCCCTTTACAGAGCCAGAAGCAAGAAGTGTTCCGGAAAATCGTCGGCAGAAGACTTCAGTCTTCAACAAGGTAGCGCACAGCACTGCAGCTGTGCGCCATTGCTCCTCATGCACACCTCACACTCCGGTCACTGATGGGTGCAGGGCGCTGGGGGGGGGGGGGGGGGGACGCCCTGAGGGCAATATAAACACCTTGGCTGGCAAATCATCACAATATATAGTCCCAGGGCTATATATGTGATAAATTACCCCTGCCAGAATCCATGAAAAAAGCGGGAGCAAAGTCAGCCGAAAAAGGGGCGGGGCTATCTCCCTCAGCACACTGGCGCCATTTTTTCTTCACAGTGCAGCTGGAAGATAGCTCCCCAGGCTCTCCCCTGTAGTTTTCAGGCTCAAAGGGTTAAAAAGAGAGGGGGGGGGGGCACTAAATTTAGGCGCAATATGTGTATACAAGCAGCTATTGGGGGAAAAATCACTCAGTTATAGTGTTAATCCCTGCATTATATAGCGCTCTGGTGTGTGCTGGCATACTCTCTCTCTGTCTCCCCAAAGGACTTTGTGGGGTCCTGTCCTCAGTCAGAGCATTCCCTGTGTGTGTGCGGTGTGTCGGTACGGCTGTGTCGACATGTTGGTGAGGAAGGTTACGTGGAGGCGGAGCAGAGGCCGATAAATGGGATGTCGCCCCCTGTGGGGCCGACACCAGAGTGGATGGATAGGTGGAAGGTATTAACCGACAATGTCAACTCCTTACATAAAAGGCTGGATGACGTAACAGCTGTGGGACAGCCGGCTTCTCAGCCCGCGCCTGCCCAGGCGTCTCAAAGGCCATCAGGGGCTCAAAAAACGCCCGTTACCTCAGATGGCAGACACAGATGTCGACACGGAGTCTGACTCAAGTACCACATAAAAGGGGTTTTATGTTTGGGGAGAAAAAGCAGCCAGTGTTTTGTTCCCCCATCAGATGAGTGAATGAAGTGTGTAAAGAAGCGTGGGTTCCCCCGATAAGAAACTGGTAATTTCTAAACAGTTACTGCTGGCGTACCCTTTCCCGCCAGAGGATAGGTCACGTTAGGAGATATCCCCTAGGGTGGATAAGGCGCTCACACGTTTGTCAAAAAAGGTGGCACTGCCGTCTGGGGATACGGCCACTTTGAAGGAGCCTGCTGTTAAAAAGCAGGAGGCTATCCTGCAGTCTGTATATACACACTCAGGTACTATACTGAGACCTGCATTTGCCTCAGCATAAATAGTGCTGCTGCAGCGTGGTCGGATACCCTGTCAGATAATATTAATACCCTAGACAGGGATAATATTTGCTAACATAGAGCATATTAAAGACGTCGTCTTATATATGAAGGATGCACAGAGGGATATTTGCCGGCTGGCATCCAGAATTAATGCAATGTCCATTCTGCCAGGAGGGTATTAGAGACCCGGCAGTGGACAGGTGATGCTGCCTTTAAAGGGCACATGGAGATTCTGCCTTATAAGGGTGAGGAATTGTTTGGGGATGGTCTCTGGGACCTCGTATCCACAGCAACAGCTGGGAAGAAATTTTTTTACCTCAGGTTTCCTCACAGCCTAAGAAAGCACCGTATTTTCAGGTACAGTCCTTTCGGCTTCAGAAAAGCAAGCGGGTCAAAGGCGCTTCCTTTCTGCACAGAGACAAGGGAAGAAGGAAAAAGCTGCACCAGACAGCCAGTTCCCAGGATCAAAAATCTTCCCCTGCTTCCTCTGAGTCCACCGCATGACGCTGGGGCTCCACAGGTGGAGACAGGTGCGGTGGGGGCGCGTCTCGGGAACTTCAGAGACCAGTGGGCTTGCCCACAGGTGGATCCCTAGGTTCTGCAAGTAGTATCACAGGGATACAGGCTGGAGTTCGAGGCGACTCCCCCTTGCCGTTACCTCACATCAGCCTTGCCTGCTGCCCTCGGAGAAAGGGAGGTAGTACTGGCGGCAATTCACAAGCTGTACTTCCAGCAGGTGAAATCAAGGTACCCCTCCTTCAACAAGGCCGGGGTTACTATTCCAGAATGTTGTGGTACCGAAACCAGACGGTTCGGTGAGACCCATTCTAAAATTGAAATCCTTGAACACTTATATACGAAGGTTCAAGTTCAAAATGGAATCGCTCAGGGCGATTATTGCAAGCCTGGAGAATTTCATGGTATCACTGGACATCAAGGATGCTTACCTGCATGTCCCTATTTACCCTCTTCACCAGGAGTACCTCAAAATTGTGGTACAGGATTGTCATTACCAATTCCAGACGTTGCCGTTGGTCTGTCCCCGGCACCGAGGGTATTTACCAAGGTAATGGCGAAATAATTATCCCGTACTTGGACGATCTCCTTATAAAGGCGAGGTCCAGAGAGCAGTTGTTCGTCAGAGTAGCACTATCTCGGGAAGTGCTACAACAACACGGCTGGATTCCGAATATTCCAAAGTCGCAGCTGGTTCCTACGACGCGTCTACTGTTACTGGGTATGGTTCTGGACACAGAACAAGGAAAAAAGGGTTTCTCCCTGAGGAGAAGTCCAAGGAGTTGTCGTCTCTAGACAGAGACCTCCTAATACAAATACAGGTGTCGGTGCATCAATGCACGCGAGCCCTGGGAAACATGGTAGCTTCTTACGAAGAAATTCCATTCGCCAGGTCCCATGCAAGGATCTTCCAGTGGGATCTGTTGGACAAGTGGTCCGGGTCGCATCTTCAGATGCATCGGCGGATAACCCTGTCTCCAAGGGCCAGGGTGTCGCTGTTGTGGTGGCTGCAGAGTGCTCATCTTCTAGGGGACCGCAGATTCGGCATACAGGACTGGGTCCTGGTGACCACGGATGCCAGCCTTCGAGGCTGGGGGGCAGTCACACAGGGAAGAAACTTCCAAGGACTAGTGAAAAGTCAAGAGACTTCCCTACACATAAATATTCTGGAACTAAGGGCCATTTACAATTCCCTAAGTCAGGCTAGACCCCTGCTTCAACACCGGCCGGTGCTGATCCAGTCAGACAACATCACGGCGGTCGCTCATGTAAACCGACAGGGCGGCACAAGAAGCAGGGTGGCTATGGCAGTAGCCACAAGGATTCTCCGATGGGCGGAAAATCATGTGTTAGCACTGTCAGCAGTGTTCATTCCCGGAGTGGACAACTGGGAAGCAGACTTTCTCAGCAGACACGACCTCCACCCGGGAGAGTGGGGACTTCATCCAGAAGTCTTCCAAATGATTGTACACCGTTGGGAAAGGCCACAGGTGGACATGATGGCGTCCCGCCTCAACAAAAAGCTAAAACGATATTGCGCTAGGTCAAGGGACCCTCAGGCGATAGCTGTGGACGCTCTGGTAACACCGTGCATGTACCAGTCGGTGTATGTGTTCCCTTCTCTGCCTCTCATACCCAGGGTAATGAGAATAATAAGAAGGAGAGGAGTAAGAACTATACTCATTGTTCCGGATTGGCCAAGAAGAGCTTGGTACCCAGAACTCCAAGAAATGATCTCAGAGGACCCATGGCCTCTGCCGCTCAGACAGGACCTGCTGCATCAGGGGGCCTGTCTGTTCCAAGACGTACCGCGGCTGCGTTTGACGGCATGGCGGTTGAACGCCGGATCCTGAAGGAAAAGGGCATTCCAGAGGAAATTATCCCTACGCTAATTAAAGCTAGGAAAGAAGTGAACGCAAACCATTATCACCGCATATGGCGGAAATATGTTGCGTGCTGTGAGGCCAGGAAGGCCCCAACGGAGGAATTTCAGCTAAGTCAATTTCTGCACTTCCTACAGTCAGGGGTGACTATGGGCCTAAAATTGGGTTCCATTAAGGTCCAGATTTCGGCTATATCGATTTTCTTCCAAAATGGAACTGACTTCACTGCCTGAAGTTCAGACTTTTGTTAAGGGAGTGCTGCATAGTCAGCCCCCGTTTGTGCCTCCATTGGCACCGTGGGATCTCAACGTGGTGTTGGATTTCCTGAAGTCGCATTGGGTTGAGCCACTTAAATCCGTGGAGCTAAAATACCTCACGTGGAAAGTGGTCATGCTGTTGGCCTTGGCGTCAGCCAGGCGTGTATCAGAATTAGCGGCTTTATCATGCAAAAGCCCTTATCTAATTTTTTTATATGGATAGGGCGGAATTGAGGACTCGTTCCCAATTCCTTCCTAAGGTGGTATCAGTTTTCATGTGAACCAACCTGTGGTGCCTGCGGCTACTTGGGACTTGGAGGATTCCAAGTTACTGGACGTAGTCAGGGCCCTGAAAAATATATGTTTCCAGGACGGCTAGAGTCAGGAAAACTGACTCGCTATTTATCCTGTATGCACCCAACAAGCTGGGTGCTCCTGCTTCTAAGCAGACTATTGCTCGCTGGATCTGTAGCACGATTAAACTTGCACATTCTGCGGCTGGACTGCCGCACCCTAAATCTGTAAAAGCCCATTCCACGAGGAAAGTGGGCTCTTCTTGGGCGGCTGCCCGAGGGGTCTCGGCTTTACAAATTTGCCGAGCTGTTACTTGGTCGGGTTCAAACACTTTTGCAAGAGTCTACAAGTTTGATACCCTGGCTGAGGAGGACCTAGAGTTTGCTCATTCGGGGCTGCAGAGTCATCCGCACTCTCCCGCCCGTTTGGGAGCTTTGGTATAATCCCCATGGTCCTTACGGAGTCCCAGCATCCACTTAGGACGTCAGAGAAAATAAGATTTTACTCACCGGTAAATCTATTTCTCGTAGTCCGTAGTGGATGCTGGGCGCCCATCCCAAGTGCGGATTGTCTGCAATACTTGTATATAGTTATTGCTTAACTAAAGGGTTATTGTTGAGCCATCTGTTGAGAGGCTCAGTTATATTTCATACTGTTAACTGGGTATAGTATCACGAGTTATACGGTGTGATTGGTGTGGCTGGTATGAGTCTTACCCGGGATTCAAAATCCTTCCTTATTGTGTCAGCTCTTCCGGGCACAGTATCCTAACTGAGGTCTGGAGGAGGGTCATAGTGGGAGGAGCCAGTGCACACCAGGTAGTCCTAAAGCTTTCTTTAGTTGTGCCCAGTCTCCTGCGGAGCCGCTATTCCCCATGGTCTTTACGGAGTCCCAGCATCCACTACGGACTACGAGAAATAGATTTACCGGTGAGTAAAATCTTATTTTTTCTTATCGTTGATAATATGTGGTGAAAGCCATCATCTGTGGTTGCTTACAGTTTAAACACCTCAACACATATATACATGCATTTATAAATTTAAAAAAAACTTACAATAACTGTAGATGACATAACACTCCAAAAGGACAGTCAGCTCTGTAACAAAACAATAAATCAACCTGTGGAACTATAATTCTCAGCATGGCCTGTCCACTGCTGTTTGGGAAGTGGAGCTGGGGTGATACAACCTGCGGGATTTACTAAAGCAGTGGCTTCCAAACTTTTTTGAATCACGGCGCCCTAGAGTATCAGAATTTTTTTTACGGCACCCCTAGGCCAAAAATTTCTTATTGAGAAATTAAGAAAGAAATATTAAATTAAGTAAATTGTATTTATATGTCATCCTTAGGCTCAATTGTGTGGTGAGGGACAAGATTTGCTTCTGTTTGTTCCCATATTTTATGACTGACCTCCAGCACTGGTTTTGCCTATTATATTGACCATAAATATTTTGAATTGGTCCTGGATCACCAATCCAAGGCACCCCTGCAAGTGTCTCGAGGCACCCCAGGGAGCCACGGCACACAGTATGGGAACCACTGTACTATAGGGGAAAATGCGGTAAAACCCCCGTTTTACCGCATTTTCATATGTACTAACCCCCGACCGCCGCGTTTTCGCCCCATAGGGTATCGCCATCTTTTTATGGCGATACCCTATAGAAGCCTATGGGACTCTTACCGCCGCCGCATCGCGCCGCTCACGACGACCACCCCTTCCCCCCCGGCATACCTGAGCTGCTGCTGGTGCGGCCCCCCTCCTCCTTCTCCCCCGCATCACAGCCTTGTCTCCTTCCGGCTGCAGGGGGGAGGAGGAGGAGCCCGGGGACTCCCTGCACACGTTACCTCCCGAGTCTGGGAGGTGACGGAGACCCCCGCTGACCCCCGCAGACCCCGGCAGACATCATCGCGGGGGGGCCTCCTATACCGCATTGCGATACTAATATGCTGAGTGTGTGCAGACTATGTGCATGTTTGTGTGTATATGCTGTGTGTGTGTATATAGTTTTGAGGTTGAAAAAAGACAATTGTCCATCGAGTTCAACCTGTTAGTGATCTCCTACACTGTAATATTTTTAAGACTAATTTTAACTGGGGTGAATGTTTAGCCGTTATTTCAAGTACTCCTTGTTTTTTGTTTTTTTTAAATATATTTTGTTCTATTACTATAGTGCACAATTTACCCACCATTTCCCTCTATATCCTTATTCATTAGGAATTTATCTAGCCCATTCTTAAAAGTAGTGACTGAGTCTGCCATTTCTACTCTCTCAGGCGGGGAATTCCAAATACGTATTGTCCTTACTCTGAAGAAACATTTCCGTCTCTGTGTGCAAAATCTCCTCTCATCTAACCTAATTGGGTGTCCACGAGTCTATTGTGATGATCTTACCAAGAACAAATCCCCCACTAGCTCTGTGTATTGACCCCTTAGATATTTGAAAATTTATATTTGAAAATTTGAAAATATTTGGGCCTAATTCAGACCTGATCGCAGCAGCAAATTTGTTAGCAAATGGGCAGAACCATGTGCACTGCAGGGGGGAAGATATAAAGGCCTCATTCCGAGTTGTTAGCTCACAAGCTGCTTTTAGCAGCATTGCACACGCTAAGCCGCCGCCTACTTGGAGTGAATCTTAGCTTAGCAGAATTGCGAACGAACGATTCTCAAAATTGCGAATAGAAATTTCTAAGCAGTTTCTGAGTAGCTCGACACTTACTCTGCCACTGCGATCAGTTCAGTCAGTTTCGTTCCTGGTTTGACGTCACAAACACATCCAGCGTTCGCCCAGACACTCCCCCGTTTCTCCAGCCACTCCCGCGTTTTTCCCAGAAAATGCAGCGTTTTTTCACACACTCCCAGAAAACGGCCAGTTTCCGCCCAGAAACACCCACTTCCTGTCAATCACACTCCGATCACCAGAACGAAGAAAAAACCTTGTAATGCCGTGAGTAAAATACCAAACTTCTTAGCAAATTTACTTGGCGCAGCCGCAGTGCGAACATTGCGCATGCGCAGTTTGTGGAAAATCGCTGCGATGCGATGAAAAATAACGAGCAAACAACTCGGAATGAGGGCCAATATGTGCAGAGAGAGTTAGATTTGGGTGGGTTATATTGTTTCTGTGCAGGGTAAATACTGGCTGCTTTATTTTTACACTGTAATTTAGATTTCAGTTTGAACACATCCCACCCAAATCTAACTCTCTCTGCACATGTTATATCTGCCCCACCCGCAGTGCATATGGGGCCTAATTCAGACCTGATCGCTAGGGTGTATTTTTTCCATTCCTGCGATCAGGTAGTTGCCGTCTTCAGGGGGAGGGGGAATTCGATGTGCAGAGGTGCGTTTGCATGTGCAAGAGAGCTGCACAAACAGAAGTTTGTGCAGTCTCTTCACAGCCCAGGACTTACTCTTCCAATGCGATGATCGGGGCTGGAACTAACATGAGAAACCCTCCCTTCAAATGCCTGGTCCCTCCTGCATTTTTCCGGACACTCCCTGAAAACGGTCAGTTGCCACCCACAAACGGACTCTTCCTGTCAGTCACCTTGCGATCGCCCATGCGATTGCTTTTATCGCACCATCCTGTCACTGACCGTCGTTCCACGTCGCTGTAGACCGACGCGCCTGCGCATTGTAGTGCATACTCATGCCCAGTTCAGACATGATCACAGGCTGCACGAAAATGCAGCCTAGCGATCAGGTCTGAATTAGTCCCATGGTTTTGACCATTTGCTAACAAATTTGTTGCTGCGATCATTTCTGAATTAGGTCCTTTTCTCCTATTTTCCTGTGTAAACATGCCTAGCCTATCAAGCCTTTCCTCGTATTCTAGCATCTCCATCCCCTTAATCAATTTGGTTGGCCATCCCTGAACCTTTTGTACAGTAGTTCCAGGTTATCCTTTTTGTAGTATGGTGCCCATAGTTGTGCTCAGTATTCGAGATGTGGCCTCACTAGTGATTTATATAAAGGGAGTATAACACTCTCATCTCTTGCATCAATTCCCCCCTTTATGCAAGCTAATACCTTGTTTACCTTTTTTGCATCATTCCTATTATGGGTTCTACTGCTAAGTAGAGATGAGCGCCTGAAATTTTTCGGGTTTTGTGTTTTGGTTTTGGGTTCGGTTCCGCGGCCGTGTTTTGGGTTCGAACGCGTTTTGGCAAAACCTCACCGAATTTTTTTTGTCGGATTCGGGTGTGTTTTGGATTCGGGTGTTTTTTTCCAAAAACACTAAAAAACAGCTTAAATCATAGAATTTGGGGGTCATTTTGATCCCAAAGTATTATTAACCTCAAAAACCATAATTTACACTCATTTTCAGTCTATTCTGAATACCTCACACCTCACAATATTATTTTTAGTCCTAAAATTTGCACCGAGGTCGCTGTGTGAGTAAGATAAGCGACCCTAGTGGCCGACACAAACACCGGGCCCATCTAGGAGTGGCACTGCAGTGTCACGCAGGATGTCCCTTCCAAAAAACCCTCCCCAAACAGCACATGACGCAAAGAAAAAAAGAGGCGCAATGAGGTAGCTGTGTGAGTAAGATTAGCGACCCTAGTGGCCGACACAAACACCGGGCCCATCTAGGAGTGGCACTGCAGTGTCACGCAGGAGGGCCCTTCCAAAAAACCCTCCCCAAACAGCACATGACGCAAAGAAAAAAAGAGGCGCAATGAGGTAGCTGTGTGAGTAAGATTAGCGACCCTAGTGGCCGACACAAACACCGGGCCCATCTAGGAGTGGCACTGCAGTGTCACGCAGGATGGCCCTTCCAAAAAACCCTCCCCAAACAGCACATGACGCAAAGAAAAAAAGAGGCGCAATGAGGTAGCTGACTGTGTGAGTAAGATTAGCGACCCTAGTGGCCGACACAAACACCGGGCCCATCTAGGAGTGGCACTGCAGTGTCACGCAGGATGTCCCTTCCAAAAAACCCTCCCCAAACAGCACATGACGCAAAGAAAAAAAGAGGCGCAATGAGGTAGCTGTGTGAGTAAGATTAGCGACCCTAGTGGCCGACACAAACACCGGGCCCATCTAGGAGTGGCACTGCAGTGTCACGCAGGATGGCCCTTCCAAAAAACCCTCCCCAAACAGCACATGACGCAAAGAAAAAAAGAGGCGCAATGAGGTAGCTGTGTGAGTAAGATTAGCGACCCTAGTGGCCGACACAAACACCGGGCACATCTAGGAGTGGCACTGCAGTGTCACGCAGGATGGCCCTTCCAAAAAACCCTCCCCAAACAGCACATGACGCAAAGAAAAAAAGAGGCGCAATGAGGTAGCTGACTGTGTGAGTAAGATTAGCGACCCTAGTGGCCGACACAAACACCGGGCCCATCTAGGAGTGGCACTGCAGTGTCACGCAGGATGTCCCTTCCAAAAAACCCTCCCCAAACAGCACATGACGCAAAGAAAAAAAGAGGCGCAATGAGGTAGCTGACTGTGTGAGTAAGATTAGCGACCCTAGTGGCCGACACAAACACCGGGCCCATCTAGGAGTGGCACTGCAGTGTCACGCAGGATGGCCCTTCCAAAAAACCCTCCCCAGACAGCACATGACGCAAAGAAAAAAAGAGGCGCAATGAGGTAGCTGACTGTGTGAGTAAGATTAGCGACCCTAGTGGCCGACACAAACACCGGGCCCATCTAGGAGTGGCACTGCAGTGTCACGCAGGATGTCCCTTCCAAAAAACCCTCCCCAATCAGCACATGATGCAAAGAAAAAGAAAAGAAAAAAGAGGTGCAAGATGGAATTGTCCTTGGGCCCTCCCACCCACCCTTATGTTGTATAAACAAAACAGGACATGCACACTTTAACCAACCCATCATTTCAGTGACAGGGTCTGCCACACGACTGTGACTGATATGACGGGTTGGTTTGGACCCCCCCCAAAAAAGAAGCAATTAATCTCTCCTTGCACAAACTGGCTCTACAGAGGCAAGATGTCCACCTCATCTTCACCCTCCGATATATCACCGTGTACATCCCCCTCCTCACAGATTATCAATTCGTCCCCACTGGAATCCACCATCTCAGCTCCCTGTGTACTTTGTGGAGGCAATTGCTGCTGGTCAATGTCTCCGCGGAGGAATTGATTATAATTCATTTTAATGAACATCATCTTCTCCACATTTTCTGGATGTAACCTCGTACGCCGATTGCTGACAAGGTGAGCGGCGGCACTAAACACTCTTTCGGAGTACACACTTGTGGGAGGGCAACTTAGGTAGAATAAAGCCAGTTTGTGCAAGGGCCTCCAAATTGCCTCTTTTTCCTGCCAGTATAAGTACGGACTGTGTGACGTGCCTACTTGGATGCGGTCACTCATATAATCCTCCACCATTCTATCAATGTTGAGAGAATCATATGCAGTGACAGTAGACGACATGTCCGTAATCGTTGTCAGGTCCTTCAGTCCGGACCAGATGTCAGCATCAGCAGTCGCTCCAGACTGCCCTGCATCACCGCCAGCGGGTGGGCTCGGAATTCTGAGCCTTTTCCTCGCACCCCCAGTTGCGGGAGAATGTGAAGGAGGAGATGTTGACAGGTCGCGTTCCGCTTGACTTGACAATTTTGTCACCAGCAGGTCTTTCAACCCCAGCAGACCTGTGTCTGCCGGAAAGAGAGATCCAAGGTAGGCTTTAAATCTAGGATCGAGCACGGTGGCCAAAATGTAGTGCTCTGATTTCAACAGATTGACCACCCGTGAATCCTTGTTAAGCGAATTAAGGGCTGCATCCACAAGTCCCACATGCCTAGCGGAATCGCTCCGTGTTAGCTCCTCCTTAAATGCCTCCAGCTTCTTCTGCAAAAGCCTGATGAGGGGAATGACCTGACTCAGGCTGGCAGTGTCTGAACTGACTTCACGTGTGGCAAGTTCAAAGGGCATCAGAACCTTGCACAACGTTGAAATCATTCTCCACTGCACTTGAGACAGGTGCATTCCACCTACTATATCGTGCTCAATTGTATAGGCTTGAATGGCCTTTTGCTGCTCCTCCAACCTCTGAAGCATATAGAGGGTTGAATTCCACCTCGTTACCACTTCTTGCTTCAGATGATGGCAGGGCAGGTTCAGTAGTTTTTGGTGGTGCTCCAGTCTTCTGTACGTGGTGCCTGTACGCCGAAAGTGTCCCGCAATTTTTCTGGCCACCGACAGCATCTCTTGCACGCCCCTGTCGTTTTTAAAAAAATTCTGCACCACCAAATTCAAGGTATGTGCAAAACATGGGACGTGCTGGAATTTGCCCATATTTAATGCACACACAATATTGCTGGCGTTGTCCGATGCCACAAATCCACAGGAGAGTCCAATTGGGGTAAGCCATTCCGCGATGATCTTCCTCAGTTGCCGTAAGAGGTTTTCAGCTGTGTGCGTATTCTGGAAAGCGGTGATACAAAGCGTAGCCTGCCTAGGAAAGAGTTGGCGTTTGCGAGATGCTGCTACTGGTGCCGCCGCTGCTGTTCTTGCGGCGGGAGTCCATACATCTACCCAGTGGGCTGTCACAGTCATATAGTCCTGACCCTGCCCTGCTCCACTTGTCCACATGTCCGTGGTTAAGTGGACATTGGGTACAACTGCATTTTTTAGGACACTGGTGAGTCTTTTTCTGACGTCCGTGTACATTCTCGGTATCGCCTGCCTAGAGAAGTGGAACCTAGATGGTATTTGGTAACGGGGGCACACTGCCTCAATAAATTGTCTAGTTCCCTGTGAACTAACGGCGGATACCGGACGCACGTCTAACACCAACATAGTTGTCAAGGACTCAGTTATCCGCTTTGCAGTAGGATGACTGCTGTGATATTTCATCTTCCTCGCAAAGGACTGTTGAACAGTCAATTGCTTACTGGAAGTAGTACAAGTGGGCTTACGACTTCCCCTCTGGGATGACCATCGACTTCAAGCGGCAACAACAGCAGCGCCAGCAGCAGTAGGCGTTACACGCAAGGATGCATCGGAGGAATCCCAGGCAGGAGAGGACTCGTCAGAATTGCCAGTGACATGGCCTGCAGGACTATTGGCATTCCTGGGGAAGGAGGAAATTGACACTGAGGGAGTTGGTGGGGTGGTTTGCGTGAGCTTGGTTACAAGAGGAAGGGATTTACTGGTCAGTGGACTGCTTCCGCTGTCACCCAAAGTTTTTGAACTTGTCACTGACTTATTATGAATGCGCTGCAGGTGACGTATAAGGGAGGATGTTCCGAGGTGGTTAACGTCCTTACCCCTACTTATTACAGCTTGACAAAGGGAACACACGGCTTGACACCTGTTGTCCGCATTTCTGGTGAAATACCTCCACACCGAAGAGCTGATTTTTTTGGTATTTTCACCTGGCATGTCAACGGCCATATTCCTCCCACGGACAACAGGTGTCTCCCCGGGTGCCTGACTTAAACAAACCACCTCACCATCAGAATCCTCCTGGTCAATTTCCTCCCCAGCGCCAGCAACACCCATATCCTCCTCATCCTGGTGTACTTCAACACTGACATCTTCAATCTGACTATCAGGAACTGGACTGCGGGTGCTCCTTCCAGCACTTGCAGGGGGCGTGCAAATGGTGGAAGGCGCATGCTCTTCACGTCCAGTGTTGGGAAGGTCAGGCATCGCAACCGACACAATTGGACTCTCCTTGTGGATTTGGGATTTCAAAGAACGCACAGTTCTTTGCGGTGCTTTTGCCAGCTTGAGTCTTTTCAGTTTTCTAGCGAGAGGCTGAGTGCTTCCATCCTCATGTGAAGCTGAACCACTAGCCATGAACATAGGCCAGGGCCTCAGCCGTTCCTTGCCACTCCGTGTGGTAAATGGCATATTGGCAAGTTTACGCTTCTCCTCCGACAATTTTATTTTAGGTTTTGGAGTCCTTTTTTTACTGATATTTGGTGTTTTGGTTTTGACATGCTCTGTACTATGCCATAGGGCATCGGCCTTGGCAGACGACGTTGCTGGCATTTCATCGTCTCGGCCATGACTAGTGGCAGCAGCTTCAGCACGAGGTGGAAGTGGATCTTGATCTTTCCCTAATTTTGGAACCTCAACATTTTTGTTCTCCATATTTTAATAGGCACAACTAAAAGGCACCTCAGGTAAACAATGGAGATGGATGGATTGGATACTAGTATACAATTATGGACGGGCTGCCGAGTGCCGACACAGAGGTAGCCACAGCCGTGAACTACCGCACTGTACTGTGTCTGCTGCTAATATATAGACTGGTTGATAAAGAGATAGTATACTCGTAACTAGTATGTATGTATAAAGAAAGAAAAAAAACCACGGTTAGGTGGTATATACAATTATGGACGGGCTGCCGAGTGCCGACACAGAGGTAGCCACAGCCGTGAACTACCGCACTGTACTGTGTCTGCTGCTAATATATAGACTGGTTGATAAAGAGATAGTATACTCGTAACTAGTATGTATGTATAAAGAAAGAAAAAAAAACCACGGTTAGGTGGTATATACAATTATGGACGGGCTGCCGAGTGCCGACACAGAGGTAGCCACAGCCGTGAACTACTGTACTGTGTCTGCTGCTAATATATAGACTGGTTGATAAAGAGATAGTATACTCGTAACTAGTATGTATGTATAAAGAAAGAAAAAAAAACCACGGTTAGGTGGTATATACAATTATGGACGGGCTGCCGAGTGCCGACACAGAGGTAGCCACAGCCGTGAACTACCGCACTGTACTGTGTCTGCTGCTAATATATAGACTGGTTGATAAAGAGATAGTATACTCGTAACTAGTATGTATGTATAAAGAAAGAAAAAAAAACCACGGTTAGGTGGTATATACAATTATGGACGGGCTGCCGAGTGCCGACACAGAGGTAGCCACAGCCGTGAACTACCGCACTGTACTGTGTCTGCTGCTAATATATAGACTGGTTGATAAAGAGATAGTATACTCGTAACTAGTATGTATGTATAAAGAAAGAAAAAAAAACCACGGTTAGGTGGTATATACAATTATGGACGGGCTGCCGAGTGCCGACACAGAGGTAGCCACAGCCGTGAACTACCGCACTGTACTGTGTCTGCTGCTAATATATAGACTGGTTGATAAAGAGATAGTATACTCGTAACTAGTATGTATGTATAAAGAAAGAAAAAAAAAACCACGGTTAGGTGGTATATACAATTATGGACGGGCTGCCGAGTGCCGACACAGAGGTAGCCACATCCGTGAACTACCGCACTGTACTGTGTCTGCTGCTAATATATAGACTGGTTGATAAAGAGATAGTATACTCGTAACTAGTATGTATGTATAAAGAAAGAAAAAAAAACCACGGTTAGGTGGTATATACAATTATGGACGGGCTGCCGAGTGCCGACACAGAGGTAGCCACAGCCGTGAACTACCGCACTGTACTGTGTCTGCTGCTAATATATAGACTGGTTGATAAAGAGATAGTATACTCGTAACTAGTATGTATGTATAAAGAAAGAAAAAAAAACCACGGTTAGGTGGTATATACAATTATGGACGGGCTGCCGAGTGCCGACACAGAGGTAGCCACAGCCGTGAACTACCGCACTGTACTGTGTCTGCTGCTAATATATAGACTGGTTGATAAAGAGATAGTATACTCGTAACTAGTATGTATGTATAAAGAAAGAAAAAAAAACCACGGTTAGGTGGTATATACAATTATGGACGGGCTGCCGAGTGCCGACACAGAGGTAGCCACAGCCGTGAACTACCGCACTGTACTGTGTCTGCTGCTAATATATAGACTGGTTGATAAAGAGATAGTATACTCGTAACTAGTATGTATGTATAAAGAAAGAAAAAAAAACCACGGTTAGGTCACTGGTATATACAATTATGGACGGGCTGCCGAGTGCCGACACAGAGGTAGCCACAGCCGTGAACTACCGCACTGTACTGTGTCTGCTGCTAATATAGACTGGTTGATAAAGAGATAGTATACTACTAATATTATATACTGGTGGTCAGGTCACTGGTCACTAGTCACACTGGCAGTGGCACTCCTGCAGCAAAAGTGTGCACTGTTTAATTTTAATATAATATTATGTACTCCTGGCTCCTGCTATAACCTATAACTGGCACTGCAGTAGTGCTCCCCAGTCTCCCCCACAATTATAAGCTGTGTGAGCTGAGCAGTCAGACAGATATATAATATATATAGATGATGCAGCACACTGGCCTGAGCCTGAGCAGTGCACACAGATATGGTATGTGACTGACTGAGTCACTGTGTGTATCGCTTTTTTCAGGCAGAGAACGGATATATTAAATAAACTGCACTGTGTGTCTGGTGGTCACTCACTATATAATATATTATGTACTCCTGGCTCCTGCTATAACCTATAACTGGCACTGCAGTAGTGCTCCCCAGTCTCCCCCACAATTATAAGCTGTGTGAGCTGAGCAGTCAGACAGATATATATAATATTATATATAGATAATAGATGATGCAGCACACTGGCCTGAGCCTGAGCAGTGCACACAGATATGGTATGTGACTGAGTCACTGTGTGCTGTGTATCGCTTTTTTCAGGCAGAGAACGGATTATATTATGTACTCCTGGCTCCTGCTATAACCTATAACTGGCACTGCAGTAGTGCTCCCCAGTCTCCCCCACAATTATAAGCTGTGTGAGCTGAGCAGTCAGACAGATATATATAATATTATATATAGATAATAGATGATGCAGCACACTGGCCTGAGCCTGAGCAGTGCACACAGATATGGTATGTGACTGAGTCACTGTGTGCTGTGTATCGCTTTTTTCAGGCAGAGAACGGATTATAAATAAAAGTGGTGGTCACTGGTCACTATCAGCAAAACTCTGCACTGTACACTACTGAGTACTCCTAATGCTCCCCAAAATTAGTAAATCAAGTGTCTCTCTAATCTATTCTAATTCTAAACGGAGAGGACGCCAGCCACGTCCTCTCCCTATCAATCTCAATGCACGTGTGAAAATGGCGGCGACGCGCGGCTCCTTATATAGAATCCGAGTCTCGCGATAGAATCCGAGCCTCGCGAGAATCCGACAGCGTCATGATGACGTTCGGGCGCGCTCGGGTTAACCGAGCAAGGCGGGAAGATCCGAGTCGCTCGGACCCGTGAAAAAAAACATGAAGTTCTGGCGGGTTCGGATTCAGAGAAACCGAACCCGCTCATCTCTACTGCTAAGTTTGTTATCTATGTGAATACCTAAATCTTTTTCCAATACAGAATCCCCTAATCTCTCCCCATTTAGTTTGTAGGTAGTATTTGTTAGTACAGGTTGAGTATCCCATATCCAAATATTCCGAAATACGGAATATTCCGAAATACGGAATCTTTTGAGTGAGAGTGAGATAGTGAAAACTTTGTTTTCTGATGGCTCAATGTACACAAACTTTGTTTAATACACAAAGTTATTAAAAATATTGTATTAAATGACCTTCAGGCTGTGTGTATAAGGTATATATGAAACATAACTGAATTTTGTGAATATACACACAGTTTGTTTAACGCACAAAGTTATTAAAAATATTGGCTAAAATGACCTTCAGGCTGTGTGTATTAGGTGTATATGAAACATAAAGGCATTCTGTGCTTAGACTTAGGTCCCATCACCATGATATTTTATTATGGTATGCAATTATTCCAAAATACGGAAAAATCCGATATCCAAAATACTTCTGGTCTCAAGCATTTTGGATAAGGGAGACTCAACCTGTAGTATTTTTGTTCTTTCTACCAAAGTGTCTTACCTTACATTTGTCTATATTGAACCACATTCTCTATTGCTGCCAATGATTCCAATTTAAATAAGTCGTTCTGTAGAGGCTCAGCATCCCCCTCTGAATTTATAACCTTACACAATTTGGTATCATCTGCAAAAATTGATACTGTACTCTACTCTCTAGACATACTTCTAGATCATTTATTAAAATGTTAAACAATAGTGGTCCAAATACCGACCCCTGTGGCACACCACTTAGTATTTCAGACCAATTCAAATACAGTCCATTTACCGCCACTCACTGCTCCTTTTTATCCAACCAATTTCTAACCCAAGTTCATATTGTGCTCCCTAGCCCAAATTCTCTTAATTTGTAGATAAGTCTCATGTCAGGTACTGTATCGAAATTCAAAAGCCTTTGCAAAGTCTAAAAAGATTACATCCACCTCTTTACCCCGATTAAGGTTAGCACTAACTGTCTTATAAAAGCCTATTAAGTTAGTTTGACATAATCTATCCTTCACAAATCCATGTTGGTAAAATATTTTGTGTGTGTATGCGATATGTGTATTTAAGCAGACAAACAATGGTAGTTGCTCAGTCATTCCTGGAGATAATTATGTATAAGGTGCTGGAAAGGGTGAGAGGTCACATACATACAAACAAACGGACAGAGAGGGGGGGGGGGGTGCAAATACCACCCCTAAATTTCCCTTCAGCACACTAAAAATTACCTGTAACCATACCTGAACCTATTTGGTAATAGAAATTCAGAGAATTAGTCACACATGTTTGCAAACACATGTTCAGCTGCTGAGCCACTTCACGGCTTCTCCGATATCAGCAGTCCTAACACTGCATAATAGCAGTGCCCACATAGGACCATGTAATTTGTCACAGTAGGCCTCATGATAAAGGCTATTACTAAAGCACATCCAGACAAAGAGCTAACTTACCCGGGAGCCACCCCCAGGATCTCCAATTGGCACTACAAGGAACAGCATGCCTTCCAAATACTGCTCCCATTCAATGCCTCACGCACACAAGCAGACAAACAATGGTAGTTGCTCAGTCATTCCTAGAGATAATTATGTATCAGGTGCTGGAAAGGGGGAGGGGTCACAGACAAACACACACAGAGGGGGGGGGGTTAAATCCCACCCCTAAATTTCCCTTCAGCACACTAAAAATTACCTGGATGTGTGTATTTGTGTGTATATGCTGTGTGTGTGTATGCTACGTTTGTTTGTGTGTGTGTGTATGCTGCTTGTGTGTGTATATGCTGTGTGTGTTAGTGTGTATATGCTGTGTGTGTATGTTATGTGTGTGCTTGTGTGCATATTCTGTGTATGTGTGTGTTTGTGTGTATGCTTTGTGCGGAAACCCCCCCATAAAAAATCCTGCATTTGCCCCTGACTCACGCTAAACAGCCCCTCTTGGCACACCAGGCTGTGATAGAATCTTCTAATGTCAGGCGTATTTTTCGGGTCTTGTTTGCTGAAAATGCATCTTAGTCATAACTAGTGATGTGCACCGGAAATTTTTCGGGTTTTGTGTTCTGGTTTTTGATTCGGTTCCGCGGCCATGTTTTGGATTCGGACGCGTTTTGGCAAAACCTCCCTGAAAATTTTTTGTCGGATTCGGGAGTGTTTTCGATTGGGGTGTTTTTTTACAAAAACCCCTCAAAAACAGCTTAAATCATAGAATTTGGGGGTCATTTTGATCCCATAGTATTATTGACCTCAATAACCATAATTTCCACTCATTTACAGTCTATTCTGAACACCTCACACCTCACAATATTATTTTTAGTCCTAAAATTTGCACCGAGGTCGCTGGATGGCTAAGCTAAGCGACCCAAGTGGCCGACACAAACACCTGGCCCATCTAGGAGTGGCACTGCAGTGTCAGATAGGATGGCCGATTTAAAAAATAGTCCCCAAACAGCACATGATGCAAAGAAAAAAAAGAGGTGCACCAAGGTCCCTGATGGCTAAGCTAAGCGACCCAAGTGGCCGACACAAACACCTGGCCCATCTAGGAGTGGCACTGCAGTGTCAGACAGGATGGCACTTCAAAAAATAGTCCCCAAACAGCACATGATGCAAAGAAAAAAAGAGGTGCACCAAGGTCGCTGGATAGCTAAGCTAAGCGACCCAAGTGGCCGACACAAACACCTGGCCCATCTAGGAGTGGCACTGCAGTGTCAGACAGGATGGCACTTCAAAAAATAGTCCCCAAACAGCACATGATGCAAAGATAAAAAGAGGTGCACCAAGGTCGCTGGATGGCTAAGCTAAGCGACCCAAGTGGCCGACACAAACACCTGACCCATCTAGGAGTGGCACTGCAGTGTCAGACAGGATGGCCGATTTAAAAAATAGTCCCCAAACAGCACATAATGCAAAGAAAAAAAGAGGTGCACCAAGGTTGCTAGATGGCTAAGCTAAGCGACCCAAGTGGCCGACACAAACACCTGGCGCATCTAGGAGTGGCACTGCAGTGTCAGACAGGATGGCACTTCAAAAAATAGTCCCCAAACAGCACATGATGCAAAGAAAAAAAGAGGTGCACCAACGTCGCTGGATGGCTAAGCTAAGCGACCCAAGTGGCCGACATAAACACCTGGCCCATCTAGAAGTGGCACTGCAGTGTCAGACAGGATGGCACTTCAAAAAATAGTCCCCAAACAGCACATGATGCAAAGAAAAAAAGAGGTGCACCAAGGTCGCTGGATGGCTAAGCTAAGCGACCCAAGTGGCCGAAACAAACACCTGGCCCATCTAGGAGTGGCACTGCAGTGTCAGACAGGATGGCCGATTTAAAAAATAGTCACCAAACAGCACATGATGCAAAGAAAAAAAGAGGCGCACCAAGGTCGCTGGATGGCTAAGCTAAGCGACCCAAGTGGCCGACACAAACACCTGGCCCATCTAGGAGTGGCACTGCAGTGTCAGACAGGATGGCCGATTTAAAAAATAGTCCCCAAACAGCACATGATGCAAAGAAAAAAAGAGGCGCACCAAGGTCGCTGGATGGCTAAGCTAAGCGACCCAAGTGGCCGACACAAACACCTGGCCCATCTAGGAGTGGCACTGCAGTTTTCTAGCGAGAGGATGACTGCTTCCATCCTCATGTGAATCTGAACCACTAGCCATGAACATAGGCCAGGGCCTCAGCCGTTCCTTGCCACTCCATGTCGTAAATGGCATATTGGCAAGTTTACGCTTCTCATCAGACGCTTTTAATTTTGATTTTTGGATCATTTTAATGAACTTTTGTAGTATACTTGACGACACAGAGGTAGAGCAATGGACTACTGTACCGTACTGCTATATATATACTGGTGGTCAGCAAAATTCTGTACTGTCCTCCTACTATATACTGCGCACAACTAAAATGCAGCACAGGTATGGATGCATAGTATACTTGACGACACAGAGGTAGAGCAGTGGACTACTGTACCGTACTGCTATATATATACTGGTGGTCAGCAAAATTCTGCACTGTCCTCCTACTATATACTGCGCACAACTAAAATGCAGCACAGGTATGGATGCATAGTATACTTGACGACACAGGGGTAGAGCAGTGGACTACTGTACCGTACTGCTATATATATACTGGTGGTCACAGCAAAATTCTGCACTGTCCTCCTACTATATACTGCGCACAACTAAAATGCAGCACAGGTATGGATGCATAGTATACTTGACGACACAGAGGTAAAGCAGTGGACTACTGTACCGTACTGCTATTTATATACTGGTGGTCAGCAACATTCTGCACTGTCCTACTATATACTGCGCACAACTAAAATGCAGCACAGGTATGGATGCATAGTATACTTGACAACACAGAGGAATAGCAGTGGACTACTGTACCGTACTGCTATATATATATACTGGTGGTCACAGCAAAAGTCTGCACTGTCCTCCTACTATATACTGCGCACAACTAAAATGCAGCACAGGTATGGATGCATAGTATACTTGACGACACAGAGGTAGAGCAGTGGACTACTGTACCGTACTGCTATATATATACTGGTGGTCACAGCAAAATTCTGCACTGTCCTCCTACTATATACTACAATGCAGCACAGATGGAGCGTTTTTCAGGCAGAGAACGTAGATATTTTCAGCACACTGAGCACAGATATTTGCAAGCACACTGAGCATAGATATTTGCAGCACACTGAGCACAGATATTTGCAGCACACTGAACACAGAAACTGAGAGAACGCAGCCACGTCCTCTCGCTATCATCTCCAAAGCACGAGTGAAAATGGCGGCGATGTGCGGCTCCTTATATAGAATACGAATCTCGTGAGAATCCGACAGCGGGATGATGATGTTCGGGCGCGCTCGGGTTAACCGAGCAAGGCGGGAAGATTCGAGTCTGCCTCGGAACCGTGTAAAATGGGTGAAGTTCGGGGGGGTTCGGATCCCGAGGAACCGAACCCGCTCATCACTAGTCATAACACAGTGTGACTAGGATGCACAAGGGGACTGTGCTAATTAATTTAATTTATGACATTTGTATATTTGTATGCAAATGAGTCTGAATCTGCATACAAAATGCTACAATATAGCAGTGCGGTGAGGTCATTGGCTGGGGAGGCACTGAGAGGCATATACATATATATATATATATATATATATATATATGACTTGATAAAGGAGCGCAAGCTCCGAAACGTTGACTACAACTTTGGTCTCTTGCTTGACTTATTCTATATGCTGGAGTGCCATCCGCCACACCGTATTCTATATTTCCTTTGGAAGGTCACCCAGACTTGCTGCTTTATTTATATGAGAGTGCCGGACGTCATCCCTGTTTATATATATATATATATATATATATATATATACATATATATATATATATATATTAATTAGTGATAAGCGGATTCGGTTTTACTCGGTTCTCAAAACGCCATGTTATTGGCTCATGGATGTCACGTGTTTTGGATAGCCAATAAGATGCCGTTTTGAGAACCGAGTAAAACCGAGTAAAACCGAATCCGCTCATCACTAATAAATATATATATATATATATATATATATATATATACACTGCTCAAAAAAATAAAGGGAACACTAAAATAACACATCCTAGATCTGAATGAATGAAATATTCTTATTAAATACTTTGTTCTTTACATAGTTGAATGTGCTGACAACAAAATCACACAAAATTTATCAATGGAAATCAAATTTATTAACCCATGGAGGTCTGGATTTGGAGTCACCCTCAAAATTAAAGTGGAAAAACACACTACAGGCTGATCCAACTTTGATGTAATGTCCTTAAAACAAGTCAAAATGAGGCTCAGTAGTGTGTGTGGCCTCCACGTGCCTGTATGACCTCCCTACAACCCACACAAGTGGCTCAGGTAGTGCAGCTCATCTAGGATGGCACATCAATGCGAGCTGTGGCAAGAAGGTTTGCTGTGTCTGTCAGCGTAGTGTCCAGAGCATGGAGGCGCTACCAGGAGAAAGGCCAGTACATCAGGAGACGTGGAGGAGGCCGTAGGAGGGCAACAACCCAGCAGCAGGACCGCTACCTCTGCCTTTGTGCAAGGAGGAACAGGAGGAGCACTGCCAGAGCCCTGCAAAATGACCTCCAGCAAGCCACAAATGTGCATGTGTCTACTCAAACGATCAGAAACAGACTCCATGAGGGTGGTATGAGGGCCCGATGTCCAGAGGTGGGGGTTGTGCTTACAGCCCAACACCGTGCAGGACGTTTGGCATTTGCCAGAGAACACCAAGATTGGCAAATTCGCCACTGGCGCCCTGTGCTTTTCACACATGAAAGCAGGTTCTCACTGAGCATATGTGACAGACGTGACAGAGTCTGGAGACGCCATGTAGAACGTTCTGCCTGCAACATCCTCCAGCATGACCGGTTTGGCAGTGGGTCAGTAATGGTGTGGGGTGGCATTTCTTTGTTGGGCCGCACAGCCCTCCATGTGCTCGCCAGAGGTAGCCTGACTGCCATTAGGTACCGAGATGAGATCCTCAGACCTCTTGTGAGACCATATACTGGTGCGGTTGGCCCTGGGTTCCTCCTAATGCAAGACAATGCTAGACCTCATATGACTGGAGTGTGTCAGCAGTTCCTGCAAGACGAAGGCATTGATGCTATGGACTGGCCCGCCCGTTCCCCAGACCTGAATCCAATTGAGCACATCTGGGACATCATGTCTCGCTCCATCCACCAACGCTACGTTGCACCACAGACTGTCCAGGAGTTGGCGGATGCTTTAGTCCAGGACTGGGCGGAGATCCCTCAGGAGACCATCCGCCACCTCATCAGGAGCATGCCTAGGCATTGTAGGGAGGTCATACAGGCACGTGGAGGCCACACACACTACGGAGCCTCATTTTGACTTGTTTTAAGGACATTACATCAAAGTTGGATCAGCCTGTAGTGTGTTTTTCCACTTTAATTTTGAGGGTGACTCCAAATCCAGACCACACGGTATGAGCCGAAAATTCGCATTACAGCACACGGTATGAGAGGAAATTCACATTACAGCACACCGTATGAGTGGAAATTCACACTACAGCACATGGTATGAGCCGAAAATCACATTACAGTACTCGGTATGAGCCGAAATTCACATTACAGCACATGGTATCAGCCGAAATTCACATTACAGTACACGGTATCAGCCGAAATTCACATTACAGTACACGGTATGAGCCGAAATTCACATTACAGCACACGGTATGAGCCGAAATTCACATTACAGCACACGGTATGACTGGAAATTCACATTACAGCACACGGTATGAGCCGAAATTCACATTATAGCACATGGTATGACCCACAATTCAGGGACAGGGAGAGAGAGTGACAGCAGGGACTGAGAAAGTGACAGCAGGGACAGAGAGAGTGACAGCAGGGACATAAGGAAGCAGGGGAACGTTACCTGATATATGCAGCGGAGGTGCGGAAGGCACTGTGGTTGTCGGTGGCGGATGAGCCCATGGTCTGCGAGGGATGCAGCGATACTAGGCTGTCCGTTGCTGCACCTTTGATGTCCCTCTGACCACTGCCAGTTGTGGTCTGTGGTGGTCAGCTTTCAGTGGCAGTGCAGCGTGCGGCAGTGAGCGCCGGTCAGCGGTGGGCAGCTGTGATATAAATATATATATTTTTTTACATTTATTTTATTTATTTTTCCCTGTCCCTGCAGTCCAAGTGATCTGGGGGTGAGCTGCAGTCCAAGTGATCTTGCCCAGATCACTTGGACTGCAGCTCACCCCCAGATCACTTGGACTGCAGCTCAACCCCAGATCATCTGGGGTTGAGCTGCAGTCCAAGTGATCTGGGGGTGAGCTGCAGTCCAAGTGATCTGGGGGTGAGCTGCCCAGACACTTCCCACCCAGCACAACTCCCCCCCGCCCCCTTGCCTGGATTGGTCCTGGGCCCCCAGTCCCGGAGGAAGCAGATGCTGCCGGAGATGCTGAGGACAAGGAAGTAGAGGTACCAGCGCTGCCTGGTGCCACTGCGCGGTCCCCAGCTCCCATTGTCTCTGGAGCTGCCGCTGCTGTAGGCAGCTCCAACATCGGGTCCCACCGCCGCCGCTGCCCCTCTGCTGTGCTTCTGTAGTGGCAGCTCCACTGTAGCGCCGGGTCCCGCCGCAGCTTCACCTCAATGCCTATAGGTGATTGGACCAGCGGATCCAGTACTGGATCCGCTGTCCAATCACATCTGCCTCGCTGACAGGGGCGGGTTTCCCCTGCCAACGAGGCACTTGCATATGTGCAGCTTACCCCGCAGTTTTTTAATGGGCTTTTACAGCCCAGTGCTTGGCCCCGCCCCTTTTCTCCCATTCAGTTGTTAACGGGAGGCACTCAGGGCCGGTCCTAGACCTTGTGGCTCCCAGGGCGAAAGTTTCTTTTGGCGCCCCCCCCAGGTGAAATAGAGTTAGTGCGCGCCTGAGGCACGCGCCAAAAATAGGGGCGTGGCTTCATAGGGAAGGGGCGTGGTCAGTTTTGCTCCCTGTAGTTTTGCCCCGAGTAGCTGTTGTGCCCCCAGTACTGCACCCTCAGTAGTTGTGTCCCCAGTATCTGTTGTGCCCCCAGTAGCTGTGCCCCTTGCAGCTGTGCGCCCAGTACTGCGCCCTCAGTAGTTGTGCCCCCAGTAGCTGTTGCGCCCCCTACAGCTGTGCCCCCAGTAGTTTTGCTCCCAGTACTGTGCCCTCATTAGTTTTGCCCCCATTAGTTGTTGGGCTCCCTGCAGCTGTGCCCCCAGTACTGCACCCTCATTAGTTTTGCCCCCAGTAGCTGTTGTGCCCCCATTAGTTTTGCCCCCAGTAGCTGTTGTGCACCCATTAGTTTTGCGCCCAGTAGCTGTTGTGCCCCCATTAGTTTTGCCCCCAGTAGCTGTTGTGCCCCCATTAGTTTTGCCCCCATTGCTGTGCCCCTAGTAAAAAAAAATCAAGAATACTCACCAGCCCCGTTCCTGTTTCCCGACCACTGCTGCCCTCCGTCTTCCGCCGCCGGCGCCGCTCCTCGGATCCATAGGAGCGCATAAAAACTAGAGGTCAATTATAACCCCTAGCGTCTATGACTGTCCTAAATTGCCGTGCGGTGCGTGATGACGTCAGGCGCACCGCACGGCAGGCTCTAGTAGCAGGGAAAGGTCCTCTCCGCGAAGGGAAACTAGACGCTACCTCTAGTTTCTCTGACGTCCTAAGTGGATGCTGGGACTCCGTAAGGACCATGGGGAATAGCGGCTCCGCAGGAGACTGGGCACAACTAAAGAAAGCTTTAGGACTACCTGGTGTGCACTGGCTCCTCCCACCAAGACCCTCCTCCAGACCTCAGTTAGATTCTTGTGCCCGGCTGAGCTGGATGCACACTAGGGGCTCTCCTGAGCTCCTAGAAAGAAAATATATTTTAGGTTTTTTATTTTACAGTGAGATCTGCTGGCAACAGACTCACTGCAGCGAGGGACTAAGGGGAGAAGAAGCAAACCTACCTAACTGGTGGTAGCTTGGGCTTCTTAGGCTACTGGACACCATTAGCTCCAGAGGGATCGACCGCATGGAACCGGCCATTGATGTTCGGTCCCGGAGCCGCGCCGCCGGCCCCCTTACAGAGCCAGAAGAAAGAAGTGTTCTGGAAAATCGGCGGCAGAAGACTTCTGTCTTCACCAAGGTAGCGCACAGCACTGTAGCTGTGCGCCATTGCTCCTCATGCACACCTCACACTCCGGTCACAGATGGGTGCAGGGCGCTGGGGGGGGGGGGGCGCCCTGAGCAGCAATATAAACACCTTGCCTGGCAAAATCATCACAATATATAGCCCCAGAGGCTATATATGTGATAAATACCCCTGCCAGAATCCATAAAAAAGCGGGAGAAAAGTCAGCGAAAAAGGGGCGGAGCTATCTCCCTCAGCACACTGGCGCCATTTTCTCTTCACAGTGCAGCTGGAAGACAGCTCCCCAGGCTCTCCCCTGTAGTTTTCAGGCTCAAAGGGTTAAAAAGAGAGGGGGGGCACTAAATTTAGGCGCAATATTGTTTATACAAGCAGCTATTGGGGGAAAAATCACTCAGTTATAGTGTTAATCCCTGCGTTATATAGCGCTCTGGTGTGTGCTGGCATACTCTCTCTCTGTCTCCCCAAAGGACTTTGTGGGGTCCTGTCCTCAGTCAGAGCATTCACTGTGTGTGTGCTGTGTGTCGGTACGGCTGTGTCGACATGTGGGATGAGGAAGGTTACGTGGAGGTGGAGCAGAGGCCGATAAATGGGATGTCGCCCCCTGTGGGGCCGACACAAGAGTGGATGGATAGGTGGAAGGTATTAACCGACAATGTCAACTCCTTACATAAAAGGCTGGATGACGTAAAACAGCTGTGGGACAGCCGGCTTCTCAGCCCGCGCCTGCCCAGGCGTCTCAAAAGCCATCAGGGGCTCAAAAAAGCGCCCGTTACCTCAGATGGCAGACACAGATGTCGACACGGAGTCTGACTCCAGTGTCGACGAGGTTGAGACATATACACAATCCACTAGGAACATCCGTTACATGATCTCGGCAATGAAAAATGTGTTACGCATTTCTGACATGAACCCAAGTACAACATAAAAGGGGTTTTATTTTTGGGGAGAAAAAGCAGCCAGTGTTTTGTTCCCCCATCAGATGAATGAATGAAGTGTGTAAAGTAGCGTGGGTTCCCCCGATAAGAAACTGGTAATTTCTAAAAAGTTACTGATGGCGTACCCTTTCCCGCCAGAGGATAGGTCACGTTGGGAGATATCCCTTAGGGTGGATAAGGCGCTCACACGTTTGTCAAAAAAGGTGGCACTGCCGTCTTAGGATACGGCCACCTTGAAGGAGCCTGCTGATAATAAGCAGGAGGCTATCCTAAAGTCTGTATATACACACTCAGGTTATATACTGAGACCTGCAATTGCCTCAGCATAAATAGAGCTGCTGCAGCGTGGTCTGATACCCAGTCAGATAATATTAATACTCTAAGACAGGGATAATAGTTTGCTAACATAGAGCATATTAAAGACGTCGTCTTAGATATAAAGGATGCACAGAGGGATATTTGCCGGCTGGCATCCAGAATTAATGCAATGTCCATTCTGCCAGGAGGGTATTAGAAACCCGGCAGTGGACAGGTGATGCTGCCTATAAAAGGCACATGGAGATTCTGCCTTATAAGGGTGAGGAATTGTTTGGGGATGGTCTCTGGGACCTCGTATCCACAGCAACAGCTGGGAAGAAAAATTTTTACCTCAGGTTTCCTCACAGCCTAAGAAAGCACTGTATTTTCAGGTACAGTCCTTTCGACTTCAGAAAAGCAAGCGGGTCAAAGGCGCTTCCTTTCTGCACAGAGACAAGGGAAGAAGGAAAAAGCTGCACCAGCAGCCAGTTCCCAGGATCAAAAATCTTCCCCCGCTTCCTCTGAGTCCACCGCATGACGTTGGGGCTCCACAGGTGGAGACAGGTGCGGTAGTGGCGCGTCTCTGGAACTTCAGGGACCAGTGGGCTTGCCCACAGGTAAATCCCTAGGTTCTGCAAATAGTATTACAGGGATACAGGCTTGAGTTCGAGGCGACTCCCCCTCGCCGTTACCTCACATCAGCCTTGCCTGCTGCCCTCGGAGAAAGGTAGTACTGGCGGCAATTCACAAGCTGTACTTCCAGCAGGTGAAATCAAGGTCCAGCAGGTGAAATCCAGTGTCGACGAGGTTGAGACATATACACAATCCACTAGGAACATCCGTTACATGATCTCGGCAATGAAAAATGTGTTACGCATTTCTGACATGAACCCAAGTACAACATAAAAGGGGTTTTATTTTTGGGGAGAAAAAGCAGCCAGTGTTTTGTTCCCCCATCAGATGAATGAATGAAGTGTGTAAAGTAGCGTGGGTTCCCCCGATAAGAAACTGGTAATTTCTAAAAAGTTACTGATGGCGTACCCTTTCCCGCCAGAGGATAGGTCACGTTGGGAGATATCCCTTAGGGTGGATAAGGCGCTCACACGTTTGTCAAAAAAGGTGGCACTGCCGTCTTAGGATACGGCCACCTTGAAGGAGCCTGCTGATAATAAGCAGGAGGCTATCCTAAAGTCTGTATATACACACTCAGGTTATATACTGAGACCTGCAATTGCCTCAGCATAAATAGAGCTGCTGCAGCGTGGTCTGATACCCAGTCAGATAATATTAATACTCTAAGACAGGGATAATAGTTTGCTAACATAGAGCATATTAAAGACGTCGTCTTAGATATAAAGGATGCACAGAGGGATATTTGCCGGCTGGCATCCAGAATTAATGCAATGTCCATTCTGCCAGGAGGGTATTAGAAACCCGGCAGTGGACAGGTGATGCTGCCTATAAAAGGCACATGGAGATTCTGCCTTATAAGGGTGAGGAATTGTTTGGGGATGGTCTCTGGGACCTCGTATCCACAGCAACAGCTGGGAAGAAAAATTTTTACCTCAGGTTTCCTCACAGCCTAAGAAAGCACTGTATTTTCAGGTACAGTCCTTTCGACTTCAGAAAAGCAAGCGGGTCAAAGGCGCTTCCTTTCTGCACAGAGACAAGGGAAGAAGGAAAAAGCTGCACCAGCAGCCAGTTCCCAGGATCAAAAATCTTCCCCCGCTTCCTCTGAGTCCACCGCATGACGTTGGGGCTCCACAGGTGGAGACAGGTGCGGTAGTGGCGCGTCTCTGGAACTTCAGGGACCAGTGGGCTTGCCCACAGGTAAATCCCTAGGTTCTGCAAATAGTATTACAGGGATACAGGCTTGAGTTCGAGGCGACTCCCCCTCGCCGTTACCTCACATCAGCCTTGCCTGCTGCCCTCGGAGAAAGGTAGTACTGGCGGCAATTCACAAGCTGTACTTCCAGCAGGTGAAATCAAGGTACCCCTCCTTCAACAAGGCCAGGGTTACTATTCCAAAATGTTGTGGTACCGAAATCAGACGGTTCGGTGAGACCCATTCTAAAATTGAAAGCCTTGAACACTTATATACGAAGGTTTAAGTTCAAAATGGAATCGCTCAGGGCGATTATTGCAAGCCTGGAGAATTTCATGGTATCACTGGACATCAAGGATGCTTACCTGCATGTCCCTATTTACCCTCTTCACCAGGATTACCTCAAAATTGTGGTACAGGATTGTCATTACCAATTCCAGACGTTGCCGTTGGTCTGTCCCCGGCACCGAGGTATTTACCAAGGTAATGGCCGAAATAATTATCCCGTACTTGGACGATCTCCTTATAAAGGCGAGGTCCAGGGAGCAGTTGTTCGGCGGAGTAGCACTATATCGGGAAGTGCTACAACAGCACGGCTGGATTCTGAATATTCCAAAGTCGCAGCTGGTTCCTACGACGCGTCTACTGTTCCTGGGTATGGTTCTGGACACAGAACAGGATAAAAAGGGTTTCTCCCGGAGGAGAAGTCCAAGGAGTTGTCGTCTCTAGACAGAGACCTCCTAATACGTATACAGGTGTCGGTGCATCAATGCACGCGAGCCCTGGGAAGGGTGGTAGCTTCTTACGAAGAAATTCCATTCGCCAGGTCCCATGCAAGGATTTTCCAGTGGGATCTGTGGGACAAGTGGTCCGGGTCGCATCTTCAGATGCATCGGCGGATAACCCTGTCTCCAAGGGCCAGGGTGTCGCTGTTGTGGTGGCTGCAGAGTGCTCATCTTCTAGGGGGCCGCAGATTCGGCATACAGGACTGGGTCCTGGTGACCACGGATGCCAGCCTTCGAGGCTGGGGGGCAGTCACACAGGGAAGAAACTTCCAAGGCTATGGAAAAGTCAGGAGACTTCCCTACACTTAAATATTCTGGAACTAAGGGCCATTTACAATGCCCTAAGTCAGGCTAGGCCCCTGCTTCAACACCGGCCGGTGCTGATCCAGTCAGACAACATCACGGCGGTCGCTCATGTAAACCGACAGGGCGGCACAAGAAGCAGGATGGCGATGGCAGAAGCCACAAGGATTCTCCGATGGGCGGAAAATCATGTGTTAGCACTGTCAGCAGTGTTCATTCCCGGAGTGGACAACTGAGAAGCAGACTTTCTCAGAAGACACCACCTCCACCCGGGAGAGTGGGGACTTCATCCAGAAGTTTTCCAAATGATTGAACACCGTTGGGAAAGGCCACAGGTGGACATGATGGCGTCCCGCCTCAACAAAAAGCTACAAAGATATTGCGCCAGGTCAAGGGACCCTCAGGCGATAGCTGTGGACGCTCTGGTAACACCATGGGTGCACCAGTCGGTGTATGTGTTCCCTTCTCTGCCTCTCTTACCCAGGGTAATGAGAATAATAAGAAGGAGAGGAGTAAGAACTATACTCATTGTTCCGGGTTGGCCAAGAAGAGCTTGGTAACCAGAACTCCAAGAAATGATCTCAGAGGACCCATGGCCTCTGCCGCTCAGACAGGACCTGCTGCAGCAGGGGGCCTGTCTGTTCCAAGACGTACCGCGGCTGCGTTTGACGGCATGGCGGTTGAACGCCGGATCCTGAAGGAAAAGGGCATTCCGGAGGAAGTTATCCCTACGCTATTTAAAGCTAGGAAAGAAGTGAACGCAAACCATTATCACCGCATATGGTGGAAATATGTTGCGTGCTGTGAGGCCAGGAAGGCCCCAAAGGAGAAATTTCAGCTAGGTCGATTTCTGCACTTCCTACAGTCAGAGGTGACTATGGGCCTAAAATTGGGTTCCATGAAGGTCCAGATTTCGGCTCTATCGATTTTCTTCCAAAATAGAACTGGCTTCACTGCCTGAAGTTCGGACTTTTGTTAAGGGAGTGCTGCATAGTCAGCCCCCGTTTGTGCCTCAAGTGGCACCGTGAGATCTCAACGTGGTGTTGGATTTTCTGAAGTCGCATTGGGTTGAGCCACTTAAATCCGTGGAGCTACAATACCTCACGTGGAAAGTGGTCATGCTGTGGGCCGTGGCGTCGGCCAGGCGTGTATCAGAATTGGCGACTTTGTCATACAAAAGCCCTTATCTGTATTTTATATGGATAAGGCGGAATTGAGGACTCGTTCCCAATTCCTTCCTAAGGTGGTATCAGTTTTTCATGTGAACCAACCTATTGTGGTGCCTGCGGCTACTTGGGACTTGGAGGATTCCAAGTTACTGGACGTAGTCAGGGCCCTGAAAAGTATATGTTTCCAGGACGGCTGGAGTCAGGAAAACTGACTCGCTATTTATCCTGTATGCACCCAACAAGCTGGGTGCTCCTGCTTCTAAGCAGACTATTGCTCGCTGGATCTGTAGCACGATTCAACTTGCACATGCTGCGGCTGGACTGCCGAACCCTAAATCTGTAAAAGCCCATTCCACGAGGAAAGTGGGCTCTTCTTGGGCGGCTGCCCGAGGGGTCTCGGCTTTACAACTTTGCCGAGCTGTTACTTGGTCGGGTTCAAACATTTTTGCAACAGTCTACAAGTTTGATACCAGTGGCGGATTTAGCGGGGGGCGATTAGGGCGAACGCCCCCCCTAGATATACCGCCACCGGGATGGAGGCCGGGTCCCGCCGCGGTATTGGGAACTGGTGGAGAGCGGTGCAGCGCGGCGGGGGACGAGGAGAGAGAGAGCGTCCTCACGCGCGTACAGCAGCTTCTGTTCTGACCACGCCCCCTCCTCCCTGTACGCGCGTTAGGACGCTCTCTCTCTCCTCGTCCCCCGCCGCGCTGCACCGCTCTCCACCAGTACCCAATAACGCGGCGGGACCCGGCCTCCAGTGTGTGCCATCTATGAGTAGGTGTCTCGTGTGTGTGTGTGTGTCTGTGTGGTGGTGGGGGGGGGGGTGTCCCCTGTGTCCCCTGTGTCCCCTGTGTCCCATTTCTCCCCCCTCTTCTCCCTGCATTATGTCCCTGCATTATTTTGCCTAATTCAGTGTGCTATATTGTGAATTTTGGCTCATTCTGCTTGCTATATTGTGAATTTTGGCTCATTCAGCGTTCTATAATGTGAATTTTGGCTCATTCTGCTTGCTATATTGTGAATTTTGGCTCATTCAGCGTTCTATAATGTGAATTTTGGCTCATTCTGCTTGCTATATTGTGAATTTTGGCTCATTCAGCGTTCTATAATGTGAATTTTGGCTCATTCTGCTTGCTATAATGTGAATTTCGGCTCATTCAGCGTGCTATAATGTGAATTTTGGCTCATTCTGCTTGCTATATTGTGAATTTTGGCTCATTCAGCGTGCTATAATGTGAATTTTGGCTCATTCTGCTTGCTATAATGTGAATTTTGGCTCATTCAGTGTGCTATAATGTGAATTTCGGCTCATTCAGCGTGCTATAATGTGAATTTTGGCTCATTCTGCTTGCTATAATGTGAATTTTGGCTCATTCAGTGTGCTACGATGTGAATTTCGGCTCATTCAGTGTGCTACAATGTGAATTTCAGCTCATTCAGTGTGCTACAATGTGAATTTCAGCTCATTCAGTGTGCTACGATGTGAATTTCGGCTCATTCAGTGTGCTATGATGTGAATTTCGGCTCATTCAGTGTGCTATGATGTGAATTTCGGCTCATTCACTGTGCTATAATGTGAATTTCGGCTCATTCAGTGTGCTATAATGTGAATTACGGCTCATTCAGTGTGCTATAATGTGAATTACGGCTCATTCAGTGTGCTATAATGTGAATTACGGCTCATTCAGTGTGCTATAATGTGAATTTCGGCTCAATCTGTGTGCTGTTGAAACAGTATTTGTTGGCAGATAAGAACCACTTGGCCCATCTAGTCTTCCCCTTTTTTTTTTTTTTTACATTATTTTTATCTCTAACCTTATGTGATCCTTATTTCTTTGTAAGAATATCCTTATGTCTATCCCATGCATATTTAAATTGCCCTAGTGTCTTAGCCTCTACCACCTCTGATGGAAGGAATGGCGATTCGCCAGTCTGTATCACCAGTGCGCAGGGTTCTCTCCACTAACTGGCAACATTTTATTAGTAATGGCAACAATAGGAAATTTTAGAAGCGAACGGGAAGGGTATTACTAAGTGGGAGGGGCTATGATTAGGGGGAGGAGTTATAATTCTAAAACCGCCCCCCCCTAAAAGTTAAGTCTAGATCCGCCACTGTTTGATACCCTGGCTGAGGAGGACCTAGAGTTTGCTCATTCGGTGCTGCAGAGTCATCCGCACTCTCCCGCCCGTTTGGGAGCTTTGGTATAATCCCCATGGTCCTTACGGAGTCCCAGCATCCACTTAGGACGTCAGAGAAAATAAGATTTTACTCACCGGTAAATCTATTTCTCGTAGTCCGTAGTGGATGCTGGGCGCCCATCCCAAGTGCGGATTGTCTGCAATACTTGTTTATAGTTATTGCCTAACTAAAGGGTTATTGTTGAGCCATCTGTTGAGAGGCTCAGTTATATTTCATACTGTTAACTGGGTATAGTATCACGAGTTATACAGTGTGATTGGTGTGGCTGGTATGAGTCTTACCCGGGATTCAAAATCCTTCCTATTTGTGTCAGCTCTTCCGGGCACAGTATCCTAACTGAGGTCTGGAGGAGGGTCTTGGTGGGAGGAGCCAGTGCACACCAGGTAGTCCTAAAGCTTTCTTTAGTTGTGCCCAGTCTCCTGCGGAGCCGCTAATCCCCATGGTCCTTACGGAGTCCCAGCATCCACTACGGACTACGAGAAATAGATTTACCGGTGAGTAAAATCTTATTTTCCCTTCATTGAGAGGACCTTTGTTGTGCGGTGCGCGATGACGTCATCGCGCACCACACAGCATAGTGGCACAGACACTAGGGGTCATAATTGACCTCTAGTGTCTATGCTGTTCTATGGGAGAGACGTAATAACGTCTCTCCCATAGATCGAGGAGAGGAGAGGAGAAGAGCGGCGCCGCCGGCGGAGGAGGTCTGCAGCGGTCTGGATCAGGAACGGGGATGGTAAGTTTACTTTCTTTTATTTTATTTTTTCTTTCAGCGTCGCTACAGGGGGCATAAATGGGGGCGTAACTGACCACGCCCCCATTTGAAGCCACGCCCCTATACTTTGCCCGGGGCGCCACATGGCCAAGAACCGGCCCTGGATGCGACCACATCAGGCTGGATTTTCCCTGACATGGACACATCTGATGCGACCAGTCAGAAGCCCACTGTGTGGCTGCAGCACTGCTGGAAGAGTCCCTCTGCTTCCTGGTTCCCTCCCCCCAGTGCCTGGCATGCTGAAAATCACCTTTTGTGTAGCCACCCAACACTGCAGAGAGCAGCGGTTTCTGGGAAAATATAGATTTGCTATGGTCCGATCATTGATGGTTTGATATATCGGTCATCAATGTTTGTACCAATATTTTGGTGGGGTTTTTTAAATTTTTTAAAAATATATATATATTTTATGAAATAGTCGTGTTGATATGTTTTAAATAAATGTACTTAACCTAATTCGATCAATATTTTTTTTTTTTTTACAATTTAGGAGGGGTTTTTGGAAAAAAATATTAGCCACTTATGTGGTTAATGCCATTTGGGATAACTGGCAAGCATATTCTTCTGTGAGGATTGCCTGGCTATATTTAAGATCTGGCATGCTGTTTTCCGTATATAGGGGTCATTCCGAGTTGATCGCTCGCTGACGATTTTCGCAGCGCAGCGATCAGGTGAAAAAATGGCATTTCTGCGCATGCGTATGCCCCGCAATGCGCACGCGCAACGTACAGGTACAAAGCTCTTTGTGGTTGTGCTCTGGTTCTAGCAAAGTTTTCCCTCGCACTGGCGGCCGCTAGAAGATTGACAGGAAAGAGGCGTTACTGGGTGTCAACTGACCGTTTTCAGGGAGTGTTTGCAAAAACGCTGGCGTTTCTGAAAAAACGCAGGCGTGGCTGGGCATTTTTCTGGGAGGGTGTATGACGTCAAATCCGGACACAAACAGGCTAAAGTGATCACAAGTGCTGAGTAGGTTCAGAGCTACTGTGAAACTACACAAACTGTTTTTGTAGAGCTCAGCTGCACATGCGTTCGCACTTCTGCTAAGCTAAAATACACTCCCCAGTGGGCGGCGTCATAGCGTTTGCATGGCTGCTAAAACTAGCTAGCGAACGATCAACTCGGAATGACCCCCACAGTTTTAGTAGCCTCTGATGTGTCCTTTTTCCTTTAAATATATGTGTGTATGTAGAGATGTGCGGCGGGCACTTTTCGTGTTTTGTGTTTTGGTTTTGGTTCTAATTCCCCGCTCATGTTTTGGATTGGTTTTGCAAAAACCACCTTTTCGTGTTTTGGTTTTGGTTTTGGATTGGGATGATTTTTTTAAAAATCATGAAAACACCGAAAATCACAGAATTTGGGGGAAGTTTTAATCCTACAGTATTATTGACCTCAATAACATTCATTTTCACTCATTTCCAGTCTATTCTGAACACCTCAAACCTCACAATATTGTTTTTAGGCCAAAAGGTTGCACCAAGGTGGCTGTATGACTAAGCTAAGCAACACAAACACCTGGCCCATCTAGGAGTGGCACTGCAGTGGCAGACAGGATGGCAGATTTAAAAAATAGGCCCCAAACAGCACATCATGCAAAGAAGAAAAAGAGGTGCAATGAGGTAGCTGTATGAATAAGCTAAGCAACACAAGTGTGCGGCACAAACACCTGGCCCATCTAAGAGTGGCACTGCAGTTGCAGACAGGATGGCACTTAAAAAAACTAGGCCCCAAACAGCACATAATACAAAGAAGTAAAAGCGGTGCAATGAGGTAGCTGTATAACTAAGCTAAGCGACACAAATGTGTGGCATAAACACCTGGCCCATCTAGGAGTGGCACTGCAGTGGCAGACAGGATGGCACTTTAAAAAACTAGGCCCCAAACAGCACATGATGCAAAGAAGAAAAAGAGGTGCAAGATGGAATTGCCCTTGGGTCCTCCCACCCACCCTTATGTCGTATAAACAGGACATGCACACTTTAACAAACCAATCATTTCAGCAAGAAGGTCTGCCACACGACTGTGGCTGAGATGACCCCCATCAAAAAAGAAGCAATCAATCTTTCCTTGCACAAACTGGCTCTACAGAGGCAAGATTTCGACCTCATCCTCTGATTCCTCAACCCTTTCACTGTGTACATCCTCCTCCTCACAGAGTATTGATTCGTCCTCACTGGAATCCACCTTCACAGGTCCCTGTGTACTTTCTGAAAGCAATTGCTGGTAAAGGTCTCCACATTTTCTGGAGGTAACCTCTTACGCCGATCGCTGACAAGGTTACCGGCTGCACTAAACACTCTTTCTGAGTACACACTGGAGGGGGGGGGGGCAACTTAGGTAAAATAAAGCCAGTTTGTGCAAGGGCATCCAAATTGCATCTTTTTCCTGCCAGTATACATACGGACTGTCTGACATTCCTACTTGGATGCTGTCATCGATATGATCCGCCACCATTCTTTCAATGGTGACAGAATCATATGCAGTGACAGTAGACATGTCAATAATCATTGGCAGGTCCTTCAGTCCGGACCAGATGTTAGCACTCACTCCTGACTGCCCTGCATCACCACCAGCGGGTGGGTTAGGAAATCTTATCCTTTTCCTTGCAGCACCAGTTGTGGGAGAAAGTGAAGGAGTTGCTGTTGATGGGTTACGTTCCACTTGAGTTGACAATTATCTCACCAGCAGGTCTTTGAAACTCTGCAGACTAGTGTCTGCCAGAAAAAGAGATACAACGTATGCTTTAAACCTAGGATCGAGCATGGTGGCCAAAATGCAGTTCTCTGATTTCAACAGATTGACCACCCTTGAATCCTGGCAAAGTGAATGAAGGGCTCCATCCACAAGTCCCACATACTTTGCGGAATCGCACCATCTTAGCTCCTCCTTTAATTTCTCCAGCTTCTTCTGCAAAAGCCTGATTAGGGGAATGAACTGATTCAAGCTGGCAGTGTCTGAACTGACTTCACGTGTGGCAAGTTCGAAGGGTTGGAGAACCTTGCACAAGACGGAAATCATTCTCCACTGCGCTTGAGTCAGGTGCATTCCCCCTCTTTTGTCTATATCGTAGGTGGATGTATAGGTTTGAATGGCCTTTTGCTGCTCCTCCATCCTTTGAAGCATATAGAGTGTTGAATTCAACATCGTTACCACCTCTTGCTTCAGGTGATGGCAGGGCAGGTTCAGGTGTGTTTGATGGCGGTCCAGTCTTTGGCACGCTGTGGCTGAATGCCGAAAGTGGCCCACAATTTTTCGGGCCATCGACAGAATCTCCTGCACGACCCTGTCATTTTTAAAAAAAATTCTGCACCACCAAATTAATTGTATGTGCAAAACATGGGACATGCTGGAATTTGCCCAGATGTAATGCACTCACAATATTGGTGGCATTGTTTGATATCACACATCCCCAGGAGAGTCTAATTGGGTTATGCCATTGTGCAATGATGTCCCTCAGTTTCTGTAAGAGGTTGTCAGTGGTGTGCCTCTTACGGAAAGCGGTGATACATAGCATAGTTTGCCTAGGAACGAGTTGGCGTTTGCGATATGCTGCTACTGGTGCCGCTGCTGTTGTTGCTGCGGGAGGTCATACATCTACCCAATGTGCGGTCAGTCATATAGTCCTTGGTCTGCCCTGTTCCACTTGTACACATGTCCGTGGTTAAGTGGACAGTGGGTACAACTGCATTTTTTAGGACACTGAGAACACTTTTTCGGACGTCTCTGTACATTCTCGGTATCGCCTGTCTAGTGAAGTGGAACCTAGATGGGATTTGATACCGTGGACACAGTACCTCACACAATTCTTCATGTCCCACTGAACTAATGGCGGATACCGGACGCACCTCTAACACCAACATAGCTGTCAATTCCTCAGTTATCCACTTTGCAAAAGATGACTGCTGTCATATTTCACCTTCCTCACAAAGGACTGTTGGACAGTCAATTGCTTAGTTGAAGTAGTACAAGTAGTCTTCCGATTTTCCCTCTGGGATGACGATCGATTCCCAGCAGCAACAACAGCAGCGGCAGCAACAACAGTAGCAGGAGTACCACTTAAGGATCCTCCAAAGTAATCCCGGTTAGGAGAGGACTCCTCAGTCTTGCCAGTGACATGGCCTGCAGGACTATTGATGTTCCTGACTGAAGAGGAAGTTGACGTTGAGGGAGTTGGAGGTGTGGCTTGCAGGAGCTTGGGTGCAAAAGGAATAAGGGATTTAGGTGTCAGTGGACTGCTTATGCTCTTACCCAAAGTTTCTCATCTTGACACTGACTTCTGATGAATGTGCTGCAGGTGACGTATAAGGAAGGATGTTTCTAGGTGGTTAACATCCTTACCTTTATTTATTACAGATTAACAGAGGCAACATACGACTTGACACCTGTTGTCCGGATTTGTGGAGAAATAATTGCACACCGAATAGGTGACTTTTTTGGTATTTTACCCAGACATCACAAAGGGCTTATTCATCCCACGGACAACAGGTGTCTCCCCCAGTGCCTAAATAAAACAAACCACATCACCATCAGAATCCTCATCGTCAACTTCCTTCTTAGCGCCAGCAACACCCATATCCTCATCCTGGTGTACTTCAACAGTGACATCTTTAATTTGAATATCAGAAACTGGACTGTGGGTGCTCTTTCCAGCACTTGCAGTGGGCGTGCAACTGGTGGAAGGAGCCACCTCTTCCCATCCAGTGTTGGGAAGGTCAGGCATCGCAACCGCCGACACACTTGGACTCTCCTTGGAGATTTGTGATACCATCTTAGAAGGCACAGTTCTTTGCTGTGCTTTTTCCAGCTTAGCTCTTATCATTTTTCTAGCGGGAGGATGAGGGCTTCCATCGTCATGTGAAGCTGAACCACTAGTCATGAACATAGGCCAGGGCCTTAGCCGTTCCTTGCCACTCCGTGTCATAAATGGCATATTGGCAAGTTTACGTTTCTCCTCAGACCATATAAATTTATAACTTTTTACTGAACTTTGGCTTTTTGGATTTTACATGCCCTCTTCTATCACATTGGGCATTGGCCCTGGCAGATGACTTTGATGGGATTTCATTGTCTATGTCATGACTAGTGGCAGCAGCTTCAGCACTAGAAGGAAGTGGTTCTTGATCTTTCCCTATTTTATCCTCAATTTTTGTTCTCCATTATTTTTCTGGAGTTATATAACAATATGCGGTACAGGAGAGCGTACCCCTACACCTCACAGGACAAACCCTGTGAAAATTATTTGGATTAAAAATGAATAACCCCTTTATTTGGAGTAAATAATATACAGTACAGGACAGCACCACTGGACTGGACTTATGCGGAATTATATACGGCAGGATCACTGGACTTATACGGCAGGATCACTGCAATTATACGGCAGGATCACTGGAATTATACAGCAGGATCACTGGATTTATACTGCAGGATCACTGGAATTATACGGCAGGAGCACTGGGTTTTATACGCCAGTACCACTGGAATTATATGGCAGGATCACTGGACTTATACGGCAGGATCACTGGACTGGACGTATACGCCAGTACAACTGTAATTATACGGCAGGACCACTGGACTTATACGGCAGGATCACTGCAATTATAAGGCAGGATCACTGGAATTATACTGCAGGATCACTGGAATTATACGGCAGGAGCACTGGATTTATACGCCAGTACCACTGTAATTATATGGCAGGATCACTGGACTTATACGGCAGGATCACTGCAATTATACTGCAGGATCACTGGAATTATACTGCAGGATCACTGGAATTATACGTCAGGATCACTGAATTTATACGGCAGTACCGCTGGACATATACAGCAGTACAGCTGGACATATAACGCAGTATTAATGGACATACTGTATACGGCAGTATCACTGGACATATACGACAGAATCACTGGATTGGATTTATACGCCAGTACCACTGTAATTATATAGCAGGATCACTGGACTTATACGCCAGTACCACTGGAATTATACTTCAGGATCACTGGAATTATACGGCAGGATCACTGGATTTATATGACAGTACTGGTGGACAAATATGGCAGTATCAATGGACAAATACGGCAGGATCACTGGAATTATACGGCAGGATCACTGGAATTATATGGCAGGATCACTGGATTTATATGGCAGGATCGCTGGACATATATGGCAGTATCAATGGACATATACAGCAGGATCACTGGACATATACGGCAGTACCACTGGACATATACAGCAGCACAGGGACACCACCACTGGACTGATGCAGGACCACACAGCACCACTGCAATGGACTGGACTTATACAGCAGCACTTGACATATGGCAGCAGAGGACACAACCACTGTGACTGGACAGATGCAGCACAAGACACGGACACTGAGTACACTGAGGACACTGAGGACGGAGACACGTCCTATCTCTACACTCTCCAATGCCGGAGTGAAAATGGTGGCCACGCGCGGCTCCTTATATGGAATCCAAACCTCGTGAGAATCCGACAGCGGGATGGTGACGTTTTGCCTTGTTCTGGTTTCCGAGTCAAGTGGGAAAATCCATGCCTGACTCGGATCCGGGCTCGGGTGGTGAAGTTCGGTAGGGTTCGATTCTCTGAGAACCGAACCCGTGTATAATCTGAGCTTAAAATACTAAATAAGGGGTCTATTCATAAAGCAGTGAAAAGTGTGGAGAAGTGAGCCATTGGAGAAGTTGCCCATGGCAACCAATCAGCATTGAAGTAACTTTTATAATTTGCATACCATACAATTGTACAGAGCAGCTGATTGTCTGCCATGGGCAACTTCTCCACTGGCTCACTTCTCCACTCCTTTCACTGCTTCATGAATAGACCAAAGGGTTCAAGTCCTGGTGGCCGCTGAGTTAATGATTGTAGGCTGTTATAGGTGAAGCACTATATGGGGCTATTATAGGCAATGCACTCATAACAACACCTCAGAGAGGAAACACCAGGGGAGAAAGGCTGGCCTTTCGTTATTACCTCCTGCTGTGGGCCTTTTTATTGCGTGTGTGCAATACACCAGCTGCACCGCTGCTAGTTCCGCTCTTGTGTTGTGCACTGTATTTGTGCTCTGTTGCGCTGTTTATGTTTACACCCCTCCCCCCTATGCAGTGCTGTGGACACTTTGTGGTTCCTTGCAAATAAAAGTTAATAATTCTAATAATAATAAAAGATTTAGCTTTAGGAGGGGTGTGTCCAGTGCTTAAAGTGGCCTTAGAGAGTTGGTGGAACTCACCCCCTCACTCCAGCACCTTAGTTCTAAAGGGATTGTGCGCGCCACAGTTGTTCACCGCAAAAAAGGGGCGCATTCTCAAGTAGAAAGTTGCGTAATCAGACACTAGTATCCCCAGTTCAAATTTTGCTGCACAGTAGCACATTCTTATTCACATTACACCACAGAGTAAGGTACTTTACTCATGTTATGACACACATTAATGCCACTTATACACAAAACCCACTGTAGTAGCACTACTAATACACATAATGCCCGCAGCAGTAATGTCCCTTATACAATGCTCTCAGCAGTAGTGCCCCTATTGCAATGTTCACTGTAGCGGTAGTGCCCAAAGTGGTAGTGCCCCTTATGTGGAGCCCATAGTAGTGGTGCCGCTTATGTAGAGTCCATAGTAATGGTGCCCCTTATGTCCCCAGGAGTGATGCCCCTTATGAAGTGCCCCCTATACAACACCCTCCTTAGTAGTTCCTCCAGTAGTAATGCCCCTAGTGGTAATGCCTCCAGTAGTAATTCCCTCAGTAGTAATGCCCCTAAGGTATTCTCCATGTAGTAGTGCCCCCAGTAGTAAAACACTGTAGTTATGCCCCATGTAGTATTGCCCCCAGTAGTTATCCCCCTTTAGTTTAGCCCCCATGTAGTTAGCCCCCATGTAGTTAGTCCCCATGTAGTTAGCCCCTAGTAGTTAGCCCCCAGTAGTTAGCCCCCAGTAGTTTGCCCCCAGTAGTTAGCCCACAGTAGTTTAGCTCCCAGTAGTTTAGCCCCATGTAGTTTGCACCCCATAGTTTGCCCTAAGTAGATTGCCCCCAGTAGTTTACCCCCATGTGGTTTAGTCCCCATGTAGTTTGCCACAGTAGTTAGCCCCTTGTAGTTTAGCCCATATGTAGTTTGCCCTCAGTTAGCCCCCTTGTAGTTTGCCCCCACTAGTTAGCCCCCATGTAGTTTGCAACCAGTAGTTAGCCCCCAGTAGTTAGCCCCCAGTAGTTAGCCCGCAGTAGTTTGCCCACAGTAGTTTAGCCCCCCGTAGTTTACCCTCAGTAGTTTGCCCCAGTAGTTTACCCCATGTGGTTTAGCCCCCATGTAGTTTAGCTCATATATAGTTTGCCCTCAGTAGTTAGCTCCCACGTAGTTTGCCCTCAGTAGTTTAGCCCCCATGTAGTTTGCCCCCAGTAGTTAGCCCCCATGTCATTTGCCCCCAGTAGTTAGCCCCCATGTAGTTTATCCCCAGTAGTTAGACTCCATGTAGTTTGCCCCATGTAGTTAGCCTCATGTAGTTTAGCCCCCAGTAGTTTAGCCCCAGTAGTTTAGCCCCAGTAGTTTAGCCCCCATATAGTTTGCCAAGAGTAGTTTTCCCCCAGTAATTGTCCCCCATGTAGTTTACCCTCAGTAGTTAGTCCCAATGTAGTTTGCCCCCATGTAGTTTGCCCCCAGTAGTTAGCCCCCATGTAGTTTGACCCCAGTAGTTTAGCCCCCATGTAGTTTACCCCCAGTAGTTAGTCCCAATGTAGTTTGCCCCCAGTAGTTAGACCCCATGTAGTTTGCCCCCAGTAGTTAGCCCAATGTAGTTTACCCCCAGTAATTTAGCCCATGGAGTTTAGCCCCATGTATTTTGCCCCCATGTAGTTTGCCCCCAGTAGTTTAGCCCCAGTAGTTTAGCCCAAGTAGTTTAGCCCCCATATAGTTTGCCCCCAGTAGTTTTCCCCCATGTAGTTCTCCCCCAGTAGTTATCCCCCATGTAGCTTGCCCCCAGTAGTTAGTCCGCATGTAGTTTGCCCCGAGTGGTTAGCCCCCATGTAGTTTGCCCCATGTAGTTAGCCCCCAATGTAGTTTGCCCCATGTAAATTGCCCCATGTAGTTTGTCCCCCGTAGTTTGCCCCCAGTATTTTACCCCCATGTGGTTTAGCCCCCATGTAGTTTGCCACAGTATTTAGTTCCCTGTAATTTAGCCCATATGTAGTTTGCCCTCAGTAGTTAGCCCCCTTGTAGTTTGCCCCCAGTAGTTTAGCCCCCATGTAGTTTGCCCTCAGTAGTTAGCCCCCTTGTAGTTTAGCCCCCTTGTAGTTTGCCCCCTTGTAGTTTAGCCCCCAGTAGTTTAGCCCCCATGTAGTTTGCCCTCAGTAGCTTGCTCCAGTAGTTTACCCCCATGTGGTTTAGCCCCCATGTAGTTTGCCACAGTATTTAGCCACCAGTAGTTTAGCCCATATGTAGTTTGCCCTCAGTAGTTAGCCCCCTTGTAGTTTGCCCCAATAGTTAGCCCCATGTAGTTTGCCCCCAGTAGTTTAGCCCATGAAGTTTAGCCCCCATGTAGTTTGCCCCCAGTAGTTAGCCCCCATGTCATTTGCCCCAGTAGTTAGCCCCCATGTAGTTTGCCCCCAATAGTTAGCCCCATGTAGTTTGCCCCCAGTAGTTTAGCCCATGGAGTTTAGCCCCCATGTAGTTTGCTCCCCAGTAGTTAGCCCCCATGTTGTTTGCCCCAGTAGTTAGCCCCATGTAGTTGTCCCCAGTGGTTAGACCCCATGTAGTTTGCCCCCAGTAGTTTGATCCATGTAGTTAGCCTCATGTCATTTGCCCCAGTAGTTTAGCTCCATATAGTTTGCCCCCAGTAGTTGTCCCCATGTAGTTTTCCCCCAGTAGTTTTCCCCATGTAGTTTGCCCCCAGTAGTTAGCCCCCATGTAGTTTGCCCCGAGTAGTTAGCCCCCATGTAGTTTGCCCCGAGTAGTTTGCCCCATGTAGTTTGTCCCCAGTAGTTTAGCCCCATGTAGTTTGCCACAGTATTTAACCCCCTGTAGTTTAGCCCATATGTAGTTTGCCCTCAGTAGTTAGCCCCAAGTAGTTTGCCCCCAGTAGTTAGCCCCAAGTAGTTTGCCCCCAGTAGTTTAGCCCCGATGTAGTTTGCCCCCAGTAGTTTAGCCCCCATGTAGTTTGCCCCCAATAGTTTGCCCCAGTAGCTTGCTCCAGTAGTTAACCCCCATGTGGTTTAGCCCCCATGTAGTTTGCCACAGTATTTAGCCACCTGTAGTTTAGCCCATATGTAGTTTGCCCTCAGTAGTTAGCCCCCTTGTAGTTTGTTCCCAATAGTTAGCCCCATGTAGTTTGCCCCCAGTAGTTTAGCCCATGGAGTTTAGCCCCCATGTAGTTTGCCCCCAGTAGTTAGCCCCCATGTCGTTTGCCCCAGTAGTTAGCCCCCATGTAGTTTGCCCTCAAGAGTTAGCCCCATGTAGTTTGCCCCCAGTAGTTTAGCCCATGGAGTTTAGCCCCCATGTAGTTTGCCCCAGTAGTTAGCCCCCATGTAGTTTGCCCCCAATAGTTAGCCCCATGTAATTTGCCCCCAGTAGTTTAGCCCATGGAATTTAGCCCCCATGTAGTTTGCCCCACAGTAGATAGCCCCCATGTTGTTTGCCCCAGTAGTTAGCCCCATGTAGTTGTCCCCAGTAGTTAGATCCCATGTCGTTTGCCCCAGTAGTTAGCCCAATGTAGTTGTCCCCAGTAGTTAGCCCCCATGTAGTTTGCCCCCAGTAGTTTGACCCATGTAGTTAGCCTCATGTAATTTGCCCCCAGTAGTTATCCCCCATGTAGTTTGCCCCGAGTAGTTAGCCCCCATGTAGTTTGCTCCGAGTAGTTTGCCCCATGTAGTTTGTCCCCAGTAGTTAGCCCCCATGTAGTTTGCCCCGAGTAGTTTGCCCCGAGTAGTTTGCCCCATGTAGTTTGCCCCATGTAGTTTGTCCCCAGTAGTTTAGCCCCCATGTAGTTTGCCACAGTATTTAACCCCCTGTAGTGTAGCCCATATGTAGTTTGCCCTCAGTAGTTAGCCCCAAGTAGTTTGCCCCCAGTAGTTTAGCCCCAATGTAGTTTGCCCCCAGTAGTTTAGCCCCATGTAGTTTGCCCCCAGTAGTTGACCCCCATGTAGTTTTCCCCCTGTAGTTAGCCCTCATGTATTTTGCCACCAGTAGTTTAGCCCCCATGTAGTTTGCCCCCAGTAGTTTGCCCCCGGTAGTTTGCCCCCAGTAGTTTGCCCCCACGTAGTTTGCCCCCATGTAATTTGTACCCAGTAGTTAGCCCCGTGTAGTTTACCCCCAGTAGTTTAGCCCATGGAGTTTAGCCCCCACGTAGTTTGCCCCCAGTAGTTAGCCCCCATGTCATTTGCCCCAGTAGTTAGCCCCCATGTAGTTTGTCATCAGTAGTTAGCCCCATGTAGTTTGCCCCATGTAGTTAGCCTCATGTAGTTTAGCCCCAGTAGTTTAGCCCCCATATAGTTTTCCCCCAGTAGTTTTCCCCATGTAGTTTTCCCCCAGTAGTTATCCCCCATGTAGTTTGCCCCAGTAGTTAGTCCCCATGTAGTTTGCCCCGAGTGGTTAGCCCCCATAGAATCACGTCTCTCCCATAGAATCATGACGTCTCTCCCATAGCACGCCGCACACCGTCAGAGCCGGAAGCTGGAGCTCAGTAGTGAGCTCCTGCCGCCGGCTGCCGCTGTGGGGAGGGAGCCGGGCGCCCGCTGATAACACAATCTCAGCGGGCGCCCAGCATCTCCCTGTGGTGCAGACTGAAATCGGATTAGGTGAGCTGGAGGAGGCAGAATCCAAATGGAACTCTGTTCCTGCTCACTTTAACCCCTGGGTGTGTCCTAGCTCACTTTAACCCCTGGGTGTGTCCCTGTTTGGCTCACTTTAACCCCTGGGTGTGTCCTAGTTCAACTCTAAATTTCAGTGTAACAATAAGTCTGTGTGCTTCATGAAAAGCCTACCAAATTTCAGACCCAAACACATAACCTTAACAGCTTCCCTATCAAGTTACATCCCCTCTGTACAGTCCACATAAACTCACATTTTGTCTTCCAACATTGCTGGGTGAACATATCATATACAACCCATTAAGAACCTAGCAACCTGGGGAACCATTATGTAACAGGTAGCATCTATCCTTGTGTATCAATGCCTATTTCCCTATAGATTGTAAGCTTGCGAGCAGGGCCTTCCTACCTCTGTCTGTCTGTCTGTCTGTCTGTCTTTGCCCAGTTTTGTTCTATAATTGTTGTTCTAATTGTAAAGCGCAACGGAATATGCTGCACTATATAAGAAACTGCTAATAAATAAATAAATAAATAAATAAATAAATAAATAAAAGCAGACAGGAATTTCCCAGCAAATATATATTTAGCATTATTACCCCATGCATCACACCATGGATTGTCCAGGTGCCAATTCGCTCTCTTTAGCTGCATTTGCTCTTTTTTGCAGGTCTGTTGCTATGGATTGTTTAAATCAACAAGGTGATCCTACATCATCCTTAGAGCATGTATGATCTCTATTTCTACTTTTGTATCTGAGTGACGAAGGGCTCTTCGCTAATCCCTAACGCAGGGAATTTTCTATCTGGAGCTTTGACCATATTCTTTGTGATAAAAAATATATCATCCGCTCCAGCATTAAAAGCAACTCTGAAAATATGTACAGTATGAGTTGATTTAGAAAAATAAAAATAAAAATAAAATACAGTAGCTCACATCAAAATAATAAAAAAACAGAATACTAAATTACCCTTGGAGCTGCTATACAATGGATTAAATACATTTTTAAATATGCACTGTAGATTGTTCCTTTTAAAATAACTAATCATATAAAATCTTGAAAGAAACTTAGCTGATCGATAATATTACAAATTGATACAGTATATATATTAATATGCCCTTTTACTTCACAGGAGTTTTCTATTCTCCCTGAGCTCACCTGATATAGGATCTCTTACATAGTGGCAATTACATGTAAAGTTTACTGTATATAAAAAGAAAATTACACATATAACATAACTTAAAATAAAAATATCCAAAATAATTGACAGTAAACATATGCTAAAAGGAAGCGGCATCATCCATGGGTGTGGGCCGTACCCATCTTCTCCCGCTGAGGGGTGACACCAAAATGCCAACTCCTGCTCAGTGACAGGAGCCGGGTGCTGCACTTTAACATTACGTGCAGCACCTGGTTCCTGTCACTGTGTAGGAGCCGCCACTGCAATCATAGCACTCCCAAGGGGCAGCCTGTATCTCCCAAAACCCTGGAATACTAAAAACAGGGATTCAGGACATGCGGCCATGCCCCCTTCCACTAAGTCATGCCCCTTCCCGCTAACCCACGTCCCGTTTCATGGCCGCCCGCATCGGGTGTCATTAGGAGCAGTGACACCCCTGCTAAGAGGAGTTCATGAATCCACACTGAAACACTATCCAATTAGCTAAGCTAAACCATCGGGTGTGAAAAATGCCAGTTTTTTGCTCTTTTTACCAATGTTTCACCAATATTTTTTTACAGGCTATCCAGTTGGATCGCCTGTAAAAAGTCAGCTCTCCTCCCATAAACACACAGGTTTAGTGAAACCAGGATTTTGGTTTCGCTTGCCTGAGGCAGATGAAACAAAATCCCTGATATTAGCTGCGTCTCGTACCAGCTTATAAGGGCTAATTGGATAGCCCCTGGCGCACTTATTACCTGCAATGAATGACTGCGGGTAATTGGATACCCCCCTAAATATGTGAATGATAAATCCTTCTAAATGGGTTAGTAAAAATAAAGACAAAGGTTGTGTTTGCCAGTTGGGAAATGGCAGAAGGCAAATACACAGCCAAATAAATCCTATAAAATCCTGAGAGTCATCTGTGAGATGAACATTGCGAGCCAAAACATCCTCTGGCATAAGGGTCACCCTGTAATTAGTAAGCAATTTGCCTGGTCCATGTAGCCATAGACATTACTTAATGAACAGAACCTATTTGAATTAAGTATTGAAATCTTTGCTGTAACTGACTCTGTCTACCCCTTCATATCTAGGGAGTGGATTAAATACAAACACAGGTTACTGATTAAAGTGAAACAATAGTTTGACAAGTGATGAAATCTGAGAAAGTGTATCCTAGGGCAAGAACTCACAGACATGCAAGAGATACCGTAGGTACAGTAGGTTGGGAGGGAATGCAGAGAGTAACAAGACAGGCAATGGTGTAGATCAGACAGAAAAATAGACATGATAGAAATAGCATACTATGACAACAAAGGAAAACCAACAAAACTGGGACAAAATAATAGAACAGACAAACCAATATACAGTAGGTAGAAGTATCAAGGACTGGAAGACAATGGAAAGTTATAAGGCAAACAAAGACATCAGGCAAACAACAGATTAACAAATTACATGTGACAAAATTAAAACACACAGTCTTGTACTAGAACAAGTGTTAGGCAAGGTCCAGATGAAAACATAGAGTAGGGCTAGCCAAGGAGATAGTGATCTATGCTACAAAACTGTTTAAACTGTCTCCAGTGCAACTACAGGCTCTTCTAGAAGGGGTAACCTTTAATTATTCTTTACAGGGGCAAAATTGTGCAATTGTGGTCATGTGCATGCAGGCACTTGTATTCACATCAGCATGTGTGCATGGACTGTTATGACAGATACACACAGAGCGATATATCATCTGTTTGATCGAACGGACGATACAGATGGAGCCAACTTTATCTTGGCCTTTAATAGGATTAATTGAGCCAGGGCAGTCGGACGTAATCCCCTGCTGTAATGACTTAATCCCCTGATGTATTGTTCTCTCTGTATTGTATTGCAGCTGAGAACAATAGATGAAAGGTTTATGCTAATAAACCGTGGTGCGCAGCAGAGAAACCAAGATAAGCGTGGCTTTATTTGTATATCACAAGTAGGATCAGTGGGTTTGTATTAGTGATGAGCGGGTTCGGTTTCTCGGAAACTGAACCCCCCCGAACTTCACCCTTTTTACACGGGTCCGAGCCATACTCGGATTCTCCCGTATGGGTCGGGTAACCCGAGCGCGCCCGAACGTCATCATCCCGCTGTCGGATTCTCGCAAGATTCGGATTCTATATAAGCAGCCGCGCGTCGTCGCCATTTTCACTCGTGCATTGGAAATGTTAGGGAGAGGACGTGGCTGGCGTCCTCTCCGTTATTGTTGAACTTGATTGTGCTGTGCACTATTGCTTAATTGTGGGGAGGGCTGGGGAGCAGCTGTATATAGGAGGAGTACAGTGCAGAGTTTTGCTGATCAGTGACCACCAGTTATCCGTTCTCTGCCTGAAAAAACGCTCCATATCTGTGCTCAGTGTGCTGCATATATCTGTGCTCACACTGCTTAATTGTGGGGACTGGGGAGCAGCTGTATTATATAGCAGGAGTACAGTGCAGAGTTTTGCTGACAGTGACCACCAGTATACGTTGTCTGCCTGAAAAAGACTCCATATCTGTGCTCAGTGTGCTGCTTTATTGTGGGGACTGGGGACCACCAGTATAATATTATATAGGAGGAGTACAGTGCAGAGTTTTGCTGACCAGTGACCACCAGTATATAATATATAGCATTACGGTACAGTAGGCCACTGCTGTACCTACCTCTGTGTCGTCATTAAGTATACTATCCATCTACATTCTATACCTGTGGTGCATTTTAGTTTTGCAGTTTGCTGACACAGTGACCACCAGTATACTATATATAATAGCAGTACGGAAGGCCACTGCTGTACCTACCTCTGTGTCGTCATTCATTAAGTATACTATCCATCTACATTCTATACATGTGGTGCATTTTAGTTTTGCAGTTTGCTGACACAGTGACCACCAGTATACTATATATAGCAGTACGGAAGGCCACTGCTATACCTACCTCTGTGTCGTCATTAAGTATACTATCCATCTACATTCTATACCTGTGGTGCATTTTAGTTTTGCAGTTTGCTGACACAGTGACCACCAGTATATATAGCAGTACGGTACGGAAGGCCACAGCTGTACCTACCTCTGTGTCGTCATTAAGTATACTATCCATCTACATTCTATACCTGTGGTGCATTTTAGTTTTGCAGTTTGCTGACACAGTGACCACCAGTATACTATATATAATAGCAGTATGGAAGGCCACTGCTGTACCTACCTCTGTGTCATCATTCATTAAGTATACTATCCATCTACATTCTATACCTGTGGTGCATTTTAGTTTTGCAGTTTGCTGACACAGTGACCACCAGTATATATAGCAGTACGGTACAGAAGGCCACTGCTCTACCTACCTCTGTGTCGTCAAGTATACTATCCATCCATACCTGTGTTGCATTTCAGTTGTGCGCAGTAAATATAGTAGTAGGCCATTGCTATTGATACTGGCATATAATTCCACACATTAAAAAAATGGAGAACAAAAATGTGGAGGTTAAAATAGGGAAAGGTCAAGATCCACTTTAACCTCGTGCTGAAGCTGCTGCCACAAGTCATGGCCGAGACGATGAAATGCCATCAACGTCGTCTGCCAAGGCCGATGCCCAATGTCATAGTAGAGAGCATGTAAAATCCAAAAAACAAAAGTTCAGTAAAATGACCCAAAAATCAAAATTAAAAGCGTCTGAGGAGAAGCGTAAACTTGCCAATATGCCATTTACGACATGGAGTGGCAAGGAACGGCTGAGGCCCTGGCCTATGTTCATGGCTAGTGGTTCAGCTTCACATGAGGATGGAAGCACTCATCCTCTCGCTAGAAAAATGAAAAGACTTAAGCTGGCAAAAGCACAGCAAAGAACTGTGCGTTCTTCTAAATCACAAATACCCAAGGAGAGTCCAATTGTGTCGGTTGCGATGCCTGACCTTCCCGACACTGGACGGGAAGAGCTTGCGCCTTCCACCATTTGCACGCCCCCTGCAAGTGCTGGAAGGAGCACCCGCAGTCCAGTTCCTGATAGTCAAATTGAAGATGTCACTGTTGAAGTACACCAGGATGAGGATATGGGTGTTGCTGGCGCTGGGGAGGAAATTGACAAGGAGGATTCTGATGGTGAGGTGGTTTGTTTAAGGCAGGCACCCGGGGAGACACCTGTTGTCCGTGGGACGAATATGGCCATTGACATGCCTGGTCAAAATACAAAAAAAATCACCTCTTCGGTGTGGAATAATTTCAACACAAATGCGGACAACAGGTGTCAAGCCGTGTGTTGCCTTTTTCAAGCTGTAATAAGTAGGGGTAAGGACGTTAACCACCTCGGAACATCCTCCCTTATACGTCACCTGCAGCGCATTCATCATAAGTCAGTGACAAGTTCAAAAACTTTGGGTGACAGCGGAAGCAGTCCACTGACCACTAAATCCCTTCCTCTTGTAACCAAGCTCCTGCAAACCACACCACCAACTCCCTCAGTGTCAATTTCCTCCTTACCCAGGAAAGCCAATAGTCCTGCAGGCCATGTCACTGGCAAGTCTGACGAGTCCTCTCCTGCCTGGGATTCCTCCGATGCATCCTTGAGTGTAACGCCTACTGCTGCTGGCGCTGCTGTTGTAGCTGCTGGGAGTCGATCGTCATCCCAGAGGGGAAGTCGGAAGACCACTTGTACTACTTCCAGTAAGCAATTGACTGTCCAACAGTCCTTTGCGAGGAAGATGAAATATCACAGCAGTCATCCTGCTGCAAAGCAGATAACTCAGGCCTTGGCAGCCTGGGCGGTGAGAAACGTGGTTCCGGTATCCACCGTTAATTCAGAGCCAACTAGAGACTTGATTGAGGTACTGTGTCCCCAGTACCAAATACCATCTAGATTCCATTTCTCTAGGCAGGCGATACCGAAAATGTACACAGACCTCAGAAAAAGACTCACCAGTGTCCTAAAAAATGCAGTTGTACCCAATGTCCACTTAACCACGGACATGTGGACAAGTGGAGCAGAGCAGACTCAGGACTATATGACTGTGACAGCCCACTGGGTAGATGTATTGCCTCCCGCAGCAAGAACAGCAGCGGCGGCACCAGTAGCAGCATCTCGCAAACGCCAACTCGTTCCTAGGCAGGCTACGCTTTGTATCACTGCTTTCCAGAATAGGCACACAGCTGACAACCTCTTACGGAAACTGAGGAAGATCATTGCAGAATGGCTTACCCCAATTGGACTCTCCTGGGGATTTGTGACATCGGACAACGCCAGCAATATTGTGCGTGCATTACATCTGGGCAAATTCCAGCACGTCCCATGTTTTGCACATACATTGAATTTGGTGGTGCAGAATTATTTAAAAAACGACAGGGGCGTGCAAGAGATGCTGTCGGTGGCCCGAAGAATTGCGGGCCACTTTTGGCATTCAGCCACCGCGCACAGAAGACTGGAGCACCACCAGACATTCCTGAACCTGCCCTGCCATCATCTGAAGCAAGAGGTGGTAACGAGGTGGAATTCAACCCTCTATATGCTTCAGAGGATGGAGGAGCAGCAAAAGGCCATTCAAGCCTATACATCTGCCCACGATATAGGCAAAGGAGGGGGAATGCACCTGACTCAAGCGCAGTGGAGAATGATTTCAACGTTGTGCAAGGTTCTGCAACCCTTTGAACTTGCCACACGTGAAGTCAGTTCAGACACTGCCAGCCTGAGTCAGGTCATTCCCCTCATCAGGCTTTTGCAGAAGAAGCTGGAGACATTGAAGGAGGAGCTAAAACAGAGCGATTCCGCTAGGCATGTGGGACTTGTGGATGGAGCCCTTAATTCGCTTAACCAGGATTCACGGGTGGTCAATCTGTTGAAATCAGAGCACTACATTTTGGCCACCGTGCTCGATCCTAGATTTAAAACCTACGTTGTATCTCTCCTTCCGGCAGACACAAGTCTGCAGAGGTTCAAAGACCTGCTGGTGAGAAAATTGTCAAGTCAAGCGGAACGTGACCCGTCAACATCTCCTCCTTCACATTCTCCCGCAACTGGGGGTGCGAGGAAAAGGCTAAGAATTCCGAGCCCACCCGCTGGCGGTGATGCAGGGCAGTCTGGAGCGAGTGCTGACATCTGGTCCGGACTGAAGGACCTGCCAACGATTACTGACATGTCGTCTACTGTCACTTCATATGATTCTCTCACCATTGAAAGAATGGTGGAGGATTATATGAGTGACCGCATCCAAGTAGGCACGTCAGACAGTCCGTACGTATACTGGCAGGAAAAAGAGGCAATTTGGAGGCCCTTGCACAAACTGGCTTTATTCTACCTAAGTTGCCCTCCCTCCAGTGTGTACTCCGAAAGAGTGTTTAGTGCAGCCGCTCACCTTGTCAGCAATCGGTGTACGAGGTTACTTCCAGAAAATGTGGAGAAGATGATGTTCATCAAAATGAATTATAATCAATTCCTCCGTGGAGACATTCACCAGCAGCAATTGCCTCCACAAAGTACACAGGGACCTGAGATGGTGGATTCCGGTGGGGACGAATTAATAATCTGTGAGGAGTGGGATGTACACAGTGAAAGGGGTGAGGAATCGGAGGATGATGATGAGGTGGACATCTTGCCTCTGTAGAGCCAGTTTGTGCAAGGAGAGATTGATTGCTTCTTTTTTTGGTGGGGGCCCAAACCAACCAGTCATTTCAGTCACAGTCGCTGAAATGATGGGTTAGTTAAAGTGTGCATGTCCTGTTTATACAACATAAGGGTGGGTGGGAGGGCCCAAGGACAATTCCATCTTGCACCTCTTTTTTCTTTAATTTTTCTTTGCATCATGTGCTGTTTGGGGACAATTTTTTTGAAGTGCCATCCTGCCTGACACTGCAGTGCCACTCCTAGATGGGCCAGGTCTTTGTGTCGGCCACTTGTGTCGCTTAGCTTAGTCACACAGCGACCTTGGTGCGCCTCTTTTTTTCTTTGCATCATGTGCTGTTTGGGGACAATTTTTTTGAAGTGCCATCCTGCCTGACACTGCAGTGCCACTTCTAGATGGGCCAGGTCTTTGTGTCGGCCACTTGTGTCGCTTAGCTTAGTCACACAGCGACCTTGGTGCGCCTCTTTTTTTCTTTGCATCATGTGCTGTTTGGGGACAATTTTTTTGAAGTGCCATCCTGCCTGACACTGCAGTGCCACTCCTAGATGGGCCAGGTCTTTGTGTCGGCCACTTGTGTCGCTTAGCTTAGTCACACAGCGACCTTGGTGCGCCTCTTTTTTTCTTTGCATCATGTGCTGTTTGGGGACAATTTTTTTGAAGTGCCATCCTGCCTGACACTGCAGTGCCACTTCTAGATGGGCCAGGTCTTTGTGTCGGCCACTTGTGTCGCTTAGCTTAGTCACACAGCGACCTTGGTGCGCCTCTTTTTTTCTTTGCATCATGTGCTGTTTGGGGACAATTTTTTTGAAGTGCCATCCTGCCTGACACTGCAGTGCCACTCCTAGATGGGCCAGGTCTTTGTGTCGGCCACTTGTGTCGCTTAGCTTAGTCACACAGCGACCTTGGTGCGCCTCTTTTTTTCTTTGCATCATGTGCTGTTTGGGGACAATTTTTTTGAAGTGCCATCCTGCCTGACACTGCAGTGCCACTCCTAGATGGGCCAGGTGTTTGAGTCGGCCTCTTGTGTCGCTTAGCTTAGTCACACAGCGACCTTGGTGCGCCTCTTTTTTTCTTTGCATCATGTACTGTTTGGGGACAATTTTTTTGAAGTGCCATCCTGCCTGACACTGCAGTGCCACTCCTAGATGGGCCAGGTTTTTGTGTCGGCCACTTGTGTCGCTTAGCTTAGCCATCCAGCGACCTCTGTGCAAATTTTAGGACTAAAAATAATATTGTGAGGTGTGAGGTGTTCAGAATAGACTGGAAATGAGTGGAAATTATGGTTATTGAGGTTAATAAAACTATGGGATCAAAATGACCCCCAAATTCTATGATTTAAGCTGTTTTTTAGGGTTTTTTGTAAAAAAACACCCGAATCCAAAACACACCCGAATCCGACAAAAAATTTTCGGTGAGGTTTTGCCAAAACGCGTCCGAATCCAAAACACGGCCGCGTAACCGAATCCAAAACACAAAACCCGAAAAATGTCCGGTGCACATCACTAGTTTGTATACACAATATGTCAGTGAACAACGCAATTTACAGACATATCGTGTCAGCCTGCACCACAGCCGATGCCTGACATATTTGCAGATATATCGGTGCATCTGACTGTGTGTCTGGGTGATCCACCAACTGCTCATACACTGGCTGCAGAGACTGAAGTCAAAGCTGAGCGGGCAAATCAAAATGCCCGTCCAGCTCTGAAGTCAGGACAATATAAAGAGTGGCCACTCGGACGGATATAAGCTTACCTGAATCGTCTCCTCAGTCGGCAGATATGGCGGTCAGCGTATATCTCAGACAAGTGTGTACTCTGCTATAATGCATGACGGCAGTTGCAATGTCTGAGTAGGTTGCGTGAAATTTTGCAATTTTTTACCCTGACACGCAATGGCCAGGTATACCAAGAGGTGCTCAGTGCTAGACAGCATTGTGATGCTAATCTATAGAGGTCTGAGTCCAAGAAGGTCTGTCTGACTATTTCTAACAAACCACAGGGGGGAAAAGGGGGTGGTCTTAAATCTGCCGCCAAAGCAAAATAGGAAAAATTTCCAATAAACTTTCTAAAAAGTGAGAACAGAAATGGATTTTATCTCTGGTGCTGACTAATAAATAATAAAAAAAATGTAATATCAAAAGTAACTAAAATAGTTTCCCAAGTGACTCTTCAACACTTTCCTGCAGATGAAGCTACTAGACATGAAACAAGCTGCAGAATTGTGCTTGATTGAGGAAATTACCTCCTTTATACAAAGGTTTAAATGTACATACTGGTTTTAAGTCAGCGCCATAGATAACATCCATTTCTTGTCTGACTATTTACTGTAAGAAAGGTTACACAATACACTACTTTCATATTTCAATATTTATTTTGTACCCTTTGCTCTAAAAGAGATATGTAACTGCGTGGAGTTTGAGTGATCTCACCTGTCACAGCCACTATTCAGAAGCTGTTTGCCATGTGGTTTAGCAAATCGGCACTTGAAAAATGAAATGCACTGAATGCAAACAAATTTTGGAATCTACAAATGTGGTTTTAATGTGATTTAATACAGTATGTGCAAGACAATCTGGGGTTGGCTTAATCACAGTTTGGTAAATATCCTTCTATAACATTTAATCTCCCCCTATAACACTGTAACTTTCAACATACACACAAAAATTAGTTAAAATTAAAAAGAAAGCCAAGGAAGAATAACTGACCCCATGTGTTCCTATGGCATTGAACAACTGCTACTATGACAAAATACAGTATAAACATTTATCCCATTTGGGAAATCATAGCAAGAACATCAGTATTTTGCTATTCACCATTAAAGGCCAGTGTTCAATAGAGATGAGCGGGTTCGGTTTCTCTGAATCCGAACCCGCCAGAACTTCATGTTTTTTTTCACGGGTCCGAGCGACTCGGATCTTCCCGCCTTGCTCGGTTAACCCGAGCGCGCCCGAACGTCATCATGACGCTGTCGGATTCTCGCGAGGCTCGGATTCTATCGCGAGACTCGGATTCTATATAAGGAGCCGCGCGTCGCCGCCATTTTCACACGTGCATTGAGATTGATAGGGAGAGGACGTGGCTGGCGTCCTCTCCATTTAGATTATAAGAGACTGAGAGAGATTTACTGGAGCTGACTAGGAGGAGTACTGTTACTGTAGAAGTGTAGAGACTGAGTGGAGAGAGTTTACTAGTGAGGACAGTGCAGTTTACTTTATAATCCGTTCTCTGCCTGAAAAAAGCGATACACAGCACACAGTGACTCAGTCACATACCATATCTGTGTGCACTGCTCAGGCTCAGGCCAGTGTGCTGCATCATCTATTATCTATATATAATATTATATATATCTGTCTGACTGCTCAGCTCACACAGCTTATAATTGTGGGGGAGACTGGGGAGCACTACTGCAGTGCCAGTTATAGGTTATAGCAGGAGCCAGGAGTACATAATATATTATATAGTGAGTGACCACCAGACACACAGTGCAGTTTATTTAATATATCCGTTCTCTGCCTGAAAAAAGCGATACACACAGTGACTCAGTCAGTCACATACCATATCTGTGTGCACTGCTCAGGCTCAGGCCAGTGTGCTGCATCATCTATTATCTATATATAATATTATATATATCTGTCTGACTGCTCAGCTCACACAGCTTATAATTGTGGGGGAGACTGGGGAGCACTACTGCAGTGCCAGTTATAGGTTATAGCAGGAGCCAGGAGTACATAATATATTATATAGTGAGTGACCACCAGACACACAGTGCAGTTTATTTAATATATCCGTTCTCTGCCTGAAAAAAGCGATACACACAGTGACTCAGTCAGTCACATACCATATCTGTGTGCACTGCTCAGGCTCAGGCCAGTGTGCTGCATCATCTATATATATTATATATCTGTCTGACTGCTCAGCTCACACAGCTTATAATTGTGGGGGAGACTGGGGAGCACTACTGCAGTGCCAGTTATAGGTTATAGCAGGAGCCAGGAGTACATATTATATTAAAATTAAACAGTGCACACTTTTGCTGCAGGAGTGCCACTGCCAGTGTGACTGACCAGTGACCTGACCACACTGACCACCAGTATAGTTAGTAGTATACTTATATTGTGATTGCCTGAAAAAGTTAAACACTCGTCGTGTGACTTCACTTGTGTGTTTTTTTTTTTTTTATTCTATAAAAATAAAACTCATTCTGCTGACAGACAGTGTCCAGCAGGTCCGTCATTATATAATATATAATATATACCTGTCCGGCTGCAGTAGTAATATATATATATTTTTTATATCATTTATCATCCAGTCGCAGCAGACACAGTACGGTAGTTCACGGCTGTGGCTACCTCTGTGTCTCTGCACTCGGCAGGCAGTCCGTCCATAATTGTAATACCACCTAACCGTGGATTTTTTTCATTCTTCTTTATACATACATAGTTACATAGACATCTTCTCTTTATCAACCAGTCTATATTAGCTGCAGACACAGTACAGTACGGTAGTTCACGGCTGTGGCTACCTCTGTGTCTGCACTCGGCAGGCAGTCCGTCCATAATTGTATACCACCTAACCGTGTTTTTTTTTCATTCTTCTTTATACATACATAGTTACATAGACATCTTCTCTTTATCAACCAGTCTATATTAGCTGCAGACACAGTACAGTACGGTAGTTCACGGCTGTGGCTACCTCTGTGTCTGCACTCGGCAGGCAGTCCGTCCATAATTGTATACCACCTAACCGTGGATTTTTTTCAGTCTTCTTTATACATACATAGTTACATAGACATCTTCTCTTTATCAACCAGTCTATATTAGCTGCAGACACAGTACTGTACGGTAGTTCACGGCTGTGGCTACCTCTGTGTCTGCAGTCGGCAGGCAGTCCATAATTGTATACTAGTATCCATCTCCATTGTTTACCTGAGGTGCCTTTTAGTTGTGCCTATTAAAATATGGAGAACAAAAATGTTGAGGTTCCAAAATTATGGAAAGATCAAGATCCACTTCCACCTCGTGCTGAAGCTGCTGCCACTAGTCATGGCCGAGACGATGAAATGCCAGCAACGTCGTCTGCCAAGGCCGATGCCCAATGTCATAGTACAGAGCATGTCAAATCCAAAACACCAAATATCAGAAAAAAAAGGACTCCAAAACCTAAAATAAAATTGTCGGAGGAGAAGCGTAAACTTGCCAATATGCCATTTACCACACGGAGTGGCAAGGAACGGCTGAGGCCCTGGCCTATGTTCATGGCTAGTGGTTCAGCTTCACATGAGGATGGAAGCACTCAGCCTCTTGCTAGAAAAATGAAAAGACTCAAGCTGGCAAAAGCAGCACAGCAAAGAACTGTGCATTCTTCGAAATCCCAAATCCACAAGGAGAGTCCAATTGTGTCGGTTGCGATGCCTGACCTTCCCAACACTGGACGTGAAGAGCATGCGCCTTCCACCATTTGCACGCCCCCTGCAAGTGCTGGAAGGAGCACCCGCAGTCCAGTTCCTGATAGTCAGATTGAAGATGTCAGTGTTGAAGTACACCAGGATGAGGAGGATATGGGTGTTGCTGACGCTGGGGAGGAAATTGACCAGGAGGATTCTGATGGTGAGGTGGTTTGTTTAAGTCAGGCACCCGGGGAGACACCTGTTGTCCGTGGGAGGAATATGGCCGTTGACATGCCAGGTGAAAATACCAAAAAAATCAGCTCTTCGGTGTGGAGGTATTTCACCAGAAATGCGGACAACAGGTGTCAAGCCGTGTGTTCCCTTTGTCAAGCTGTAATAAGTAGGGGTAAGGACGTTAACCACCTCGGAACATCCTCCCTTATACGTCACCTGCAGCGCATTCATAATAAGTCAGTGACAAGTTCAAAAACTTTGGGTGACAGCGGAAGCAGTCCACTGACCAGTAAATCCCTTCCTCTTGTAACCAAGCTCACGCAAACCACCCCACCAACTCCCTCAGTGTCAATTTCCTCCTTCCCCAGGAATGCCAATAGTCCTGCAGGCCATGTCACTGGCAATTCTGACGAGTCCTCTCCTGCCTGGGATTCCTCCGATGCATCCTTGCGTGTAACGCCTACTGCTGCTGGCGCTGCTGTTGTTGCCGCTGGGAGTCGATGGTCATCCCAGAGGGGAAGTCGTAAGCCCACTTGTACTACTTCCAGTAAGCAATTGACTGTTCAACAGTCCTTTGCGAGGAAGATGAAATATCACAGCAGTCATCCTACTGCAAAGCGGATAACTGAGGCCTTGACAACTATGTTGGTGTTAGACGTGCGTCCGGTATCCGCCGTTAGTTCACAGGGAACTAGACAATTTATTGAGGCAGTGTGCCCCCGTTACCAAATACCATCTAGGTTCCACTTCTCTAGGCAGGCGATACCGAGAATGTACACGGACGTCAGAAAAAGACTCACCAGTGTCCTAAAAAATGCAGTTGTACCCAATGTCCACTTAACCACGGACATGTGGACAAGTGGAGCAGGGCAGGGTCAGGACTATATGACTGTGACAGCCCACTGGGTAGATGTATGGACTCCCGCCGCAGGAACAGCAGCGGCGGCACCAGTAGCAGCATCTCGCAAACGCCAACTCTTTCCTAGGCAGGCTACGCTTTGTATCACCGCTTTCCAGAATACGCACACAGCTGAAAACCTCTTACGGCAACTGAGGAAGATCATCGCGGAATGGCTTACCCCAATTGGACTCTCCTGTGGATTTGTGGCATCGGACAACGCCAGCAATATTGTGTGTGCATTAAATATGGGCAAATTCCAGCACGTCCCATGTTTTGCACATACCTTGAATTTGGTGGTGCAGAATTTTTAAAAAAACGACATGGGCGTGCAAGAGATGCTGTCGGTGGCCAGAAGAATTGCGGGACACTTTCGGCGTACAGGCACCACGTACAGAAGACTGGAGCACCACCAAAAACTACTGAACCTGCCCTGCCATCATCTGAAGCAAGAAGTGGTAACGAGGTGGAATTCAACCCTCTATATGCTTCAGAGGTTGGAGGAGCAGCAAAAGGCCATTCAAGCCTATACAATTGAGCACGATATAGGAGGTGGAATGCACCTGTCTCAAGTGCAGTGGAGAATGATTTCAACGTTGTGCAAGGTTCTGATGCCCTTTGAACTTGCCACACGTGAAGTCAGTTCAGACACTGCCAGCCTGAGTCAGGTCATTCCCCTCATCAGGCTTTTGCAGAAGAAGCTGGAGGCATTGAAGAAGGAGCTAAAAGGGAGCGATTCCGCTAGGCATGTGGGACTTGTGGATGCAGCCCTTAATTCGCTTAACAAGGATTCACGGGTGGTCAATCTGTTGAAATCAGAGCACTACATTTTGGCCACCGTGCTCGATCCTAGATTTAAAGCCTACCTTGGATCTCTCTTTCCGGCAGACACAAGTCTGCTGGGGTTGAAAGACCTGCTGGTGACAAAATTGTCAAGTCAAGCGGAACGCGACCTGTCAACATCTCCTCCTTCACATTCTCCCGCAACTGGGGGTGCGAGGAAAAGGCTCCGAATTCCGAGCCCACCCGCTGGCGGTGATGCAGGGCAGTCTGGAGCGACTGCTGATGCTGACATCTGGTCCGGACTGAAGGACCTGACAACGATTACGGACATGTCGTCTACTGTCACTGCATATGATTCTCTCAACATTGATAGAATGGTGGAGGATTATATGAGTGACCGCATCCAAGTAGGCACGTCACACAGTCCGTACTTATACTGGCAGGAAAAAGAGGCAATTTGGAGGCCCTTGCACAAACTGGCTTTATTCTACCTAAGTTGCCCTCCCACAAGTGTGTACTCCGAAAGAGTGTTTAGTGCCGCCGCTCACCTTGTCAGCAATCGGCGTACGAGGTTACATCCAGAAAATGTGGAGAAGATGATGTTCATTAAAATGAATTATAATCAATTCCTCCGCGGAGACATTGACCAGCAGCAATTGCCTCCACAAAGTACACAGGGAGCTGAGATGGTGGATTCCAGTGGGGACGAATTGATAATCTGTGAGGAGGGGGATGTACACGGTGATATATCGGAGGGTGAAGATGAGGTGGACATCTTGCCTCTGTAGAGCCAGTTTGTGCAAGGAGAGATTAATTGCTTCTTTTTTGGGGGGGGTCCAAACCAACCCGTCATATCAGTCACAGTCGTGTGGCAGACCCTGTCACTGAAATGATGGGTTGGTTAAAGTGTGCATGTCCTGTTTTGTTTATACAACATAAGGGTGGCCCAAGGACAATTCCATCTTGCACCTCTTTTTTCTTTTCTTTTTCTTTGCATCATGTGCTGATTGGGGAGGGTTTTTTGGAAGGGACATCCTGCGTGACACTGCAGTGCCACTCCTAGATGGGCCCGGTGTTTGTGTCGGCCACTAGGGTCGCTAATCTTACTCACACAGTCAGCTACCTCATTGCGCCTCTTTTTTTCTTTGCGTCATGTGCTGTTTGGGGAGGGTTTTTTGGAAGGGACATCCTGCGTGACACTGCAGTGCCACTCCTAGATGGGCCCGGTGTTTGTGTCGGCCACTAGGGTCGCTAATCTTACTCACACAGCTACCTCATTGCGCCTCTTTTTTTCTTTGCGTCATGTGCTGTTTGGGGAGGGTTTTTTGGAAGGGACATCCTGCGTGACACTGCAGTGCCACTCCTAGATGGGCCCGGTGTTTGTGTCGGCCACTAGGGTCGCTAATCTTACTCACACAGCTACCTCATTGCGCCTCTTTTTTTCTTTGCGTCATGTGCTGTTTGGGGAGGGTTTTTTGGAAGGGCCATCCTGCGTGACACTGCAGTGCCACTCCTAGATGGGCCCGGTGTTTGTGTCGGCCACTAGGGTCGCTTATCTTACTCACACAGCGACCTCGGTGCAAATTTTAGGACTAAAAATAATATTGTGAGGTGTGAGGTATTCAGAATAGACTGAAAATGAGTGTAAATTATGGTTTTTGAGGTTAATAATACTTTGGGATCAAAATGACCCCCAAATTCTATGATTTAAGCTGTTTTTTAGTGTTTTTTGAAAAAAACACCCGAATCCAAAACACACCCGAATCCGACAAAAAAAATTCGGTGAGGTTTTGCCAAAACGCGTTCGAACCCAAAACACGGCCGCGGAACCGAACCCAAAACCAAAACACAAAACCCGAAAAATTTCAGGCGCTCATCTCTAGTGTTCAATAGCAGCTAGAAAACAAACTGTTTTTTTAAAGTTTTTTCAAAGTATATGCGAAATCCCTTCAAATGAATGTATTACTATGAAGCCCATTACCCAAACTGTAGAATTATACTGATCTACAGTAGAGATGAGCGGGTTCGGTTCCCTAAGAGCCGAACCCTACTGGACTTCACTACCCAAGCCCGGATCCGAGCCCGGCTCGGGTTTTCCCGCCTGACTTGGAAACCAGAATGAGGCAAAACGTCTTCATCCCGCTGTCGGATTCTTGTGGGTTTTGGATTCCATATAAGGAGCCTTCGCCGCCATTTTCACTCCGGCATTAGAGAGTGTAGCGAGAGGACGTGTCTGCTTCCTCAGTGTGCGGGAGGAAAAGAGGGGTGGCGATTCCAGTGCTGTCATGTACTGCTCAGTCCAGTGTAGTGTCTTATGCTGCATCAGTCCAGTGCAGTGGTGCTGAGTTGTCCTGCATCAGTGCAGTGGTGGTGTATTTTGCTACATCAGTCCAGTCACAGTGGTGGTGTCCTCTGTTGCCCAATGTCCAGTGCTGCTGTATAAGTCCAGTCCAGTGGTGCTGTGTTGTGCTGCATCAGTCCATTGGTGGTGTCTTGTACTGCCATAAGTCTGGTGCTGCTGTATAAGTCCAGTCCATTGCAGTGGTGCTGTGTTGTACTGTATCAGTCCAGTGGTGGTGTCACTGTGCTGCTGTATAAGTCCAGTGGTAGTGCCATATATGTCCAGTGATACTGCTGCATATGTCCAATGGTACTGCCGTATAAATCCATTGATACTGCCATATATGTCCAGTGGTACTGCCATATAATTTCAGTGATACTGCCGTATATGTCCAGTGGTACTGGCGTATAAATCCAGTGGTACTGGCGTATAAATCCAGTCCAGTGATACTGCCGTATATGTCCAACGGTACTGCAATATAAATCCAGTGATACTGCTGTATATTAGTGATGAGCACCGGAAATTTTTCGGGTTTTGTGTTTTGGTTTTGGGTTCGGTTCCGCGGCCGTGTTTTGGGTTCGAACGCGTTTTGGCAAAACCTCACCGAATTTTTTTTGTCGGATTCGGGTGTGTTTTGGATTCGGGTGTTTTTTTCAAAAAACCCTAAAAAACAGCTTAAATCATAGAATTTGGGGGTCATTTTGATCCCAAAGTATTATTAACCTCAATAACCATAATTTCCACTCATTTTCAGTCTATTCTGAACACCTCACACCTCACAATATTATTTTTAGTCCTAAAATTTGCACTGAGGTCGCTGGATGGCTAAGCTAAGCGACCCAAGTGGCCGACACAAACACCTGGCCCATCTAGGAGTGGCACTGCAGTGTCACGCAGGATGGCCCTTCCAAAAAACACTCCCCAAACAGCACATGACGCAAAGAAAAAAAGAGGCGCAATGAGGTAGCTGTGTGAGTAAGCTAAGCGACCCTAGTGGCCGACACAAACACCTGGCCCATCTAGGAGTGGCACTGCAGTGTCACGCAGGATGGCCCTTCCAAAAAACACTCCCCAAACAGCACATGATGCAAAGAAAAAAAGAGGCGCAATGAGGTAGCTGTGTGAGTAAGCTAAGCGACCCTAGTGGCCGACACAAACACCTGGCCCATCTAGGAGTGGCACTGCAGTGTCACGCAGGATGACCCTTCCAAAAAACACTCCCCAAACAGCACATGACGCAAAGAAAAAAAGAGGCGCAATGAGGTAGCTGTGTAAGTAAGCTTAGCGACCCTAGTGGCCGACACAAACACCTGGCCCATCTAGGAGTGGCACTGCAGTGTCACGCAGGATGGCCCTTCCAAAAAACACTCCCCAAACAGCACATGACGCAAAGAAAAAAAGAGGCGCAATGAGGTAGCTGTGTGAGTAAGCTAAGCGACCCTAGTGGCCGACACAAACACCTGGCCCATCTAGGAGTGGCACTGCAGTGTCACGCAGGATGGCCCTTCCAAAAAACACCCCCCAAACAGCACATGACGCAAAGAAAAATGAAAGAAAAAAGAGGTGCAAGATGGAATTGTCCTTGGGCCCTCCCACTCACCCTTATGTTGTATAAACAGGACATGCACACTTTAACCAACCCATCATTTCAGTGACAGGGTCTGCCACACGACTGTGACTGAAATGACGGGTTGGTTTGGACCCCCACCAAAAAAGAAGCAATTAATCTCTCCTTGCATAAACTGGCTCTACAGAGGCAAGATGTCCACCTCATCATCATCCTCCGATATATCACCGTGTACATCCCCCTCCTCACAGATTATCAATTCATCCCCACTGGAATCCACCATCTCAGATCCCTGTGTACTTTGTGGAGGCAATTGCTGCTGGTCAATGTCTCCACGGAGGAATTGATTATAATTCATTTTAATGAACATCATCTTCTCCACATTTTCTGGATGTAACCTCGTACGCCGATTGCTGACAAGGTGAGTGGCGGCACTAAACACTCTTTCGGAGTACACACTTGTGGGAGGGCAACTTAGGTAGAATAAAGCCAGTTTGTGCAAGGGCCTCCAAATTGCCTCTTTTTCCTGCCAGTATAAGTACGGACTGTCTGACGTGCCTACTTGGATGCGGTCACTCATATAATCCTCCACCATTCTTTCAATGGGGAGAGAATCATATGCAGTGACAGTAGACAACATGTCCGTAATCGTTGTCAGGTCCTTCAGTCCGGACCAGATGTCAGCATCAGCAGTCGCTCCAGACTGCCCTGCATCACCGCCAGCGGGTGGGCTCGGAATTCTGAGCCTTTTCCTCGCACCCCCAGTTGCGGGAGAATGTGAAGGAGGAGATGTTGACAGGTCGCGTTCCACTTGACTTGACAATTTTGTCACCAGCAGTTCTTTGAACCCCAGCAGACTTGTGTCTGCCGGAAAGAGAGATCCAAGGTAGGTTTTAAATCTAGGATCGAGCACGGTGGCCAAAATGTAGTGCTCTGATTTCAACAGATTGACCACCCGTGAATCCTTGTTAAGCGAATTAAGGGCTCCATCCACAAGTCCCACATGCCTAGCGGAATCGCTCTGTGTTAGCTCCTCCTTCAATGTCTCCAGCTTCTTCTGCAAAAGCCTGATGAGGGGAATGACCTGACTCAGGCTGGCAGTGTCTGAACTGACTTCACGTGTGGCAAGTTCAAAAGGTTGCAGAACCTTGCACAACGTTAAAATCATTCTCCACTGCGCTAGAGACAGGTGCATTCCACCTCCTATATCGTGCTCAGTTGTATAGGCTTGAATGGCCTTTTGCTGCTCCTCCAACCTCTGAAGCATATAGAGCAGTGATTTTCAACCTTTTCCAGTTCGTGGCACACTGAACAAGATTTAAAAATTGCCAAGGCACACCATCGGTACCCCACAGGAAAAAAAAATCACTCAGGGAAATAAAACAAACATATTTGTCCCCAAGGGGTAAAACACACACACATTGTCCCCAACAGTTATTGAAATAATGCACAGTAATTGAACACACTGTCTGCCACAGTAATTCCACACATTACCCCCCATAGTAATACCACCGCACACATCGACCCCCACAGTAATTGCACACATTGCCCCCATAATAATGCCACCACACACAATGACCCCCACAGTAATGCCCCCAGAGACACTGACCCCCATAGTAATGCAACCAGAGACACTGACACCCACAGTAATGCCACCAAACACACTGACCCCCCCAGTAATGCCACCAAACACACTGACCCCCCCAGTAATGCCACCAAACACACTGACCCCCCCAGTAATGCCACCAAACACACTGACCCCCAAAGTAATGCCCCCAGAGACACTGACCCCCATAGTAATGGCACTGCACACACTGTCTGTCGTAGTTATAAAGCACTGGCCCAAACCTTTTCTTCTTTTCCCCCTTAGCGGCAGGAGCAGTGAGGAGCAGAGCAGCACGGGCCACGAAGGGAAACTACCAGGCGGGATGGTGATCATGTGTAAGTGACCTATGAGTCACGCCACGTCATGTCATAGTGGTCACGGACGGGCCCGCAGGAGAGCTGCTGTCTTCACTATACCATAACCGCGGAAGAGCTGTCTGCGCTGCCCGATAGTAATACTGTAAATCAGTATCACTATCGGGCAGCGCAGGCAGCTCTTACGCGGTCATGTAAAGTGAAGACGGCAGCAGACGGGGACGGGCAGCAGGGATCTCTGGCGGCGGCACACCTAACAACCGCTGGCGGCACACTAGTGTGCCGTGGCACAGCGGTTGAAAAACACTGATATAGAGGGTTGAATTCCACCTCGTTACCACTTCTTGCTTCAGATGATGGCAGGGCAGGTTCAGGCGTTTTTGGTGGTGCTCCAGTCTTCTGTACGTGGTGCCTGTACGCCGAAAGTGTCCCGCAATTCTTCTGGCCACCGACAGCATCTCTTGCACGCCCCTCTCGTTTTTTAAATAATTCTGCACCACCAAATTCAAGGTATGTGCAAAACATGGGACGTGCTGGAATTTGCCCAGATTTAATGCACACACAATATTGCTGGCGTTGTCCGATGCCACAAATCCACAGGAGAGTCCAATTGGGGTAAGCCATTCTGCGATGATCTTCCTCAGTTGCCGTAAGAGGTTTTTAGCTGTGTGCGTATTCTGGAAAGCGGTGATACAAAGCGTAGCCTGCCTAGGAAAGAGTTGGCGTTTGCGAGATGCTGCTACTGGAGCCGCCGCTGCTGTTCTTGCGGCGGGAGTCCATACATCTACCCAGTGGGCTGTCACAGTCATATAGTCCTGAGCCTGCCCTGCTCCACTTGTCCACATGTCCGTGGTTAAGTGGACATTGGGTACAACTGCATTTTTTAGGACACTGGTGAGTCTTTTTCTGAGGTCTGTGTACATTTTCGGTATCGCCTGCCTAGAGAAATGGAACCTAGATGGTATTTGGTACCGGGGACACAGTACCTCCAACAAGTCTCTAGTTGGCTCTGCAGTAATGATGGATACCGGAACCACGTTTCTCACCGCCCAGCATGCCAAGGCCTCAGTTATCCGCTTTGCAGCAGGATGACTGCTGTGATATTTCATCTTCCTCGCAAAGGACTGTTGGACAGTCAATTGCTTGGTGGAAGTAGTAAAAGAGGTCTTACGAGTACGACTTCCCCTCTGGGATGACCATCGACTCCCAGCAGCAACAACAGCAGCGCCAGCAGCAGTAGGCGTTACACGCAAGGATGCATCGGAGGAATCCCAGGCAGGAGAGGACTCGTCAGAATTGCCAGTGACATGGCCTGCAGGACTATTGGCATTCCTGGGGAAGGAGGAAATTGACACTGAGGGAGTTGGTGGGGTGGTTTGCGTGAGCTTGGTTACAAGAGGAAGGGATTTACTGGTCAGTGGACTGCTTCCGCTGTCGCCCAAAGTTTTTGAACTTGTCACTGACTTATGATGAATGCGCTGCAGGTGACGTATAAGGGAGGATGTTCCGAGGTGGTTAACGTCCTTACCCCTACTTATTACAGCTTGACAAAGGCAACACACGGCTTGACAAATGTTGTCCGCATTTCTGTTGAAATACTTCCACACCGAAGAGCTGATTTTTTTGGTATTTTCACCAGGCATGTCAATGGCCCTATTCCTCCCACGGACAACAGGTGTCTCCCCGGGTGCCTGACTTAAACAAACCACCTCACCATCAGAATCCTCCTGGTCAATTTCCTCCCCAGCGCCAGCAACACCCATATCCTCCTCATCCTGGTGTACTTCAACACTGACATCTTCAATCTGACTATCAGGAACTGGACTGCGGGTGCTCCTTCCAGCACTTGCAGGGGGCATGCAAATGGTGGAAGGCGCATGCTCTTCACGTCCAGTGTTGGGAAGGTCAGGCATCGCAAACGACACAATTGGACTCTCCTTGTGGATTTGTGATTTCGAAGAACGCACAGTTCTTTGCTGTGCTTTTGCCAGCTTGAGTCTTTTCATTTTTCTAGCGAGAGGCTGAGTGCTTCCATCCTCATGTGAAGCTGAACCACTAGCCATGAACATAGGCCAGGGCCTCAGCCGTTCCTTGCCACTCCGTGTGGTAAATGGCATATTGGCAAGTTTACGCTTCTCCTCTGACAATTTTATTTTAGATTTTTGAGTCCTTTTTTTACTGATATTTGGTGTTTTGGATTTTACATGCTCTGTACTATGACATAGGGCATCGGCCTTGGCAGACGACGTTGCTGGTATTTCATCGTCTCGGCCATGACTAGTGGCAGCAGCTTCAGCACGAGGTGGAAGTCGATCTTGATCTTTCCCTATTTTTGGAACCTCAACATTTTAGTTCTCCATATTTTAATAGGCACAACTAAAAGGCACCTCAGGTAAACAATGGAGATGGATGGATACTAGTATACTTATGGATGGACGAGCGACTGCCGACACAGAGGTAGCTACAGCCGTGGACTACCGTACTGCGTCTGCTGCTAATATAGACTGGATGATAATGATATAAAAATTATATATATATCACTACTGCAGCCGGACAGGTATATATTATATAATGACGGATCTGCTGGACACTGTCAGCTCAGCACTGCAGACTCCTAAAGTAAGCTACTAGTATCAAGAAGATAGAAAAAAAAACACCACAGGTAGGTGGTATACAATTATGGATGGACGAGCGACTGCCGACACAGAGGTAGCTACAGCCGTGGACTACCGTACTGCGTCTGCTGCTAATATAGACTGGGTGATAATGAGATATAAAATATATATATATCACTACTGCAGCCGGACAGGTATATATTATATAATGACGGACCTGCTGGACACTGTCAGCTCAGCACTGCAGACTCCTAAAGTAAGCTACTAGTAGTATCAAGAAGATAGAAAAAAAAAACACCACAGGTAGGTGGTATACAATTATGGATGGACGAGCGACTGCCGACACAGAGGTAGCTACAGCCGTGGACTACCGTACTGCGTCTGCTGCTAATATAGACTGGATGATAATGATATAAAAAATATATATATATCACTACTGCAGCCGGACAGGTATATATTATATAATGACGGACCTGCTGGACACTGTCAGCTCAGCACTGCAGACTCCTAAAGTAAGCTACTAGTATCAAGAAGATAGAAAAAAAAAAAACACCACCACGGGTAGGTGGTATACAATTATGGATGGACGAGCGACTGCCGACACAGAGGTAGCTACAGCCGTGGACTACCGTACTGCGTCTGCTGCTAATATAGACTGGATGATAATGAGATATAAAATATATATATATCACTACTGCAGCCGGACAGGTATATATTATATAATGACGGACCTGTTGGACACTGTCAGCTCAGCACTGCAGACTCCTAAAGTAAGCTACTAGTATCAAGAAGATAGAAAAAAAAAAACACCACGGGTAGGTGGTATACAATTATGGATGGACGAGCGACTGCCGACACAGAGGTAGCTACAGCCGTGGACTACCGTACTGCGTCTGCTGCTAATATAGACTGGATGATAATGATATAAAAAATATATATATATCACTACTGCAGCCGGACAGGTATATATTATATAATGACGGACCTGCTGGACACTGTCAGCTCAGCACTGCAGACTCCTAAAGTAAGCTACTAGTATCAAGAAGATAGGAAAAAAAAAAACACCACGGGTAGGTGGTATACAATTATGGATGGACGAGCGACTGCCGACACAGAGGTAGCTACAGCCGTGGACTACCGTACTGCGTCTGCTGCAGTGCTAATATAGACTGGATGATAATGATATAAAATATATATATATATATCACTACTGCAGCCGGACAGGTATATATTATATAATGACGGACCTGCTGGACACTGTCAGCAGAATGCGTTTATAGAATAAAAACACCACACGACGAGTGTTTAACTTTTTCAGGCAGACAATCACAATATACTGGTGGTCAGTGGTCACTGGTCAGTCACACTGGCAGTGGCACTCTGGCAGCAAAAGTGTGCACTGTTAAAATATGTACTCCTGCTATAACTGCTCCCCAGTCTCCCCCACAATTAAGCTGTGTGAGCAGTGAGCACTCAGCACAGTCAGATATACAGTATTACATAGATGATGCAGCACACTGAGGCTGAGCACAGATATGGTATGTGACTGTGTCACACTGTGTATCGTTTTTTGTCAGGCAGAGAACGGATTAATTAAACTGGTGGTCACTGGTCACACTATCAGCAAGTAGTACTCCTAATATGCTCCCCAAAATTAGTAAATCAAGTGTCTCTACTACTCTCTAGTCTACTCTAAACGGAGAGGACGCCAGCCACGTCCTCTCCCTATCAATCTCAATGCACGTGTGAAAATGGCGGCAACGCGCGGCTCCTTATATAGAATCCGAGTCTCGCGATAGAATCCGAGCCTCGCGAGAATCCGACAGCGGGATGATGACGTTCGGGCGCGCTCGGGTTAACCGAGCAAGGCGGGAAGATCCGAGTCTGCCTCGGACCCGTGTAAAAAGCGTGAAGTTCGGGGGGGTTCGGTTTCCGAGAAACCGAACCCGCTCATCACTACTGTATATGTCCAGTGATACTGCCGTATATGTTCAGTGGTACTGCCGTATAAATCCAGTGGTACTGGCGTATAAATCCAGTCCAGTGATACTGCCGTTTATGTCCAGTGGTAATGCCATATAATTCCAGTGATACTGCCGTATATGTCCAGTCATACTGCCGTATAAGTCCAGTGAAACTGCGGTATAAGTCCAGTCCAGTGGTGCTGCTATATAAGTTCAGTGTTGCTGTCCTGTGCTGTATATTATTTACTCCAAATAAAGGGGTTATTAATATTTAATCCAAATAATTTTTACAGGGTTTGCCCTGTGTGGTGTAGAGGTACGCTCTCCTGTGCTGCATTTTGTTATATAACTCCAGAAGAATAATGGAGAACAAAAATTTGGAGGATAAAATAGGGAAAGATCAAGAATCACTTTCTCCTACTGCTGCTGCTGCCGCTACTGTTGTTTCTGCTGGGAGTCGATCGTCATCCCAGAGGGGAAGTTGGAAGACCACTTCTACTACTTCAACTAAGCAATTGACTGTCCAACAGTCCTTTGTGAGGAAGATGAAATATGACAGCAGTCACCCTGTTGCAAAGCGGATTACTGAGGCCAACTATGCTGGTGTTAGACGTGCATCCGGTATCTGCCATTAGTGCAGTGGGACTGCAGTGCCAACCCTAGATGGGCCAAGTGTTTGTGCCGCACACTTGTGTTGCTTAGCTTAGTCATACAGCTACCTCATTGTACCTCTTTTACTTCTTTGCATCATGTGCTGTTTGGGGGCTATTTTTTAAAATGCCGTCCTGTCTGACACTGCCATACAAGTCCAGGGGTACTGCCGTATAAGTCCAGTCCAGTGGTGCTGTCTTGTGCTGCATCAGTCCAGTGGTTGTGTCTTGTGCTGCCATATGTCCAGTGGTGGTGTCCTGTGCTGTATATTATTTACTCCAAATAAAAGGGTAATATACATTACTTATATTATTATCCAAATAATATTGACAGGGTTTGACCTGTGTGGTGTAGGGGTACGCTTGCCTGTACTGCATATTATTATAATAGCTCCAAATAAAAGGGTTATTATTATCGAAATTAATTTTACAGGCTTTGCCGTGTGTGTGTGGTTTAGGGGTATGCTCTCCTGTGACACCAATATTATGCGTGTATTACATCTGGGCAAATTCTAGCATGTCCCATGTTGTTTGTGCCACACACTTGTGTCGCTTAGCTTAGTCATACAGCTACCTCATTGCACCTCTTTTACTTCTTTGCATGATGTGCTATTTGGGGACTAGTTTGTTTAAGTGCCATCCTGTCTGCCACTGCAGTGCTACTCCCAGATGGGCAGGTCTTTGTTCCGCACACTTGTGTCACTTAGCTTAGTCATACAGCTACCTCATTGCACCTTTTTTAATTCTATGCATGATGTGCTGTTGGGGACTATTTTTTTTAAGTGCCATCCTGTCTGCCACTGTAGTGCCACTCCTAAATGGGCCAGGTGTTTGTGCCGCACACTTTTGTCGCTTAGCTTAGTCATACAGCCACCTCGGTGCAAATTTTGGCCTAAAAACAATATTGTGAGGTGTTCAGAATAGACTGGAAATGAGTGGAAATGAATGTTATTGAGGTTAATAATACTGTTGGATCAAAATTACCCCCAAATTCTGTGATTGTAGCTGTTTTTATGTTTTTTTCAAAAATCATCCCGATCCAAAACCAAAACACGAAAGGGTGGTTTTGGCAAAACCAATACAGCTCCAAAACACGAGCATGGAACCAGAACCAAAACCAAAACACAAAACACAAAATGTGTCCGCTGCACATCTCTAATTACAGTATAATGAGGATACACAGTCTAGACTAGACACCTTTTATGTAAAGGAGAATTAGTGAATGACACCCTTCACTTATGCGCCAAGTTAAGGCTGATTATAACACAGGTTACAAAATGGTCAGACCGCGGAGCAGGAGACAGTCAAAACCAAACCCATTGGGGTGAGGGACCAGGTCAGTAACAGTAACAGAACACAAGTAATGCCTGCTGGAGTTCATACTATGGGGTATATTTACTAAAATTCGTATTTTTCTGTATGTGGTTAAAGTTCAAACACGAATGACATCGAATGTGTGAAATTGCAACTTTTTGCATTTTTTACGCCTCATTTACTATGCTGTCGTATTCTGCATTTTCGAGTTTTCCGATGTCGATGTCATTCGTATTTTCGGCCAGTGTTTTACGGGAGTCAGGGCCGAAACTAGGGGGGGGCTAGGGGGGCAGGCGACCTGGGCGCCGGATAGGAGGGGGCGCCGAGACCCCCTAACACCCGCCGCGGCACTTTTAAACCCCCTTCTCCCGAGTGCCCAGCTCGGGGGGCGGGGTTTCGTGGAATGACGCGATTGCGTCGTGACGTCACGGCGCAAACGCGTCATTCCACGAAACCCCGCCGGAGGAGGGAGAAGGGGGAGCCGCGCAGACGAGGAGGGAGAGGCGGCTGAAGAGCGGCGAGAACCGCTTCAAATGTAAGTCAGCCCCTCTCCCTTCCTCTCTCTCTCTCTCTCTCTCTCTCTCTCCCTCCACCACCTGCCGCAATGTGTAAAATGGGGACCTGTGCCTGCCGCAATGTGTAAAATGGGGACACTTTTTCCTGCCGCAATGTGTAAAATGGGGACACTTGCCAGCGTACTGTGTAAAATGGGGACCTGTGCCTGCCGCAATGTGTAAAATGGGGACACTTGCCAGCGTACTGTGTAAAATGGGGACCTGTGCCTGCCGCAATGTGTAAAATGGGGACAGTTTTTCCTGCCGCAATGTGTAAAATGGGGACACTTGCCAGCGTACTGTGTAAAATGGGGACCTGTGCCTGCCGCAATGTGTAAAATGGGGACACTTGCCAGCGTACTGTGTAAAATGGGGACCTGTGCCTGCCGCAATGTGTAAAATGGGGACACTTGCCAGCGTACTGTGTAAAATGGGGACCTGTGCCTGCCGCAATGTGTAAAATGGGGACACTTTTTCCTGCCGCAATGTGTAAAATGGTGACACTTTTTCCTGCCGCAATGTGTAAAATGGGGACACTTTTTCCTGCCGCAATGTGTAAAATGGGGACACTTGCCAGCGTACTGTGTAAAATGGGGACACGTGCCTGCCGCAATGTGTAAAATGGGGACACTTTTTCCTGCCGCAATGTGTAAAATGGGGACACTTGCCAGCGTACTGTGTAAAATGGGGACACGTGCCTGCCGCAATGTGTAAAATGGGGACACTTTTTCCTGCCGCAATGTGTAAAATGGGGACACTTGCCAGCGTACTGTGTAAAATGGGGACACGTGCCTGCCGCAATGTGTAAAATGGGGACACCTGTCTGCCGCAATGTGTAAAATGGGGTCACCTGTCTGCCGCAATGTGTAAAATGGGGACACTTTTTCCTGCCGCAATGTGTAAAATGGGGACACCTGTCTGCCGCAATGTGTAAAATGGGGTCACCTGTCTGCCGCAATGTGTAAAATGGGGAATGGGGACACTTGCCTGTCGTACTGTGTAAAATGGGGACACTTTTTCCTGGATATGAAATTTATGTTAGAAAAGGCAATTTTTCAGGTAAAAAAGTTCTGAAAGAGAGATATATATATATATATATATATATATATATATATATAATATTTGTATTCATTTATTTATTTATTTTAATTTTTTTATTTTATTTACTTATTGTAAAAGATTTTTATTTATTTTTTGCGGGGGGGGGGGGGTCAAATGACTACCTTGCCCCGGGTGACAAAAATCCTAGTTTCGGCCCTGCGGGAGTGAATAGTAAAACACTGCCGACATTAACACAATGTATCTCGACCGGATCTGTGGGATCCGTGCAGGGCTTCTTTGTGCACCTTTAAAAAAAAAAAAAAAAGTGTTAAAAATCCAGGAAAAAATTGCGTGGGGTCCCCCCTCCTAAGCAAAACCAGCCTCGGTCTCTTTGAGCCGGTCCTGGTTGAAAAAATATGGGGTAAAAAATGACTGGGGTTGCCCCATATTTAAACAACCAGCACTGGGCTCTGCATCCGTTCCTGGTGCAAAAATACGGGGGACAAAAAACGTAGGGGTCCCCCGTATTTTTTGAACCAGCACCGGACTCCACTAGTCAGAGAGATAATGCCACAGCCGGGGGAAACACTTTTATATCGGTCCCTGCGGCCCTGGCATTAAATCACTAACTAGTCACCCCTGGCCAGGGTACCCTGGAGGAGTGGGGACCCCTTAAATCAAGGGGTCTCCCCCCTCCAGCCACCCAAGGGCCAGGGGTGAAGCCCGAGGCTGTCCCCCCCATCCAAGGGCGGCGGATGGGGGGCTGATAACCATGTGTAAAAATAAGAATATTGGTGGTAATTCCAAGTTGATCGCAGCAGGAAAATTTTTAGCAGTTGGGCAAAACCATGTGCACTGCAGGTGGGGCAGATATGACATGTGCAGAGATAGTTAGATTTGGGTGGGTTATTTTGTTTCTGTGCAGGGTAAATACTGGCTGCTTTATTTTTACACTGCAAATTAGATTGCAGATTGAACACACCACACCCAAATCAAACTCTCTCTGCACATGTTAAATATGCCTCCCCTGCAGTGCACATGGTTTTGCCCAACTGCAAAAAAATTTCCTGCTGCGATCAACTTAGAATTACCCCCATTGTTTTTTGTAGCAGTACTACAAGTCCCAGCAAGCCTCCCCCGCAAGCTGGTACTTGGAGAACCACAAGTACCAGCATGCGGTGGAAAAACGGGCCCGCTGTACCTGTAGTACTACTACAAAAAAAATACCCAAATAAAAACAACTCACACACCTTGAAAGTAAAACTTTATTACATACATGCACACCTACATACATACATACTTACCTATGTTCACATGAGGGTCGGCCCACTTCTCCATGTCGAATCCACGGGGTACCTGTGTAAAAAATCATACTCACATAATCCAGTGTAGCTTGTGTCCACTTTATAATCCACGTACTTTGCAAAAAAACAAACCGGAAACCCGAACCCGACTGCCGGGACCCTTCCTGACTCCTGTCAAAGACGGACCCTTCAGCCAATCAGGGAGCGCCACGTCGTGGCACTCTCCTGATTGGCTGTGCGCTCCTGAGCTGTCAGTCAGGCTGCGCACGGCAGAGATACAATGTAGCGCATAGGTGGCACTCCCTGATTGGCTGAAGGGACCCTCTTTGACAGGAGTCAGGGGGGGTCCCAGCAGTCGGGGAATGGGGTCCCATGTGTAAACATGGGACCCCTTTCAGTGCGTGGTTCGGGTTTCCGGTTTGTTTTTTTGCAAAGTACGTGGATTATAAAGAGGACACAAGCTACACTGGATTATGTGAGTATAATTTTTTACACAGGTACCCCGTGGATTCGACATGGAGAAGTGGGCCGACCCTCGTGTGAACATAGGTAAGTATGTATGTATGTATGTAGGTGTGCATGTATGTAATAAAGTTTTACTTTCAAGGTGTGTGAGTTCTGTTTTTATTTGGGTATTTTTTTGTAGTAGTACTACAGGTACCAGTGGGCTCGTTTTTCCACCGCATGCTGGTACTTGTGGTTCTCCAAGTACCAGCTTGCGGGGGAGGCTTGCTGGGACTTGTAGAACTGCTACAAAAAACAATATTCTTATTTTTACACATGGCTATCAGCCCCCCATCCGCCGCACTTGGATGGGGGGGACAGCCTCAGGCTTCACCCCTGGCCCTTGGGTGGCTGGAGGGGGGACCCCTTGATTTAAGGGGTCCCCACTCCTCCAGGGTACCCCGGCCAGGGGTGACTAGTTAGTGATTTAATGCCAGGGCCGCAGGGACCGATATAAAAGTGTTTCCCCCGGCTGTTGCTTTATCTCTCTGACTAGTGGAGCCCGGTGCTGGTTCAAAAAATACGGGGGACCCCTACGTTTTTTGTCCCCCGTATTTTTTGCACCAGGACCGGACGCAGAGCCCGGTGCTGGTTGTTTAAATATGGGGGAACCCCAGTCATTTTTTACCCCATATTTTTACAACCAGGAACAGCTCAAAGAGCCCGAGGCTGGTTTTGCTTAGGAGGGGGACCCCACTCATTTTTGTTTTTAGAATTTTAACACTTTTTAACCCCTTCCCACTGATAAACATGCACGGATCTAATGGATCCGTGCATGACTATCAGAACACGGTAAAAAAAAGCAGGTCTATTTTAAAACTGCTTTTTTTTACGAATTGTATTTTTTCCCGGCAGTGTTTGGCTATTGCTGGCAGTGTTTGTGAAATAGAACTTTTAGTAAATTACCGATTTGTTTGAAATAACAGGCTTATTTGACCGATGGTGTATTCATTCGTATTTTTTTTCTTTAACTTCCAAAAAAATACGAATGCCCTCATCACTGCCGAGATTTTAGTTTAGTAAATTTCCGAGATGACACTTTGAAGAAAAAACACCAAATCAGTCAAAATCGGGAGCTTAGTAAATATACCCCAATGTCAAAAGTTTAGAGAGAGTTGTTTAATAACATTATATATTAGCATCCTGGTAAAATCTGGGTAATGTGAAGAGCATAAAACACACTGGGGTATATTTACTAAGGTCCCAATTTAATTTGAGTTTGTATTTTTTTCTAAGTGTGATCACGGGAATTTACTAAACACAAATCTCGGCAGTGTTGGGGCTATTCGTATTGTTTTTCCCGGCAGAGTTCACAAATACAAATGAATACACCATCGGTCATACGCGGCTGTTTATGTACAGAACACTGTAATTTACCAAGCTTTCGTATTTGTAATGTCGTCCGTGAAAGGGCAATTGCGACCGTGAAAAATTGCGAATGGTAAAAAAAAAACTGGCTGGCATTTACATGTGTTTCAACTTCACCATTAATCACACCTGAATTTTGTAGCCTTTAAAAGGGACCTAAGTACATTATTCACATCCCTCACTCTGAAGTGGCTGCTGGGCTGTGTAGCAGTGACGTATTGTGTGCTGTGGGATTCCTGAGACTGCTCCATCAGTCTGGAAGAAACCAGGGGAATGAAACTGAACATGGTCAGCAGGTTGTACAGGTGCTGCGGAGGCTGCGCAGGCCTCGTTTTTTAAGGGGGCATTTAAACATAAACGCATTGGCCGATGACCAGGTCATACAGATATTCCAGCTAAATAGAAACAACATTTTCCGTTTGTATGACCTTGTCAAACTGGACCTAGACCCTGAGACAGCACGCTCTCGCTCTGTCTCAGGCCTGCACAAACTCCTGGCTGTGTTGCACTTTCTGGCTACTGGCAGCTTTCAGGCTGTGTGTGGCGATGTCATTGGAATCTCACAGCCCACCTTTTCAAAATACTTAAATCAGGGGATGTATACCATACATACTCATCTATGTCAAAGTAGTTTATGCGGAATGCTACATTACACAGTGTTGTTGTTAGTTGTACTCATCTCACTCACCTCATTTGTTCAAATGTACACACAGGTGTTGGATGCATTGCAACCCCACATAGATGCCTCTATCTGCTTCCCTACCCAGGCAACTCAGTGGCATGCAGTCAGGGTAGCTTTCTATGGCCTTGCTGGAATGCCCAATGTGCTAGGTGCCATAGATTGCACATACGTTGAGCTGAGACCACCTAGGGGCAGGCAGTATATTTATACTAATCGACATCTGGACCACTCTACTAATGTCCAGGTGGTTTGTGATGCAAAACAAAAAATAATGAGTGTTGTTGCTGGTTACCCTGGTGGCTGCCATGACTCCTTCATCCTCAGTCAGTCATGCCCGATGGATGGCTGCTAGGTATGTAACTAGATATGTGTATAAATGTATATATTTTAGAAATGTCCACTGTGTCAGCAATGTGTTGCTGAATACCTACTTTACAGTCTATACTACATATGTCTTTCAGGTGATGGGGGATATGGCGGTTTCTCTTGGCTTCTAACTCCATTGTCCCGTCCTGATTTCCCTGTTGAACACAATTTCAATCATGCACATAAGGTCACTCGGAATGTGATAGAAAGATGTTTTGGGGTACTGAAATCTAGGTTTCGGTGTCTTGATAAGTCTGGTGGCCTTTTGTTGTATAGTCCCTTAAAGGTGACTAGGATTGTGTTCTGCTGCTGTTTTCTTCATAACGTGTTTGCAACAACATCTGCCACATGTTGATGATGATGAAGAGGATGAAGAAAACAATCAGAAAGTAGAGGAGATAGAAACATCTGGTGACACTTGGAGTACAGATGTAGGGAGGCAGGTAAGGCAAGAACTAATCCAGCATCATTTCTCTGGTAAGTATAAGTGTCTAACTCTCCTATGTATTTTAGCTTGGCTTTCCCAAATATATATATATATATATATATATAAAAATACGGTAAAGTCCACACTCCAGACTTGATAAGATCAACGATGGGGTGCTCCACAAAGGCCCATAGGCCAGTATATAGAAATTTGGGTATGCAGGCACTCACCAGTAAATTCCAACAGGTATTTATTAATAACTCACAGAGACATAAAGATGGTGTGTCGACGTTTCGGTCATCACGTGACCTTCTTCAGGACATCATACAAGGACATCAGGAAGACAACTGTCCAGTGCATCACCCAAATTTCTATATATATATATATATATATATATATATATATATATATGAACAATGCATTACTGACATACAATTGATGCATGTGTAATATATTTGTTGCATATGTGTTAACGTAATATTATGTGTGTTGCTCATGGGTTTTTACAGGTAGACAAGCATGCCTTTTGTTGCACAAAATTTTATTGAGCTATTTTCCTTGTTTAAGGCCGCTTGATTGTGTGGCCAACCACAGAGTACAAACACAAGCCATTAACTAAGACATTATTTGTTTTTTTTTTCTATGAGACTTTTTTTATTTAAAAAACATAATGTTTACAATTAACATCTTCATAATGTGCATACATGGGATTGTAATTGTGAAAAAACATGGCGTAATCACAGCTCTACAGAAAAAGCAAAGTATAAAATAGCAATCAAGGCACATGTTACAGAATGAGTCATGACATTGTCATAATGCAAATACATGTCCTGCTAACAATGTGTTTGTCTTTTTTAGCTAATTAAATGACAATGCTCAGGTATGACTGATTCTGATTGTTACTGTAAAGAATATGGATACTGACCAAGGCATACTGATTCTGATTGTTACTGTAATTTATATGGATACTGACCAAGGCATACTGATTCTGATTGTTACTGTAAATAATATGGATACTGACCAAGGCATACTGATTCTGATTGTTATTGTAAAGAATATGGATACTGACTATGGCATACTGATTCTGATTGTTATTGTAAAGAATATGGATACTGACCAAGGAATAATGATTCTTGGAAAGAAGTGTAATAATGGTCATGTAATACTGAGAGTGATTATGATGTAAAAAAATCACATTATGGGAGATATTTATGATGTGAAATTTACATATTCAGTGTCCTTCATACACTTAAACTGACGCTGTTTTTTCATCCTAAACAGAATGAACACCAACACCTGAAGCCTATTTTTTGGGTGCCACTTTTGGAGGCTGATGTGCCTTTTCCAGTGATGTTTGTTTGTGTACGGCTGGATCGCCTTGGTGGGGAGGTAACTGGGGAAATGAAAGTAGTTGTGTTTACTGAGCTGGTGCTTGGTTGTAATGCTTGTTGGGAACTGAGTTTTTGTCTCAGGTTACTCAGAGTAGCATTGAGTTCTCTGGTAGCTGCAGTGTGACTTTCCATAATGCGGCTGATGTTCTCTATTAGCATTTGGTTTGTTTCCAAAATGTTGAGGTAGTTTTGGTGCTGTCTATGTTGTTCATCCATTACTCTCTGGAATGTGCTCATCATTTGTGTGTTGTCGGCACGCATTAATTCCATTGTGTTGGCGATTCGAGTTACTTGCACATTTAGCCGACTACTATTTCTACTGATCCTGGGAAGATGATATGGCAGACTAGCTAGAAATTGCGTCTGACTACGCAGACAATCCACGTTATTTGCCTGCTGGGTTGACCAAGTATTCCAAAAAACTTGATACTGTGTTGACACTTGTGGAGATGGTGGACTAATTTGTGGTGCAGGTGTTGTTTCTGTTGGAGGTGTACTCATAGGTGGTGTTGTAGGTATTGTTTGGTTGATTGGCTGGAGATGTAACACAAAGCTTTCCTCCATTTTTGTGTCATACTGGGGGTCCGGGGGAATGTTGTCGTCATCTGTATGGGCTGTAATGGGACAACATTTTAGTTTATGTAGACATATATTGTTTGAATATGTGTTTTTTTTTGTGCCAAGACTTGATAAAGATGATTCCAAATGGTGTTGTTGCCAACAACATTAATACTCCAGATACATTAATGCCTTGCCTGTTGACTATATTAGATGTGTTGTTTTAAAATGTAATATTAATCCGAAAACATCTCACAAATACATAACATACTGTGCAAACACTGTGTATGGCTTGTTTAAACGTGTGTAAAACTAGGATTGGTTACACAAAATTTATGATGGGTATGCACTATGCAGGATCTCCACACTACATCTAAATACATCACCAACCACCATTTTTTGGTGATCTAATCCTTGTGAAGCTTGCACTTCTGCTTCTGTTGCAGCATCTTCATCTTAATATGCTACTCTATGGCTGAAGTGTGCACACATATATTTAGTGTTGAACTGTAACTTCATAACATTTATTAGGCCTTTTGTTGTTGGGGTTCAGTCGTACGTAGGTTATTGTGTGGTCTCCAACCAGGATACATTTTTAAAAGTGCCCAATGTAAGTATGTGTCCTAATGTTTTTTTTTTCTACTCACGAGGCAGCTGAGGGGATTGTCGTTCCCGTGTTGGCGTACTCTGCAATAGTTGGAATGGTGGCCTTGAGGACACATTTGATATGCGTCGTTGAGGTGGTGTCTCGTGTTGTCTGGCGTGCACATCCGACCTGTGTCTTTTGTGGGCCATATGTCTTTGCCTGGCAGAATCCTCTGGACGCCTCCTTCTGGGAATGAGCCGTTGTGTGGATGGTCCTAGACACAAAAAAATGAATGTTGTGCCAAATCATTTGCACTCATAATATGTCAATACCTTGTAACTTTACCTGCTTTACCATCATCATCATCTTGTGCCTGAGTGGTGGCAGGCAGCCCTGTTTTTTTCTTTTTGGGAAGATATAACAAGCGTGTTTTTTTTTATAATACTGTGTAATCTAAATTTGAACAGCATTATCGTTGGTTTATTTCTTCAGTAAATACACATTTTAGAAAATTAAAACGCATCAACATTTGTTAAAGTGTATATTGTGTGTGCTTTGTCCAGGAACCAATCCAAAAGCAAAATCCACATAATTGGGCCATGTGCTTAGCTCACATTTCCAACCAGCCTAATGTTTAAGCACTATTAGTATCACACAAAAAACTCTTGACCACACCCTCGCTGTTGACAGCTGCAACCACTTTGCCCCACAAGACACTCTTCTTGCGTGATGTGACCTTTGCTGACTCACGCCCAAACAGCTGAAAATAATATTTCATCAGCTCACGCACCAAAGTCACATTCTCTGCATAACTAAATTTCACATTGCGGCCAGTTTTAGTAGTGGTGTGTGGCTGCAGAGCTGCATCACTGTCACTGTCACTAGAGGCTGCAGCTGCAAGTTCACCCACCTCCTCTACCTTACTAACCTCCTCCCTATCACTAACCTCCTCCACCTCACTCACCTCCTCCCTCTCACTCACCCCCTCCATCTCACTCACCTTCTCCCTCTCACTCACCCCCTCCACCTTACTGACCTCCTCCACCTCACCCACCTCTGAGTCTGACATACTAAAGACAAACAACAATTAACACTGAGAAAAAAAACACAAATAACACACTCCTCCACTACCACACACACACACACACACACACACACACACACACACACACACACACACACACACACACACAATAGACTAAAATGACAAAGACAAAAAATAAGACAAACTCCAAACAAACTACACAACAAGAATGACAAGACTACTTTAAAACACAATACAGCACTCAGAACTCGCGAAACCTCACCAAATCCAAGAACCAACTCATCAACTCCAGAAAACAACCTCTCACCTCTCCACTAACTAAACCCATGACGTTCGGATGGTTTGGGGCGTATTTATACGGTGCCGCACAGACACTCCTACATCTGAAACACAACCAATCACATTTGAGTGACAAAAACGAAAGTACAAGTGGGAATGCGGCCGCAACATACTAAAACACTGGCGCTAATGAAAACTACGAATGTGGGGAAAAAACCCCATCTTCGGCCGGAAAACACTAATCTGGCCGCAAATTGAGGATAAAAAATACAAATAACATCGACATCGAAAAATACAAAAAACAAAAACTCGACAGCTTAGTAAATACCCGAAAATTATTTCAAAAAGTTGCAGAAAAATACGACCGATAAAATTCGAGAACAAACTCCCACCAATTCGCCAGAAACACGAATCTTAGTAAATAACCCCACTGTTTTCACCTGTGACCATATATGTACAAGTCATGTTACTAAGTGCAGCAATGGATACACCCCCCCTGTGGAACTAGTTGGGTTAATGTTAAAATTCATCTGACCCTTGTCCCACATTGACAGTGTAAGCCTGCATGTTGATGTGGGGATCCGGTCTGAAGATCGACAGTGTCTAGGTCGACAATGTTTAGGTCGACCACTAGGTCGACATGTTTTCAAGGTCGACAGGGTTTCTAGGTCGACATGTTCTAGATCGAGAGGTAAAAAGGTCGACATGAGTTTTTTTTAAAAATATATATTTTTTAACTTTTTCATACTAAACAATCCACGTGGACTACGATTGGAACGGTAACTTGTGCCGAGTGCAGCTGTAGTGGAGCGAGGCATGTTACCCGAAGCATGGCGAGCAAAGTGAGCCATGCAAGGGGACATGGTGCACTAATTGGGCTTCCCGGTCACTGTACGGAGAAAACGACACCAAAAAAACATGAAAAACTCATGTCGACCTTTTGACATGTCAACCTAGAACATGTCGACCTAGAACTCCTGTCGACCTTCAAACCCTGTCGACCTAGTGACTGTCGACCTATAGTGGTCGACCTAAACATTGTTATTGGGTTTAAGTATTGCTTCCTGCATGGACAGGTGGTTCTCATAACAAATATGTGGCTTTGATAACAGGTAAATAGACATGTTATTATTTTGTTATAGCCATAGATGGAGCAATTAGGCCTGTTACCACTAATAAAGTAGAGAATCAATGTATTGATGCTATATAGTTTTCATACATTTCCGGAGAAACACTGCCGTGAATCTCATAGGAGAGGTTGTGATGTGCAACACATCTTAGTATCTTTGTAAATAGAGCTGATATGGATGGAGATGTTTAGCGTCCACATACTGTACTTCAATCTGTTTGACTAGTTTGGGCAGAAAGGGGCCCCCATGAAACATTGGGGGTCATTATGAGTTGAAGCGCGTTAGCAACTTTTTGCAGCGCTGCGATCAGATAGTCGCCGCCTATGGGGGAGTGTATTTTAGCTTTGCAAGTGTGTGAACGCTTTTGCAGCCGATGGCACAAAAAAGTTTTTAGCCGTTTCTGAGTAACTCTGGACTTAATCAGCCACTGCGATCACTTCAGTCTTTTTGGTCCCGGAATTGACGTCAGACACCTGCCCTGCAAACTATTGGACATGCCTGCATTTTTGCAAACACTCCCCGAAAACGGTCAGTTGACACCCACAAACGGCCTCTTTCTGTCATTCACCTTGCGATCGGCTGTGCAAATGGATTCTTTGTTAAATCCATCACCCAGCACCTATCCTCTTTGTACCCGTACGACGTGCCTGCGCAATGCGGTGCATATGCATGCGCAGTTTTGCCAAGATTTAACCTGATCGCAGCGCTGCAAAAAGTTGCTAGCGAGCAATCAACTCAGAATGACCACCACTGAAATCTAAACATTAGTTAAGCATACCCTTATAGTCTTTATCTGCTTATATATATCTGCTTATATATGTGTGTGTATGTTATACATTGTTCATTACCTATTGTTTATCAATAAACTGCTGTTCAATTATATTGCATTATAACAATGTTGTGCAGTGTCCTTTACTTAATTAGCTATATTTTCATGGTTAGAATGTATGAACCCAATATTGATATTCACAAAAGATGACATCCTGCAATACAGTCACTGACCCAACCAGGCACAAAAATACAGTGAAATAATGTTGGTAAAAGTTCTTTACTTGTTCTCATCTTTATCTCAGAGGGATTGCAAATATTTACAACAATCTGAAGGTTTATAGAGGCCATTTTTATGTTGTTGTTGAACAAGGTTGTAATGCCAGAACCTTAGTTTGTGTATTCCAGAAGCTTAGTCAAAAATTAAAGAGAAAAAAAAAACCATTTAAAATGTGAAGCTCTCATCTGCATATTTAAATGTCAGTAATTGATCAATGGAAAAAAAGTCACTATGCAATGCTTTCATCACAGAGAAATCACAGGGGAAATTGCCCTACATGAAGCAAAAACACTTAGGGTGAGAAACTAAACCGAATGGTCCTGACCTGAATGGCAAAAAATTCTAGACTTGTTTCTGATTACATGTCACAAATGGAAACACACAACGCAATAGTCCTTCAATCCCCACAGGACATTTCCTCTGAATTGTAGTGTTTTCAATGAGGATTTGTATCAAGCTCCCAGTGAGGATTAGAGGGAGGAGGTGTTATTTCCTAGGTTTAACTAGATTAATAGGGGATCAGAGAATGGCTTGTAATGCAGATATGACAGAAAAGTCTCCAGGTTTCCATTCTGAGTCTCACAGACAATAGATAGAAACATAGAAACATAGAATTTGACAGCAGATAAGAACCACTTGGCCCATCTAGTCTGACCCCCCTCCCCTTTTTTTTTACCATATTTTTATCTCAAAACTTATATGATCCTTATTTCTTTGTAAGGATATCCTTATTTCTATACCATACATGTTTAAATTGCTCTACTGTCTTAGCCTCTACCACCTCTGATGGGAGGCTATTCCACTTGTCCACCACCCTTTCTGTGAAGTAATTTTTCCTCAAATTTCCCCTGACCCTCCCCCCTCCAGTCTCAGTGCATGTCCTCGTGTCCTATTGCTTCTCTTCATTTGGAGAATGTTTCCCTCCTGGACTTTGTTAAAACCCTTAATATATTTGAAAGTTTCTATCATGTCTCCCCTTTCTTTCTCTGCTCCAAACTATATATGTTGAGATTTCTTAGCTATGTTTTGTGATGTAGGCCATGCACCATTTTAGTTGCCCTTCTTTGTACAGTCTCTAATGTATTAATATCCTTTTGAAGATATGGCCTCCAGAACTGAACACAGTATTCTATACAGTGGCATTATCACTTCTTTCTTTCTGCTGCTGATCCCTCTCCCAATGCAGCCAAGCATCTGAGTAGACTTCTTCATTGCTTTGTTACATTGCTTACCTGCTTTTAAGTCACCTGAAATAGTGACTCTTAGATCCCTTTCCTCCTCAGTAGTTTCCAGTATAGTGCCATTAATACTATATTTCGTTTCTGGTATAGTGCCATTAATACTATATTTAGCCTTTGGATTTGTGAGCCCCAAGTGCATGATTTTGCATTTTCTGGGCATTAAACTGTAATTGCCACTCTCTTGACCATTCCTCTAGTTTACCTAGATCTTCAGTCATTTGTTTTACCCCACCTGGTGTGTCTACCCCGTTGCATACCTTTGTGTCATCTGCAAAAGGCATACTTTCCCTTTGACACCTTTTGTAATGTCACCAATAAATATATTAAAAAGCACTGGTCCAAGTACAAATCCCTGGGGTACTCCACTGGTAACATTTCCCTCTTGTGAATGCACTCCATTTACCACAACTCTCTGTTTTGTATCCTGCAACCAAGATCGTATCCATTCAATAATCCTAGTATCCAATCCCAAGCTTTCAAGTTTATTTAGCAGTTTATTTAGCAGATAGTCCTAGTTTAACAGCATTAAGTAATGTCATCTTGGAAAAAGTGGACATACCGTTAAGATTCACTGTAGTAAGGATCATATTATTAACTGTTTAATAAAATTCAAAATTGATTTTTTTCTTATCACTCATTTATTTATTAAAGCAAATGATACAACATTCACATATCATGGCTTCCAGACTACATGGACAATTAACTGACAATCTGTGTGATGGCCTAATAGGGTTAATTAGAGTTATTACATTTTTATTAAATGTCAGGAGAGCATTAGGAATATATTTACTAAAGCTTCTAAAACAGCCAAGAGGAGGTGCTGCACACAGCAACCAATCAGATGTAAGCTATCATTTCTCTGTTGCATTCCAAAATATGATAACATTTGATTGGTTTTCTGTGCAACACCTCCACTTGTCTGTTTTAGAAGCTTCAAATAAACTACCCCTTAACATCTATACTCCCCACTGGGAGAGACATAGAATTGCTCATTTTGCTGAGGTTAGATGATAAGACCTTTGACTAAATGCCTTGAACATCTTCTCAACAGATTCCTGAAATGTAGATGGATTTGTCACATTTTTCAAATAAAATAAAAGTAATTTATCGTAAAATTAAAATAAAGGCACCATTTTATGGTCACACTTAGGGGCAGATTTATTAACATTTTGTTTACTAAAATAATGTAAATAAACTGCTCCAAACCCTTTAATTCACTATTTTATTGTGGTAACAATATTGTATTTCCCATGCTTATAATGAGAAATGCGATCTGACCAAATTTACAAAAAAAAAAAAAGTAACAAAATACCACAGTGAGCCCTGTGATAAAAACGCTGTCCTGTGAGCCCTGTGATAAAAACGCTGTCCTGTGAGCCCTGTGATAAAAACGCTGTCCTGAGACACAGGGCTCACTGCCATATCCTGCTTTCTCTGCCAAACTAGCTTTGAAAAAATAGGTCACCTTATTGACAATGTTAATTTCCCAATTCCTATCTTCACAGATCTCAGAAATCTTGAAAACCTAAAAACTGCCAGGAGGCTCATTTGTTGACAAGCCCAATAGTTCCCAAGAATTTTAACAAAATAATTTACTTATCTTGCCTGCAGAACAGATCATGGAGCCGATGTAGAGCTGCATGCTGCTCCAGGCTAATCTGGTGCACAAGTGTGATTCTAACTGTGCAAGGACTGAGACGCCCACTTTCTACTTCTTTAAACACTGCAATTCCACTTGGTAAATCTTTAGAAATCAACCATAAGTCTTATAACCATTGCAACTTGCACCAGCCCTATGCTACTGTAGGTGCAGATTCTCTGCTAGAGATTAGCCTCCACAGCAAGCAATTAAGTGTCTTAGATCTTATTACTGAATACTAGTAGCAGAGGATTGATTTATCAAGATAGCGCATATCAGGACACTTAATATACAACCCACTGCCCCACAAATTGCCTGTTTATTCAAACTGCATCGATGACCAGAATTGAAAGTTTTAAGGGCCCCATACAGTACAACGATATGTCTGAGGCTGAAGTCGGAGGCAATTTCCCTTGAACTCTCCCGGGAGCTTCCCGAGAGTGGTTCCATACGATTCCATATGATTTGGTACATTTTGCATGCGATATATCTTTTGCGATCCATGCCATGCCTGCAGGAACTGACATATAACGAGTGCAGCACTAACGATCTAGGGGAGCCGACCCTCACGGGAACGTGCATCGATCATAATTAAACTCTAGCTTTTGAAGAGCATTCTGTATATATTTTCAGATACATTTGGATATGTACTGTGATTGAGCTGTCATCATCGTGTCAGTCAGAGAGTGTAAACCAATGTTTGGAACAGTTTCCTCCAAATTAATTCTAAATACAGTACCAACAGGAGGATTTTGTAGGACTCTTACTCATGGCAGAGATTCTTACAACAGGATCCGTTCCAGTCCTTTTTTTTTTTTTTACAAATTATGTGTATCACCTACATTTAATGTCCACCAAAGTATTGAAAAGTAAGTTTCACATGCCTTAAGATTTATATAATATCTACAACATATATTGAATAAATGAGCCCTTAACTTACAAGAAGCTCATGAAGATACAAGATAAGCACTGAAGACCAGCTCCAAAAATGTCTGTCTCTTGGAGAGAGATAAACTACCAATCAGCTCCGAGCTGTTATTTTTCAAACACAGCATGTAACATGGCAGTTAGGAGCTAATTAATTGGTACTTTATCTCTCTCCACTTTATCACTCTCCAAGGATTAGTACATCTCCAGCACAGTTGTCTGACTGTCCACTAAATATCTTAACTTGAAACAGTGCACTGCACGGGTTAGCCGATTACTTCTTAAGGCTATTCTTCTTCAAAGCAGTTCTATTAGTTTCTACTGAATTTCAACTACCTAGACCTAGACAAATGCAAAAGATACTTTTGTGGGATGTATGAAGCATCACATTTTAAATGTATAGCAGTGTTTATTATTAACACCGCATGCATGAAGATGTATGCAAAGGACAGCTCTTCTGACAAGATGACCTGGGAGACCTACTATGCGTATGTGGCCATTAGCCTGCAAATTTGCACGCTGCGTTGGGGCAGAGGATTCCCTTTCCTGGAATGCATCACATAAAGAAACCCATTCTGAAGGCTTCTACAGACAATGCCATCTATAGAAAGTGTCACTTTCTGGAGATTGATGCATACCAGCATATTGCAGCCGCATAGCATGAATGAAGACTGCCATGCAGACCACTTTTATGCATTTGCAGAATGCAACAAGCCTCCAAAACTGCTAACCTCCAAAGAATGCATTGTTAAAGGTTGATACATTTTGCCTATTATGTGTTATACATTTCTCAGGTTTAATTAACTTTGGCTGTTTCACAAGTTCTTCAACAACAAGATTCTGGTTTTTCATGTTTCTGATGATCGATATTGGCTACATATCAAGCGGGAAGGTTTTAGTTTTATATTCATGCAATCCCTTCAACATCAGTAACCTACTGAACCAGGAGTGGCTAGAGGTCACCTGTGGACGAAGGGCATACTTTCACAAACATCAGCAGCATGTTCATGGTTAACACACCACTCTTACCATACATAGAGAAGCCAGCACCGCTACAGTTTGTGATAATTCACTGCTCTAGCCTGCAAGTGCCACGGGCCCTCACTCCGAGTTGATTGTTCGCTAGCTACTTTTTGCAGCCGTGCAAACGCATTGTCGCTGCCCACGGGGGAGTGTATTTTCGCTTTGCATGTGTGCGATCGCATGTGCAGCCGAGTGGTACAAAAATATTTTGTGCAAAACAAGACCAGCCCTGAAGTTACTTATCCTGTGCGATGATCCTAGGGATGGAGGTCCTGGAATTGACGTCAGATACCCGCCCTGCAAACGCCTGGTCACGCCTGCGTTTTTCCTACCACTCCCTGAAGTTGACACCCATATATATACCCTCTTCCTGTTAATCTTCTTGCGATCGGCTGTGCGAATGGAAACGTTGCTAGAAGCATTGCACAGCAACGATTCTGTTTGTACCCGTATGACGCGCGTGCGCATTGGGGTGTATGCGCATGCGCAGTCTTGCCATTTTTTTACCTGATCTCTGCGCTGCGAAAATCATCAGTGAGTGATCAACTCGGAATGACTCCCACTATAACTCCTGCTTCAGCCAGTTCTGGAGCTCAGATTAACTGTGCAAGATCCTGGACACTGTACAAAATCCCCTTTTGTCCACAAATGTCAGTCATTGCCAATTCTATTTAGAGTAGATAGCCTCAATCTGCCCAAGTTCTGTTAAACTTTATAAGGGAAGAATATGAATGCTAAGGACTGGTATTAATAATCATTGATGGGGTGTCACTATGCAGAGCACTGTGATGTACAAATTCCGTAAAGTATAGAGGGTGAGTGGATGGGGGAATGCTGTAGTTACCTTGCCTGTGTTCATGGGCCAAATGTAATAGGGTGCACACCTCTCACACATTTGAAGGTGCAAGTTTGTCCTGCAACTCACACAATGTAATAGGGTGCACGTTTTTAGTCACATACAGTACGTAACTCGCATGTAACTTCTCGCAATATTTCACACCAGCAAGCATGCAAGTTTTAGACCAACCTGACTCCATGTTTCATTATGTGAGTTGCATACTTTGAAAGAAAGTCACCCATTGGCACACAAAAGTCCCCTGATTTATGCATCACATAACCTATATTAGCCCCTGACCCTCCATTTTATCCTTTTATAGGTAGTGTGGCATTTTTAGGAATGAGTGGAGGTATTTGGTCCGAGAGTGTGAGTTTGTTATTTCTGTGTAGCAGCATGGCTTCTAGGAGAGGTAGTAGACAGCAGAGGATGGAGGAGGAGGTTGTTGTCCAGCAGCCTGGCAATGAGGAGGAGTTCAATACTGAGAAGTTGAAAAGTGAGGTGCAGGAGAGGGAGGAGGAGGAGGAGAAGGAGGAGGAGGAGGAGGAAGAGGAGGAGGAGGAGAATGAGGCAGCTGCATCTGCACCTGGCAAGACCAAAACTGTCAGGAATGTGAAGTTCACATTTTCTGAGAACTGTCCTCTGGTCCTGCCATGGTGGGTGTTTTTTCATGGCTCCTTTGTCACCAGGCCCACTAGACACCAGCCTCATGTAAAAATGCTATGTACAGTCTGTGCTAGAGGGTGACAATGCGGTGCAGTTATGCATGCGGGACCTCAAAGATTTGAAAAAAAGATTTAATGACATTAAGAGGATCATCAAGGGCAAATTGCCAAGAAGTACTGTGAGAGTCGCAGGAAGAGCTGAAACAAGTTTTTGCCCAAGAAATCCTTCCTGGCAGCCATATCACCAAAACGAATTGTCCTGCATCCCCAAGGCATCCTGGTGAGTAAACAAACAAATGTTCCCTTGTAAAATGTGACAGCCTAATCAGTGTCAAGTATTCCTTTTGTAACAATTATAGGGGCTTATATATAAATATATATAAAACTAATTTTAATATTTAATACAATCAGCAATGTTGTGAACAATTTACAGTAGCTTCTAAAGTAAAAAAAAGTAATGCATTTAAAAGTAGTCAAATTTTATTACTAAAACACATATGTGGCAGTATCCCTGAAGAGGTTACTTCTGTATTTGAAAAGCCTGTAAATGTATATTTTTAATTGTATGACTGTGTGACACCAGTGGCGTAACTGCCAGAGACATTGGAGGCACTGGCCACAGGGCTACAGCTGTCAGAAGGGCACCAAGAAGGAAAGAAAGACCAAGGGAGCTCCTGAACTAGAAAAGATCTCTATCCACTCATTTCATAGTGATTTGCTATAGTCACTACTGACTGCTGTTCAAGCTCACAAATCCCCTTTGCATCACCCTTCAGCTGAAGAGTCTGGAATGTCGTTGATAACAGATCAAAGTGTGTACAGTAAGCTACAGGTCTGCTGTTGTGCCTTACATGAGTAAATAAAAGAGAGCAGACGTTGATTTTAAGGAAATGCACCAATTATTATAATAAAACTTTTAAGGGGGTTTATCAAAGCTTGGCGAAAGATAAACTAGAGAGAGATAATATACCAACCACTCCGCTCCTATCATTTTTCAAACACAACCTGTAAAATGTAAGGCAGACGCTGACTGGCTGGTACTTTACCTCTCATAATTGTATCGTTCTCCAAGCTTTGATAAATCCTCCCTTCAGGGCTCTATTTATTATCATTTGCAGCCAACACCTAAAAATAAAGAGTCATTAATGCCACAATTTGCTGCAATAAGGAATGTTTATTCTCCGAAATGTACTCCCAAATGGCAAGTAACTGAAAAGTCAGCACATGTGCAAACCGGAGCCATGCGGGAGGCACCACCTTCTATTTTGCCTTCAGGTGCCTGGCATGAATTTACGCCCCTGTGTGACACCGTAGCAGAGTAAGGGTAATGTACTCAGTATATGCCCTAGAACCTACAAAATTACTTGTGCAGACAAGGCCATTAGCACATCATAGACAGTGTATTTTATCATTTAGGATGAATGTTGTTTAATGTTTTTTACTACATGTACCTTTGGCACATCACTGATTTTTTTCCATTTGTTTTCCCTCAACTGCTGCATCAAGGAGACCACCTCCATCAAAAAGGACCCATACACAAATGGCCACACATTAAGCAGGTAAGTACCAGAAATAAGACCACTACATTACACACATTTAGATGGTTCAGCAGGCCTCTGTAACCTAGGTGTAATGTTATCTAACACTCATTTTGTTAGCATTGTGACATATTAAGGCCTGCATCCCTTACATAATTCAATTATGCCAAAACCATGTCAGTGATTATTTTGCAGTCTCATACTTAAAAAATACACTGATCTGTAAAGTAGTTTTTTTTGGATTTTCTTATAAAAATGTCCCCTTTTGAAAAAAATAAACCATGTTTACATTGTGGTGTTTTGCTTAATTTAATAGAGTTCCTACTGAATGCACCTGTCATCAAGCATGGATATATTTACACATGCCGTGTTAGGTGGCTTAAATTACTAGTGACATAATTAAAGTATTGTTACAATACAAGCATATTTACTTCTTTTTTTTTTTCAATTTCATGCTCTTCTCATATTGTGAAGATGCAGAAATTGTGAAATTCTCAAAAAATGCATTTCTTTCAGAGTTTGAAAGGGAAACTTTTCTACATCCTGAGATGGCGTACGGTTTCCCGAATGTGTTCACAAGCTGCTGGTAGCTTGTGTTGTAGTGTGTGCAGCAGCAGGATCTATTCAGATCCCTCACCGCTGTGTTTTGCAGTGATGTGCCCCCTCCTCCACACAGCACTGCACCTGGTTGTCTGTGATCTCGCAGCCCCCGCTTCACGTTGCCTTACAATTTTGGGTGCTGCGCATGCGTAGCTTGAATACTCAAACTTTAAGCGACAGCAGACCACTTGCTGATTTCACTTATGGGATTCTGTGCATGCGCAGCACCAAGACAACGCTGCTGCAGAGGGAGGAAAATTATCACTTTCTGAAAAACTGTCTTTATGATGGGGCCATGATGAATTATGTAAACATTGTGCATTAATACAATGAGAATTTCAAACTAAAAATTCTCATTGCACAATTTTTTTCATAATGAATATGCCCCCAAGTGACCTGTGCATAAACATGGATATCTTTAAAACCTGGACTGTTGGGGTGCTTTGGGGACCGCATTGAGAAACCACTGACTCAATGGAAAACAATGGCCCTGGTCCTTGTGAAAGACCACTTAATGGAATACAAACAATTTCTCTTTCTCTCAAATTTTGAACTGCAGTCAAGAGAGCTCTAGCTATTCCATTTTGTATACATTACCTCCAATGCAGTGACCGATATTCTCCAAGCCTGACAGATATTAGCTACATAAATTACTTTACCGGTTGTTAAAGATCCACCATTGCGGTTGTACAATAAAATATAACTAGCCAAAGTTTGTGAATGACACTTAACAATTAGCAAAATGTTCCTGGAAACTGTTATTATACTTTGTACATTATGCAATCTGTGAATAATGCTCCACATTTACTTTTACAGTTTTTTATCAGACGTTAAACATCTCTAAAGCTACTGACTGTATTTCTGTCTGTAAACATTATTTCAGAAAAGGTCACACAGTCGTAATTTTATTTTGGCGCTCCCAGATTGCTTTCCAGAAACATTTTCCATGATTCAGTGTTCTAGCAAGTCCGTTGACACCCGTTCAAACCTTCATTGCCATTTATTTTTTTGTAACTTGCAGAATATCGGCACATTCATAACTCACAAATCAACTCTTTATATTATTTAGTCATGAGCTGTAGCAGGAGCCTGACTGCAGTGATCAAAATCAATGTTAGATGTAAAATGTAAACAATGCATTGTTGATTCTGTGCATCATTATCTTCCCAGCAGGGATACAATACATATGTGCAAAGTAGTATCACTATACAGCTGAAGACCTGCCAGTGCATGAGACTGAGACACAGTAGCTGACTTTCAATGCAATGAAAGTATTTACATCAGTGGTAATGAAAAGAGGAAATTGAAATTCAATTAGTTTGAATTATTTCCTTGATTTTGTTATCATATGGTGCAAAACATTTTTTTTTAATTGAGTTAGGGGCAGATGTACTAAGCAGTGATAAAAGTGGAGAAGTGAGCTAGTGGAGAAGTTGCCTTTGGCAACCAATCAGCTGCTCTGTATACTTTTATAGTGTGCAAATTATAAATGTTATGTCAATGCTGATCGGTTGCCATAGTCAAATTCTCCACTGGCTCACTTCTCCACTTTTATCACTGCTTAGTACATCTCACCCTTAATACCCAAGGACCACAGCATGTGTTAAATTCCAACAGGAGCAATTTGTTTTCCATAGAGAATTTTCCTCCTCGCTAATTGGCATGGATTAGCGATAGTACCAAGCACAATTCCTAAAATGTGAGGGGGGTGTCTGAAATTCCTGGTATTTACAATACTATATGCATAGATTTATAGACGTAAAGGAGTGGGTGTGCATGTCTATCTGTTGGCCATATAGATATTCATCTCTATGTGGTCTCTAAATAGGTGCATGAAGCAGACAGTTATTCACTGTGTGGTATTCTTACTGGCACTTACTAATATTACATTGGCACCAGAAACTGTGGCTGCCGCTGCTGCCTGCTGTACATGCTGCTGGGCGTCCCTGGTGTGAGGTACTGCCTAATATATCCATCCATCCATCCATCCATCCATCCATCTATCTTGCAGTGTATATATATATATATCTATGTGAAAGTTTGTGATAGAGTAGGACTTGCGGTGAAATGGGGTCCCGTGGAGTGGGCCGCAAGCTTACATGCATTGTACAATTCATAAACCAAAACCCCATTGTTTATTTAGATGTATATTAAAGCATTAAGGTGAATGAAGCTGCTTAGGAGAGTGCTGGGTTTTCTGTTTGGTATATATATATATATATATATATATATATATATACACTGCAGATGAGCTGGCACTTACAGTCACTTATGTATGTAGCTGCCCAGGTGCCCTCAATGATGCTTGCATATATTCCATAAAACAGGCACAGGCACACATTTCATAGAAATTTATAAAAATTTATGAGACGTTGCCAGGAGATGCCTGATATGTATTAATGCTTTGAGGACCCGTGAGTGTCGCATCCCATTTTACAGACTATATATATATATATATATATAGAGAGAGAGAGAGAGAGAGAGAGAGAGACTGTGGAAAATGGTATATCCCATTAATCAAGCAGCATTAGGTGACGTTTCTGGCCCATTTGTTATCATTAACAGCAGCCTGAAGAAATTATCCGCTGTTTGATTGATGGAATATACAATTTTTGAAAAATCCTGAAGTATCATGCCTGCTTTGATTGCCCATTCTCTATGCATACAATAGCAAGAGCACACAGGTAGTTGTTTATTCCTTGAGGAATGCCAGAATGTTTCTGGATGGTATATATACTGTATAAATATATATAGAACAGGGGAATGTGTTACAGCATGCATCGGAGGAGACAACATTACGGCGGGAGCTGGAGTGAACACACTGTGTAAAGGGCACTACGGTATGGCATAATGTGTGTAAGGGGTACTACTGTGTAGCATAATGTTAATAAGGGGCTTTAGTGTGTGGGGTAATGTATATAAGGGGTAGCTCTGTGTAGCATAACATGAATAATTGACATTACTGTGCAGTGCAATGTGAGTAAGGGACACTACTGTGTGGTGTAATTTCAATTGGGGGTATTAATGTATGGACCCTTTTCTTAGCACATATACCTACCCTATTTTAAATAGGGGGCGTCAGTCCTTTACGTTGCCAAGGGTGCTCGGAACTTTAAATACGTCCCTGACTCCAGAAACCCTTATCTGTCTTTTACAGAAGCTGAAAAAGCTCTTAATAAGCCATTTTCAAACACACTCCTGTGATTTTAAACTCATAAGACAGAAACCTTAGGCATATCTATCTATCTATCTATCTATCTATCTATCTATCTATCTATCTATCTATCTATCTATCTATCTATCTATCTATCTATCTATCTATTATATCTATCTATCTATCTATCTATCTATCTATCTATCTATCTATCTATCTATCTATCTATCTAAATATATATTAGAGATGTGCGGCGGGCACTTTTCGTGTTTTATATTTTGGTTTTGGTTCTGATTCCATGCTCGTGTTTTGGATCTGGATTGGTTTTGCCAAAACCACCCTTTCATGTTTTGGTTTTGGATCTGGATGATTTTTGAAAAAAACATAAAAACAGCTAAAATCACCAAATTTGGGGGTAATGTTGATCCTACGGTATTATTAACCTCAATAACATTTATTTCCACTCATTTCCAGTCTATTCTGAACGCCTCACAACTCACAATAAGGTTTAATGTTGCGCTACTTGCGCTAAACCAAAAACGTTGTTTACCTGCCAATTTTGAAATGGTTAGCGTTCCACAATTGGAGGTGTGAAGGGATTTTTTTTATTCTTCCTCCGAGGGGGCCTAATTACTATTGCCTGACACTTCAGGTCCACGGGAGGTTTTTTACGTTTTCACTTCACTTGGGTTTGTTTGTTTCCGTTACTAACTGTTCGGTTCGGTCTAACTTTTCTACTTCCCCGTTTTATGGGCACTGCCTGACTAGGTTACTTTTTTCTTTTACAGTGTCCACTGATTTCGCCGACCAGATTTGGGTAGTTGGCCATTCTTACGTGTTTTGGGCCGAGCGTCATCCCCTTGCTGATAGGTCGTCTGAGTTGTTAGGTGGTCGCAGAGTGCGATGGTTAGGTGTGAGAGGTCTCAGGTGGTCTGGACTTTTGGATCTGTTGTTTCAGCAGGAGCAGCATTGGGGGCGTCCCCAATGGTTGCTGCTGCACCTGGGTGGTAACGATGTGGGTCACCTTAAGGGTATAGATCTTATCCTTCGGATTCAGGCAGATTTGGGGGAACTTAGCTTGCTTTGGCCTGGTGTACGCTTGGTTTGGTCTGACATTATTCCTCGGTTTGTCTGGAGGGGATCCCGGAACGTCACAGCGCTTGACAGAGCTAGGAAGAAGATTAACTTTGCCGAAGTTTGTGATGGCTGCTGGTGGTTTGGCAGTTAGACATCCACTATTGGTGCTCCAGAGTCCCTTTTATTTTAGGAAGGACGGTGTGCATCTCTCCCATCTTGGGATTGGAGTTTTTCTGAGGGCTCTGTTTTTTTGTCTGGATTAGTTTGTTATCTTTGTAGTTAGGGATGGGAGTTGTTTTGACGGGTTAGTTAGTTGTTTGGTTGGATTTCATTTCGTATTGGGTTGGCGGGCTGCGTTTCTCTGAAACTGGCAGTGGCGGGAAGGCGCTACTGGCCAGCGGTCACTTGTAGCATAAGTGGTGTTGTGGGGCACTTACCCCTTTTGAGTCGGGGAGTTGTGTCCTGTCCCTTGTTGGTGCCGGGGGGTGTTTGGGGAGGTGTTTTCCTTGTTTGAGGTCCGGTGTCTGTTCGGTGTTTTTTAGACCGAGTCCCTTGTGGAGCGTGTCCTTGGGGACGTCCTCACTCTGCTATAGAGTGTGGTTATGCTGATATATATAGATGGGGTGTTTCAGTCACACCCATGACAGTTGGGGTGTTTAGTCACCGCCATTTTGTAAGATTGTGGCTAGAGCTGGTTAATTGTAGCGTCTTCCTGGCCACCCACTACGAGTGAGGTCATTACAATTAATAAATTTAATGACCATTTAATCCAACGCAGTTGTGTCCGTGTCTTTATTTTAGTTGATAAGCTAGCTCTAATTGTAAAGTGCAACGGAATATGCTGCGCTATATAAGAAACTGATAATAAATAATAAATAAAATAAATAAATAGCTTAAAGTTTATAGTTAATGTCAAGCACAATAAATGAATAGATGGCTTAAGGGTTACTTTGTGTATTTATTTATGTATTAAAAGATTCTTATATAGTGCAGCATATTCCGTTGCACTTTACAATTTGAATTGTATACAGCTAGTGCCGTACGGCAAGGTGTTTAGGGCCCAATTTATTAATGAAAAATTACACCAGCTGCATTTTTTTGTGTAGTATTACTGTGATACAAATGAAAATGCAACTGGTAGTCAGCAATACTTACCTCTCCGGCATGGTCCAGCATTGTGTCCCCCTTAAGTGGTGTCCTCGGCGCTCCTGCTGGCAGACTAAATGCTGCCAGCGACGGATTGCTGATTCATGCACATGCACGACGTCCAGTCTGCACATATGCATAACTCCTTCACCTGGCATGGACCCAGCAATGCCCGGAAGGCATCGCTGAAGAAATAAAAGCAGCACTGGGTCTCTATAGTCGACAATGGGGACTGTACTGCTCTTGCCATCCATACCTGGCGAGAGTTGTACCTGGGCAAACAGACATAACTCCTTTAGCGAGTGCTATAGGGGTTATGCATCGTTGAAAAATGGCGCCATTATATTGATGTTTATTTCTGTGTTCTGCACAATAAATCTGGCTGAAGATCTTCATAGGTGGAGGTGAACTAAGTCTTGGAGAGTGATAAAATTCAGAGAGATAAGAACCAGCCAATCTGTTCCTAATTGCCATGTTACAGGCTCTGTTTCAAAAACAGGAGCTGATTTTTTGGTCCTTTATCTCTCTCCACGTTGTCACTCTCCAAAGCTTAGAACATCTGCCTTTAGTGAGACAAGGACCTACTGTAGGTTCAGTGTTTGGCAGATTTTGGTACGCACATGAATACTGCCTTCAAACTTACACAGTGCCTTGTGAATGGACAGAAATGATCTAAGAACTGCCTGTGTATCCTTAGATAAATTATAAGGGAAAATGTTGAATAATATAAAAATTCCCCATATCATAATTCATCTCTGCCGCTGAATATGTTCCTGATAAATATGCACAGGGGTAAAACTTCTAGTCTACACTATTAACTTGAAGAAGTTTGATTTCCACTCCCGTGTCAGAGGAATTCACTTTATCTATAAAATGCAAATACACCAAATTTAAGTTTGGAGGACTGGTGTAAATATAAATGATTTTTTTCAATCCCAGAAAGGCCTATAAAACTATAGGGATTAACTCCATTTTAGTCATTGTGGTGAGTAAATAATAATAGAGCGAATGAACCAGCTATAATATTTGGCAAAGTTCAAAAAACCTCTACTAAGGCTTTCAAGTTCTTGCGGATTACCCAATCTTGACTAGCTTGTACCTAGGCAGCACCCATTGAGAAGCCTCTGGCTTAATTTCCTATCCCAGAAAAGCCACTCGAGCCTCTTCAAATCCACATTTCTCCAATTTTTCAAAAAGTCCGTCCTCCCTTCATTTTTGCAAAACTTGCCAGACATGATTTCAGCTCTGAACTAATGAGGAGGAATACATGAATACACCGTTTAGCTATACCACAAAACATTTTCCTAGCAAACTCCTGAGAACATAATTAATCAAGTCATATAAAAAAGCAGGGGAATTACTCAGCTCAAAGGTCATAAGTAAACATTTATGTTAGCTTGTGTGATTACTGAAGGCATTCTTTCATGTATATTAGATTAGAAGCCCCCAATGCAGTAACTTTAAATGACACAGGTGGAAGTGACATACAGCTATTTAAATAATTGAGCAAACTTTGCTCACAGCATATTCAAGTCAAAAAACCATTGAATTAATCATAATCAACCAATTATGAATGCATCTAACTGGGAAGAAGAGTAAGTAAATTGGATCATACAGTAAGTAATACCCCTTTCAGACCGCCTGAGACGGGTCGCACACACGGGAGCCTGCACAGGAGCTCCCAGTGTGAGAACTGCCTCAGGCGCCCCGCTACCGCTGACTGCGTACCGGCATATTGCTGGGTTGGTGACGTCAGCGGTGACGCAGCGGGGGCGTCGCTTGGAGATCACATGATCTCCAAGCGCCGCCCGTACACAGAGAGTGAACGGGAAATGGATCGAATCGACCCGGCTCCCATTCACACGGCACAGTGAGCCGGGTTGAACACGTGTTTAACCCTGCTCACGACCAGGGTTGAAATACCAGGTCACTCGACCCGGTATTTTAACCCTTGCACCTTTCAGACCGCACATGAACATGGGTTATGCGCACTGATGTGCCAATAACCTGTGTTCATAGGTGGCTGTCTAAAAGGGGTATAACTTTCCACTAACATAGCAATGCTGGAACACAAGTATGTCATTGACACAGGGCTAGTGATAGGACACTATATGCCCCAGGCACCTAGTGAGTGAAAACAATTGACCACTTGTACAGTATAAGGCACTTTTTTTAATCAACCAGGTGGTGTAAATTCTTTATATCACAAATACACATATTTAAGCAAAGATGCTTGAATGGCTGCCAAAAATACATACAGTACTGAAGCAATCTTCGCAAGTTATATATCAATGTTTAATATTTATATATATATATATATATATATATATATATATATATATGGCATTTTTCATAACATGAAAAGCTTATAAAAAATAAAATCAAAATGTTAGTAAACTTCATTTATTGGTAAAAAAAATGTAATTAACAGTTACCATTAATAATGGATTTTCTTTAATTCAGTGTTGTCCTCAGTAGTTTATTAAGGTGGTTGTGGTCATGACTGAATTTTCATATTTGTATTCATGATTGAATTTTTGAATTATAAAAAGATAACTTTTATTAAAAGTAAAGTAGAACAGAATGAGAAATTTCCTTTCTATCTATGACGAGATATATCAACTGTCAGTGCAGTAACTAGCTTCAAAATAGCACAGCAGGAAATACAGAATTGTAGTAATTAACTTCTGCACAGGTCTTAAGAGTTTTGAGGAACAATTTTCTGTCAGACAAAATTGAAAATGGATTAAGTTAATAACATTAAGCATACATGGCAATTACTTTTCAGTACATAAAATGGTTATCTGTCTATCTAGCCATCTCATATCAACATATACAGAAACATAGAGAGAGTCAAAATACAGTATACAGTATAGCATAATGTTTATTTTGTTAAGTGTTTTTAGTTGCCAGTGCAACTAAATATGCATTTTTATAGCATTTGATGATCTGCTATATAGTTTAACATAAAAAATAACTATAAAGTGCAGTATAGTAAATAATTTTCATTGTGAGGCTTAAAGGGGAACATCCAATTAAGCACGAGGTCTTTGCCACAGAAATGAATGCAGCTATTGTCCCTATTTTTCAATTACTGTGGCTATGCCCACTCACAAGCCATCCAACTGAAATAATTGTGCATGATAATAATAAATAAAAAAACAACCGGAAATTTAACCTGTACCCCAAAAAACTACTGATAAATATTGGGTACCAGTATAGATGTTAATGTCCCAAAGAAAAAGATTTTGAGCTGTAAATATTAGTGATGAGCGGGTTCGGTTTCTCGGAAACCGAACCCCCCCGAACTTCACGCTTTTTACACGGGTCCGAGGCAGACTCGGATCTTCCCGCCTTGCTCGGTTAACCCGAGCGCGCCCGAACGTCATCATCCCGCTGTCGGATTCGCGCGAGGCTCGGATTCTATCGCGAGACTCGGATTCTATATAAGGAGCCGCGCGTCGCCGCCATTTTCACACGTGCATTGAGATTGATAGGGAGAGGACGTGGCTGGCGTTCTCTCCGTTTAGAGTAGACTAGAGAGTAGTAGAGACACTTGATTTACTAATTTTGGGGAACATATTAGGAGTACTACTTGCTGATAGTGTGACCAGTGACCACCAGTTTAATTAATCCGTTCTCTGCCTGAAAAAAAACGATACACAGTGTGACACAGTCACATACCATATCTGTGCTCAGCCTCAGTGTGCTGCATCATCTATGTAATACTGTATATCTGACTGTGCTGAGTGCTCACTGCTCACACAGCTTAATTGTGGGGGAGACTGGGGAGCAGTTATAGCAGGAGTACATATTTTAACAGTGCACACTTTTGCTGCCAGAGTGCCACTGCCAGTGTGACTGACCAGTGACCACTGACCACCAGTATATTGTGATTGTCTGCCTGAAAAAGTTAAACACTCGTCGTGTGGTGTTTTTATTCTATAAACGCATTCTGCTGACAGTGTCCAGCAGGTCCGTCATTATATAATATATACCTGTCCGGCTGCAGTAGTGATATATATATATTTTTTATATCATTATCATCCAGTCTATATTAGCACTGCAGCAGACGCAGTACGGTAGTCCACGGCTGTAGCTACCTCTGTGTCGGCAGTCGCTCGTCCATCCATAATTGTATACCACCTACCCGTGGTGTTTTTTTTTTTCTATCTTCTTGATACTAGTAGCTTACTTTAGGAGTCTGCAGTGCTGAGCTGACAGTGTCCAGCAGGTCCGTCATTATATAATATATACCTGTCCGGCTGCAGTAGTGATATATATATATTTTATATCTCATTATCATCCAGTCTATATTAGCAGCAGACGCAGTACGGTAGTCCACGGCTGTAGCTACCTCTGTGTCGGCAGTCGCTCGTCCATCCATAATTGTATACCACCTACCCGTGGTGTTTTTTTTTTTTTTCTATCTTCTTGATACTAGTAGCTTACTTTAGGAGTCTGCAGTGCTGAGCTGACAGTGTCCAGCAGGTCCGTCATTATATAATATATACCTGTCCGGCTGCAGTAGTGATATATATATATTTTATATCTCATTATCATCCAGTCTATATTAGCAGCAGACGCAGTACGGTAGTCCACGGCTGTAGCTACCTCTGTGTCGGCAGTCGCTCGTCCATCCATAATTGTATACCACCTACCCGTGGTGTTTTTTGTTTTTTTCTATCTTCTTGATACTAGTAGCTTACTTTAGGAGTCTGCAGTGCTGAGCTGACAGTGTCCAGCAGGTCCGTCATTATATAATATATACCTGTCCGGCTGCAGTAGTGATATATATATATATTTTATATCATTATCATCCAGTCTATATTAGCAGCAGACGCAGTACGGTAGTCCACGGCTGTAGCTACCTCTGTGTCGGCAGTCGCTCGTACATCCATAATTGTATACCACCTACCTGTGGTGTTTTTTTTTTTCTATCTTCTTGATACTACTAGCAGCTTACTTTAGGAGTCTGCAGTGCTGAGCTGACAGTGTCCAGCAGGTCCGTCATTATATAATATATACCTGTCCGGCTGCAGTAGTGATATATATATATTTTATATCTCATTATCATCCAATCTATATTAGCAGCAGACGCAGTACGGTAGTCCACGGCTGTAGCTACCTCTGTGTCGGCAGTCGCTCGTCCATCCATAATTGTATACCACCTACCCGTGGTGTTTTTTTTTCTATCTTCTTGATACTAGTAGCTTACTTTAGGAGTCTGCAGTGCTGAGCTGACAGTGTCCAGTAGGTCCGTCATTATATAATATATACCTGTCCGGCTGCAGTAGTGATATATATATATATTTTTTATATCATTATCATCCAGTCTATATTAGCAGCAGACGCAGTACGGTAGTCCACGGCTGTAGCTACCTCTGTGTCGGCAGTCGCTCGTCCATCCATAAGTATACTAGTATCCATCCATCTCCATTGTTTACCTGAGGTACCTTTTAGTTGTGCCTATTAAAATATGGAGAACAAAAATGTTGAGGTTCCAAAAATAGGGAAAGATCAAGATCGACTTCCACCTCGTGCTAAGCTGCTGCCACTAGTCATGGCCGAGACGATGAAATGCCAGCAACGTCGTCTGCCAAGGCCGATGCCCAATGTCATAGTACAGAGCATGTAAAATCCAAAACACCAAATATCAGTAAAAAAAGGACTCAAAAATCTAAAATAAAATTGTCAGAGGAGAAGCGTAAACTTGCCAATATGCCATTTACCACACGGAGTGGCAAGGAACGGCTGAGGCCCTGGCCTATGTTCATGGCTAGTGGTTCAGCTTCACATGAGGATGGAAGCACTCAGCCTCTCGCTAGAAAAATGAAAAGACTCAAGCTGGCAAAAGCACAGCAAAGAACTGTGCGTTCTTCGAAATCACAAATCCACAAGGAGAGTCCAATTGTGTCATTTGCGATGCCTGACCTTCCCAACACTGGACGTGAAGAGCATGCGCCTTCCACCATTTGCATGCCCCCTGCAAGTGCTGGAAGGAGCACCCGCAGTCCAGTTCCTGATAGTCAGATTGAAGATGTCAGTGTTGAAGTACACCAGGATGAGGAGGATATGGGTGTTGCTGGCGCTGGGGAGGAAATTGACCAGGAGGATTCTTATGGTGAGGTGGTTTGTTTAAGTCAGGCACCCGGGGAGACACCTGTTGTCCGTGGGAGGAATATGGCCATTGACATGCCTGGTGAAAATACCAAAAAAATCAGCTCTTCGGTGTGGAAGTATTTCAACAGAAATGCGGACAACATTTGTCAAGCCGTGTGTTGCCTTTGTCAAGCTGTAATAAGTAGGGGTAAGGACGTTAACCACCTCGGAACATCCTCCCTTATACGTCACCTGCAGCGCATTCATCATAAGTCAGTGACAAGTTCAAAAACTTTGGGCGACAGCGGAAGCAGTCCACTGACCAGTAAATCCCTTCCTCTTGTAACCAAGCTCACGCAAACCACCCCACCAACTCCCTCAGTGTCAATTTCCTCCTTCCCCAGGAATGCCAATAGTCCTGCAGGCCATGTCACTGGCAATTCTGACGAGTCCTCTCCTGCCTGGGATTCCTCCGATGCATCCTTGCGTGTAACGCCTACTGCTGCTGGCGCTGCTGTTGTTGCTGCTGGGAGTCGATGGTCATCCCAGAGGGGAAGTCGTACTCGTAAGACCACTTTTACTACTTCCACCAAGCAATTGACTGTCCAACAGTCCTTTGCGAGGAAGATGAAATATCACAGCAGTCATCCTGCTGCAAAGCGGATAACTGAGGCCTTGGCATCCTGGGCGGTGAGAAACGTGGTTCCGGTATCCATCATTACTGCAGAGCCAACTAGAGACTTGTTGGAGGTACTGTGTCCCCGGTACCAAATACCATCTAGGTTCCATTTCTCTAGGCAGGCGATACCGAAAATGTACACAGACCTCAGAAAAAGACTCACCAGTGTCCTAAAAAATGCAGTTGTACCCAATGTCCACTTAACCACGGACATGTGGACAAGTGGAGCAGGGCAGGCTCAGGACTATATGACTGTGACAGCCCACTGGGTAGATGTATGGACTCCCGCCGCAAGAACAGCAGCGGCGGCACCAGTAGCAGCATCTCGCAAACGCCAACTCTTTCCTAGGCAGGCTACGCTTTGTATCACCGCTTTCCAGAATACGCACACAGCTAAAAACCTCTTACGGCAACTGAGGAAGATCATCGCAGAATGGCTTACCCCAATTGGACTCTCCTGTGGATTTGTGGCATCGGACAACGCCAGCAATATTGTGTGTGCATTAAATCTGGGCAAATTCCAGCACGTCCCATGTTTTGCACATACCTTGAATTTGGTGGTGCAGAATTATTTAAAAAACGAGAGGGACGTGCAAGAGATGCTGTCGGTGGCCAGAAGAATTGCGGGACACTTTCGGCGTACAGGCACCACGTACAGAAGACTGGAGCACCACCAAAAACGCCTGAACCTGCCCTGCCATCATCTGAAGCAAGAAGTGGTAACGAGGTGGAATTCAACCCTCTATATGCTTCAGAGGTTGGAGGAGCAGCAAAAGGCCATTCAAGCCTATACAACTGAGCACGATATAGGAGGTGGAATGCACCTGTCTCAAGCGCAGTGGAGAATGATTTCAACGTTGTGCAAGGTTCTGCAACCTTTTGAACTTGCCACACGTGAAGTCAGTTCAGACACTGCCAGCCTGAGTCAGGTCATTCCCCTCATCAGGCTTTTGCAGAAGAAGCTGGAGACATTGAAGGAGGAGCTAACACAGAGCGATTCCGCTAGGCATGTGGGACTTGTGGATGGAGCCCTTAATTCGCTTAACAAGGATTCACGGGTGGTCAATCTGTTGAAATCAGAGCACTACATTTTGGCCACCGTGCTCGATCCTAGATTTAAAACCTACCTTGGATCTCTCTTTCCGGCAGACACAAGTCTGCTGGGGTTCAAAGAACTGCTGGTGACAAAATTGTCAAGTCAAGCGGAACGCGACCTGTCAACATCTCCTCCTTCACATTCTCCCGCAACTGGGGGTGCGAGGAAAAGGCTCAGAATTCCGAGCCCACCCGCTGGCGGTGATGCAGGGCAGTCTGGAGCGACTGCTGATGCTGACATCTGGTCCGGACTGAAGGACCTGACAACGATTACGGACATGTCGTCTACTGTCACTGCATATGATTCTCTCCCCATTGAAAGAATGGTGGAGGATTATATGAGTGACCGCATCCAAGTAGGCACGTCAGACAGTCCGTACTTATACTGGCAGGAAAAAGAGGCAATTTGGAGGCCCTTGCACAAACTGGCTTTATTCTACCTAAGTTGCCCTCCCACAAGTGTGTACTCCGAAAGAGTGTTTAGTGCCGCCACTCACCTTGTCAGCAATCGGCGTACGAGGTTACATCCAGAAAATGTGGAGAAGATGATGTTCATTAAAATGAATTATAATCAATTCCTCCGTGGAGACATTGACCAGCAGCAATTGCCTCCACAAAGTACACAGGGAGCTGAGATGGTGGATTCCAGTGGGGACGAATTGATAATCTGTGAGGAGGGGGATGTACACGGTGATATATCGGAGGATGATGATGAGGTGGACATCTTGCCTCTGTAGAGCCAGTTTGTGCAAGGAGAGATTAATTGCTTCTTTTTTGGTGGGGGTCCAAACCAACCCATCATTTCAGTCACAGTCGTGTGGCAGACCCTGTCACTGAAATGATGGGTTGGTTAAAGTGTGCATGTCCTGTTTATACAACATAAGGGTGGGTGGGAGTGCCCAAGAACAATTCCATCTTGCACCTCTTTTTTCTTTCATTTTTCTTTGCGTCATGTGCTGTTTGGGGGGTGTTTTTTGGAAGGGCCATCCTGCGTGACACTGCAGTGCCACTCCTAGATGGGCCAGGTGTTTGTGTCGGCCACTAGGGTCGCTTAGCTTACTCACACAGCTACCTCATTGCGCCTCTTTTTTTCTTTGCGTCATGTGCTGTTTGGGGAGTGTTTTTTGGAAGGGCCATCCTGCGTGACACTGCAGTGCCACTCCTAGATGGGCCAGGTGTTTGTGTCGGCCACTAGGGTCGCTTAGCTTACTCACACAGTGTTAGGGTCTCCTGCCCTGTGCTGACACGTCATCATGGCAACCGGGAGACAAGTGCTAGCGGAGTAACCTGAGCGCAGCTGATACTCCGGTTCGGGTCTTTTGCTGTGCAGTGGTTATAGGCTCTGTGCACGGCAGGGGATCCGGTGCTGGTTTTTGTGCTCACAGTCTGTGAGGTCTGAGTGGGGCGTGGACAGCACCTGCTTTATAAGGCCTCTTCTCAGGGTAAGCAGATGCTGCTGAATCTTTGTTGGTTAGTCAGTTCCTGAAAGTTAACCAGTACTGTGTAGCTTTGTATTTGTTTGTTGCTTACTGCAAATAGGCCTGGGGATTTGGTATTACACTCTGCCAATCCAGACCTAGCAGTAAGACTGGAGTCAGTCGTTTAGCTTGCTGGGGTTCTGTTACTACTCTGTGAACTTAGCAAGTTTGCGGCTGTATTCTAAGACTTGCCTGTCTAATCCTGTCTCACTGTGCTAGGTGTCAGGGGTCAGTTTAGTGGCAGTAAGCTGAACCTGTGCACTGCAAGTGAGAATTAGGATTGTGGAGACTCTCCTTGTGTCTATCATTCCATCTCTGACCAAGGAGTTTACTGCCACACCCGTTGGTAACCCTTTAGGGTTTTGCTGTTGCCCTTAGCAACAGCATTTCGGGTTCTCTACGTATTAAAACACAACATCTTGCTTTTCCCATCTGAGCAGTTCTAATACAAGGGAGATACCCAGTTCCTTAGCCTCTGGGCTTCTCTGTTCACCTTGTGTGTATTTTGTTACCCTATCACCTTCTGTGTACGTTATGTCATATTCCCCAGTCTGTCTGTGAGTCCATTTGTTTTGCATAACAGTTCAAACACCAGTACATTCCTGCAGGCACTGGAGTGCATAACAGTTTTGACACCAGTACTTTCCTGCAGGCACTGGTGTGCATAACATATTCAGCAGCCTAATACTCCTGTTGAAATTTTGTGGGAATATGGAGCATACCCCTCAAAATACGTTGCAACAGGTGGTCGATCAGGTGCAGGTCCTGACTCGACAATTTAATGATTTGTCCATTAAAATGCACACCTCCCAGGCTGCTGGCGGAGCTCCCGCAGCAGCAGCACCTGCAGGGGTTAAGGAGCCGAAAGTAAATCTCCCGGATCGTTTTTCTGGAGATCGCTCGCAGTTCTTTTGTTTCAAGGAGAGCTGCAAGCTATACTTCCGGCTTAGGCCTCAGTCTTCTGGGTCGGAGATTTAGCGGGTGGGCATAGTGATTTCCTTGCTACAAGGAGACCCACAGGTCTGGGCATATGGGTTGCAGCCTGACTGTCCGTCGCTTAAAAGTGTTGATGCTTTTTTTACGGCACTGGGCATGTTGTATGATGACCCTGACAAGACGGCCTCAGCCGAGGCTCAGATTTCGATCCTTAAGCAAGGGCGAAGGCCAGTTGAGGTTTACTGTACGGAGTTTCGGAGGTTGGCCCATGATACCCAGTGGAATGACCCAGCCCTGAGACACCAGTACCGAAGAGGTCTTTCTAACCAGATAAAGGACCAACTGGTACAATATCCCTTGCCTGATAGCCTGGATCAGCTCATGCAGTTATCCATCCGGGTGGATAGATGGCTGAGAGAGCGTAGGCTTGAAAGGGAGACTGAGATTTCCTTCCTTCCCAAGGGAACCTCAGACTCTGAGGAATTTTCCGAGGAGCCTATGCAGATTGGGGCTACCCGCCTCTCCTCGCGTGAGAAGACGCGGAGGAGACAGCAGGGGTTGTGTATGTACTGTGGGAATAAAGGTCATGTGGTAGTATCATGCCCAGAAAAGCCGGAAAACTTCAGGGCCTGAGGGTGATGGGAAATATCCTGTCAGGCCAGAAGTCAGAATTTCCCAAGAAGACTTTTATCATTCCGGTGACCTTGAAGATCCTCGGTCAAACTGTCAAGACTGAGGCCTTTGTGGACAGTGGGGCCGACGGGGTTTTTATGGACCGCCAATTCGCCCTGAAACACTCTGTTCCCTTAGTACCCTTGGCATCGGAAATTGAGATTTGTGGGTTAAACGGGGAACCATTATCCCAAGGTAAAATTACCTCTTGCACTAGCCAGATTTCTTTGTTTATTGGAGCCACACACTCTGAAAAATTGTCCTTTTATGTGACTGTCTGTACTTTTGCCCCATTGGTGTTGGGGTTACCCTGGTTAAGGGCCCACAATCCTCAATTTGACTGGGTCTCTGGGGAAATTCTTAGTTGGGGTACTGATTGTTTCAGGAGTTGCTTGAGCCTTCCAGTCAGGCTCTCGCAGCTAAGTTTGCCAGGATTGCCAGGGTGTTATGCAGATTTTGCGGACGTGTTTTCCAAAAAAGTTGCAGAGGTACTACCTCCCCATCGCCCCTATGACTGTGCCATTGATTTGTTGCCAAATGCTAAGCTTCCCAAGAGCAGGTTGTCCTCCCTTTCACGTCCTGAGACTCAGGCTATGGCAGAGTACATTCAGGAGAACTTGGCTAAGGGATTTATCAGACCTTCACAGTCTCCAGTTGGGTCGGGGTTCTTCTTCGTGGGTAAAAAGGACGGTTCGTTGTGACCCTGCATCGACTTCAGGGAATTGAACCGTATCACGATTAAAAACTCATACCCACTGCCTCTCATTTCGGTCTTGTTTGACCAGCTTCGTACTGCCACCATTTTTTCTAAGATTGACCTACGCGGTGCGTACAATCTAATCCGAATAAGAGAGGGGGATGAATGGAAGACTGCCTTTAATACCCACTCAGGGCATTATGAATATTTGGTGATGCCTTTTGGGCTCTGTAATGCCCCGGCAGTCTTCCAGGATTTCATGAATGATGTGCTCAGGGAATATTTGGATAGATTCTTAGTTGTATACTTAGATGACATCCTAATCTTCTCCCATTCCCTGGAGGAACATCGGAAGCATGTACGCTTAGTCCTCCAGAAACTCAGAGACCACCGGCTTGGGGCGAAGCTGGAGAAGTGCGAATTTGAAGTTCAGCAAATCGCATTTCTAGGATATATTATCTCCCCAGAAGGTTTCCAAATGGAGGGTTCCAAGGTACAGGCAGTCCTGGATTGGGTGCAGCCCACTAGTTTGAAGGCGCTTCAGCGTTTCCTGGGCTTTGCGAATTTTTATAGACGATTTATCGCTGGATTTTCGTCTATAGTGGCGCCCTTGGTGGCACTCACTAAGAAAGGGGCGGATGTTGCTCACTGGTCTTGTGAGGCTAAAGCGGCTTTTGCCCGTCTCAAAAGGGCATTTGTTTCGGCCAAGGTGCTGCGACACCCAGATCCAGAGCGTCCTTTTGTGGTGGAGGTGGATGCCTCTGAGATGGGTATTGGGGCAGTGCTTTCTCAGATGGGAGTGTCTGATAATCGCCTTCATCCCTGTGCTTACTTTTCCCGTAAATTTTCGCCTACCGAGATGAATTATGACGTGGGTAACCGGGAATTGTTGGCTATTAAGGATGCACTCGAGGAGTGGAGACACTGGCTTGAGGGGGCTAAGTTTGTGGTCTCAATTCTCACTGACCATAAGAATCTGGCATAATTAGAGTCAGCAAAGCGTCTCAATGCCAGGCAGGCACGATGGGCTTTGTTTTTTGCTTGCTTTTATTTTTTGATAACATATCGCCCTGGGTCAAAAAACATCAAGGCTGATGCGCTCTCGCGGAGTTTTGCTCCAATCCAGGAGACCACCGAGGAGCCGTTGCCCATTGTTTCCCCATCATGTATTAAAGTGGGCATTACCCAGGACCTCTTATCATTAGTCCTTAGAGCACAGGAGCAGGCTCCTCCAGACCTTCCGGTAGGTCTTTTGTTTGTGCCTCCTAGGTTAAGACAGCGAGTGTTCCTGGAATTCCATGCCAAGAAGTCGGCAGGTCACCCGGGTATTGCCAGAACTCGGGAGTTGCTATCTAGGGCGGTGTGGTGGCCCTCGGTGGCTAAGGATGTGGATCAGTGGGTTCGGGCATGTGACATCTGTGCCCGAAATAAGACTCCTAGAGGGGTTCCTGTTGGCCCATTACATCCACTCTCTATCCCATCTAAGCCATGGACCCACATTTCAATGGATTTTGTGGTGGACTTGCCCAAATCCTCGGGGATGACAGCCATCTGGGTTGTCGTTGACAGGTTTTCGAAGATGGCGCACTTCGTTCCACTGGTTGGGCTGCCATCGGCCAGACGCCTGTCTGAATTATTTATGCTGCATGTTGTGCGTCTCCACGGGTTGCCACTTGATGTGGTCTCTGACCGCGGATCCCAGTTTGTGGCCAAATTCTGGAGGGCATTTTGTTCCGATCTCCAGATTTCTGTCAGCTTGTCGTCAGGCTACCATCCGCAGTCTAATGGGCAGACTGAAAGGGTGAACCAGTCCTTGGAGCAGTTCCTCAGGTGTTATGTCTCCAAGTGACAGACTGACTGGGTTGCTCATCTGTCCATGGCGGAGTTTGCCTATAACAACGCGGCTCACTCTGCTACAGGGATCTCTCCCTTCCTTTGTGTGTATGGGCATCATCCTAAGGCCAATTCTTTTGACCCCCTGGACTCCACGCCTGGTGGTTCCTCTGTGGTTTCGGTCCTTAGAGGTATTTGGCGGAAAGTGAAGAAAGCCCTTGTGTCTGTGTCATTAGTGACCAAAAGGGTTTTTGATAAGCGGAAAAGATCCTGCAGCTTCAAATTAGGAGACTTCGTCTGGTTGTCTACCAAGAATTTGAAGTTGAGACAGCCATCTCATAAGTTAGGCCCCCGGTTCATCGGCCCTTATAAGATCACCAGGGTTATCAATCCGGTGGCATTTCAGTTAGATCTGCCCCGTTCTTTGGGTATCAATAAAACATTTCATTGTTCCCTTTTAAAACGGGCGATTAGTAATCCTTCTTCCAGTGGAAGACCTTCCCCTCTTCTGATACGTGGCCAGAGGGAGTTTGTTGTTGAAAGGATTCTTGACTCCAAGGTGGTTCGGGGTCGGCTGTCATTTTTGGTGCACTGGAAGGGGTATGGCCCGGAGGAGCGGTCGTGGGTGCGCAGTTGTGATCTTCATGCCCCCAGACTGATACGCTCTTTCTTCTCGCAGTTCCCAGATAAACCCAGTGGTAGGGGTTCTTTGACCCCTCGTCAGAGGGGGGTACTGTTAGGGTCTCCTGCCCTGTGCTGCCACGTCGTCATGGCAACCGGGAGACAAGTGCTAGCGGAGTAACCTGAGCGCAGCTGATACTCCGGTTCGGGTCTTTTGCTGTGCAGTGGTTATAGGCTCTGTGCACGGCAGGGGATCCGGTGCTGGTTTTTGTGCTCACAGTCTGTGAGGTCTGAGTGGGGCGTGGACAGCACCTGCTTTATAAGGCCTCTTCTCAGAGTAAGCAGATGCTGCTGAATCTTTGTTGGTTAGTCAGTTCCTGAAAGTTAACCAGTACTGTGTAGCTTTGTATTTGTTTGTTGCTTACTGCAAATAGGCCTGGGGATTTGGTATTACACTCTGCCAATCCAGACCTAGCAGTAAGACTGGAGTCAGTCGTTTAGCTTGCTGGGGTTCTGTTACTACTCTGTGAACTTAGCAAGTTTGCGGCTGTATTCTAAGACTTGCCTGTCTCACTGTGCTAGGTGTCAGGGGTCAGTTTAGTGGCAGTAAGCTGAACCTGTGCACTGCAAGTGAGAATTAGGATTGTGGAGACTCTCCTTGTGTCTATCATTCCATCTCTGACCAAGGAGTTTACTGCCACACCCGTTGGTAACCCTTTAGGGTTTTGCTGTTGCCCTTAGCAACAGCATTTCGGGTTCTCTACGTATTAAAACACAACATCTTGCTTTTCCCATCTGAGCAGTTCTAATACAAGGGAGATACCCAGTTCCTTAGCCTCTGGGCTTCTCTGTTCACCTTGTGTGTATTTTGTTACCCTATCACCTTCTGTGTACGTTATGTCATATTCCCCAGTCTGTCTGTGAGTCCATTTGTTTTGCATAACAGTTCAAACACCAGTACATTCCTGCAGGCACTGGAGTGCATAACAGTTTTGACACCAGTACTTTCCTGCAGGCACTGGTGTGCATAACACACAGCTACCTCATTGCGCCTCTTTTTTTCTTTGCGTCATGTGCTGTTTGGGGAGTGTTTTTTGGAAGGGCCATCCTGCGTGACACTGCAGTGCCACTCCTAGATGGGCCAGGTGTTTGTGTCGGCCACTTGGGTAGCTTAGCTTAGCCATCCAGCGACCTCGGTGCAAATTTTAGGACTAAAAATAATATTGTGAGGTGTGAGGTGTTCAGAATAGACTGAAAATGAGTGGAAATTATGGTTATTGAGGTTAATAATACTTTGGGATCAAAATGACCCCCAAATTCTATGATTTAAGCTGTTTTTTAGGGTTTTTTGAAAAAAACACCCGAATCCAAAACACACCCGAATCCGACAAAAAAAATTCGGTGAGGTTTTGCCAAAACGCGTTCGAACCCAAAACACGCCCGCGGAACCGAACCCAAAACCAAAACACAAAACCCGAAAAATTTCCGGTGCTCATCACTAGTAAATATGTTTATAATGGCTGATTTGTGCATTAAAAAAATGCCAAAAGTTTTTTTTTACTTTTAAGTAAAAAACTTAAATCTGAGGTGAAAAAAAAAATGAAAATGTTGATTTTGGGGTAATCTGTGGCCACTTCAAAAAAGTACAAAAACCAAACACCTGTAATTCCCATTTGCCATGTTTTTAAACACTTGTCCCATCCAGGGCCGGTTCTACACCTTGTAGCGCCCAGTGCGAAAGTTTCCACTGGCGCCCCCCCAGTGGTAAAACAGTTAGTGCGCATGGCAAAAATAGGGGCGTGGCTTCATAGGGGAGGGGCATGGCCACAGTTATGCCCCCAGTAGTTGTGCCCCCAGTAGATTTGCCCAAAGTAGTTGTACCCCCAGTTGATTTGCCCCCAGTAGATTTGCCCACTGTAGCTATGCCCCCAGTAGCTGTGCCCCCAGTAGATTTGCCCCCTGTAGCTATGCCTCCAGTAGATTTGCCCCAGTAGTTGTGCCACCTATAGCTATGCCCCTAGTAGATTTGCCCCAGTAGTTGTGCCCACTGTTGCTGTGCCCCTTAGTAGCCGCTTACAAACACACACAAAAACCCCCAATACTTACCACTGCCCCACTCCTGCTTCACGACCGCTGCTGCTGCTCCGTCTGGCCACCCGCGGCTCCTCTCTATGGGAGAGATGTCATGACGTCTCTCCCATAGCGGTGCCACACAGACACTAGAGGTCAACAATGACCTCTAGCGTCTGACAGATGCACCGGCTACAGCGGACGCCCACACAGCCCACGGCATCCACTGCAGCCGGGGAGCAGGGTGTGGGTAGGCGGCGGGCACCTGCTGGGTGACTGCGGCCACGCCCCCAGGCTGCAGCGCCCCGGGCGCAGGCATTGCTTGCCCACACCAAGAACCACTCCTGGTTCCATCCATACAATTATATTGTCTCACATCTTTTGAACCATTGTTTTGCAGAATTTAACCCCAATAATGATGTAATTATTGACCCAATTAAGTTAATTGAACATTTGCAATTACATAGTTAAGGAAAGGCCTGCAAGGGTAGGCTAGGACTTTGTGGGCAGGAGGAGAGGACTTGAGAACAGGGAAGGGGTGGCCACCAGACTGCCAGCATGTTCCATGTCACTGACTGCTGTGCAGAGAGTGCAGTGTCGTGTTGGGGGGTGGCAGGAGGTTTGGAATTTTATAAGAGGAACCTTCCTAGCTTTCAGGTATCTGCATTTAGTGACATGAAACAGGCAGGGAGTGTTATGGCCATGCCTTCCATCTCCTCCTGTCCTCTACTGTTAATGGGTGCTGGAAGGGTGAAATGATTAATGAATGGGTTAATCAGTGCTGTGCAAGGATGTGCATGCGGTGAGATAAATGGTTCAGGAAGCACTGGCTAGTACCAGAGCCAGGCTTCATGTGGGCATTATACATACTGTAGGTGCAGCAGTATATAACTCCTGGAAATTAGGGGAGTTTTGATAGGAAATATGCAGAAAAGAAAGGCAGGGGAGACACTGCCTCACCTGTCATAAAATTTTTACTCCAGAGTTTTAACTATAAAAATGATTAGAATAATAAAAAGAAGATATTTTTAATATATTCTTTGTATTTTTCAAATACTCTATATAGTCAAAACTCTGGTTTATATGTTAGTATGACATAAAGGCCCTGCTTCACCTGCATCACCCCACCGCACATCAATGGTGCTGGGTTATTAGGTGCTGACCGGGGGGATTAATTGGTGAAAGAGTTGATGGATGCTGTGTGGGAAGATCCTTATGGGAGCTGATAGAGTCAGGGTCGCTGGAATGTTTTGAGGTTGGGGGGGGCGTAGTAAAAAGAATATTTTGGCGCTCCCCCCAAACCTCCCCAAACCCCATCAGTGCGGGTGAGCAGCGCTTACCTCTGGGCGACTCCTGCTGTAAAATCAGTGTGCTGCCGTTGTGTCAGGTCTGTGTAAATGTCTGTTCTCGGAGGGGGCACTAGTGGGTCAGTGGTGGTAAGATGGATGAAACGAGGAGGCCTCAGTAAGTTCCTGCACATGTGCGCAATGATGTTTATTAAAGACACACAGCAATATAATGATTACTGGAACATGAATATCAAATATAGAAGATTCACAGCGTGGAAGCTGACATTGGTTTTTAGTACAGTCACGAAGAATGAGCTGATCTGGAAACCAGCAGTAGTTAGAGAACAGTAATGACCGGCCTGGGAGCCGACGGCAAACAATCGATGGTTGGCCTGGGAGCCGATTTGAAACAAAGTCAGTATCCAGAGGAGAAATAATGTCACAGACGATCGGCCTGGAAACCGATGGAAGAACGTGATGGAACAACACAGGCAATCAACTTGTGGTATCCGGTCTGGAAACCATTAGCAACTTGCAATAGGTACACAGAGTCAGTTAAATATGCACAGAGTCCACAGGGCCAAGCAAGGCTATAGCAGGAGACAGTTGATAGTTTTAAGTGCTGGCTGCAACAGCACAATGCTAAATGCAGGATAACTACACACAGGTGAATATAGAAAGGCCGCACCAGGAGAGAGTCTCTTACTGCAGATAAGGTGGTAGCAGACTGTGGAAGGAGCTGTAGCAAACTGTTGAAGGAGCTGTAGCAAGGCTGAATGGCTGGTGCCTGTAGTTCCACGGAGAAGCTGAACTGGAAAACCTCAGGAGACCGAAGACTGGAGTCAGGAGACACAGTGCACTAGATGTGACGCGTTGTTCAAGGCAATGAGACTTGACCCCCCTGGTCAGCAGGCATTGGATGCTGGAATCATGTGTGCAGACACAGCGCAGGATTGGATGTTTACAGGTCAGCTGACCGCAAGTATCATGGCAGCACCCATGCAGTACAGATGGCGGGAACACAGCGGGGTACACACCAGATGGAATTCAGGGGTGCACAGTGCAATGGGTACAGTGCACTGCGGACAGAGTACTCATGCAGAATCAAGCTGGGTACGAGACCTCCGGAGGCCCGTGCACCAGCACGCTGGTAAGTGAGATACTGCTGAGCGCTGATTCCTGACACGCTGCCTGCTATACCCCATGCCCGGCTCTGCACAGATGTATTACTGGGAGGAGACGGGGTTGTCCCAGCAGGCTGAGCATGGCCACGCCTTTCAGTAATGCATCAGTGAAGAGCCGGCTAGGAGGACATGGGGCATAGCAGGCAGCGGCAGCACATTGACTTTACAGAAGAAGTCGCCCGCGGGGATCCGGGGGTAAGCGTTCTCCCTAACCCGCACCTGCGCCTCCATATCGTTTAGGGGAGGCATACTGCCCCCTTGCCCCCCCCCCATTCCGACGCCAATGGATAGAGTGGATAAAAGTGGTAATGGTTCCTGGGAGAGTGAAATGATAATGGAACGGGGAGGAATATGTTGGATTAATGGATTCTCAGGGGAGGCTAATGGGTACTTGAGGTATTGGTTTGATAGAGGGTCCTTTTATTCATGGTGTGTGTGTGTGGGGGGGGGAGCCATGACATGAGCATGTCTACTCTGGGTGCTATGGCTCCATGCTATGCTTCTGCCTTTAACACTTGTTAAAGGGGTTATGTCTGTACCTCTGTTAATCACTGTGGGACCCATTTATCAATGATCACATATTCAATGCGATCTGGGCATGATATTAGCACCCAGGATTTCCTAACTGTTTTACCTCCTATATGTATTAATGAGTAACCTCAGGGAGAATGGCTCTGAAAGGAGCCCATTGCTACGATGTGGTCAGTTTGCTGTTGGAGGGTCTGTGCATGCATGGTCAGCCAGACCGCACTGCACAGTGGCAACTTCCAGGGAGGGTTTTGTGGAACCCTCTGCCCAGCCAGCTATGCAATGAGTAGCTCATAGGCTACAATGGGCTACCACCATTTTCAGATGTTGGCTGCTAAGGGGACCAATATCCGGATTCTGGTTATTGGTAAATCTGGCAGCATCGCATTCCCTAAAGAAACCTAAAGAAATTCCCTAAAGAAAGGGGGTGAGGCTGCAGGCGGGAATGGAGGGATCGCAGAAGGTATCAGAGATACCTGCTGCATATTCTCATTCATACATTTGGGTGATACACAATATTTGTGGCTAAGCCCCGAAAACAGGTATTTTCGGGGAAATAGCCACAAACATTCCATGATAAATAGGGCCCCTGTATCTCATATACCATTAATAGATTGTGAGAGTGATATGGTGCTTATTGTCGGAAATGGGAACCCAGCAGCAGCCTTTCCAGCTTCAGCAAACCCTTCCAGGTACTGCTGGGTCCCCACCCCGTGAAAGTGTCATATGCATGCGCAGACTGGCCACCATGCATGACACAGCAGACTATCGCTGACAATGGTAGGCTGGCAGCAACATGGTGGAGGACACCGCTGAGGAGGAGGATATTGCTGGACCTCATCTGAGAGGAAAGTAATACTGAATACCAACAGCATATTCATTATTATCACTGTGATATTAAATAAAATATGCCACTGGTATTAAGGTTCAATGTTAATGCTCTATGCTTAAAGTAAGCTTATTCTTCATGTGTGTTCTTAGAGCTTAACAGCCCTGAATTCTACTAGATAAACATATATAAGCAAATGGATATATACACAAACATTTTGTGAATAACTGACACTAAAAGATCTTTATGAGTGCAAATCCTTAGTGCGAATGTTCATACTTTTTCTTCCTAAGAACCGTATTTTTCCATCAGCATGTTCCCCCAAAAAAGGGACAAGAAACACAATAAAATCAGTAACATATGGGAAGCCTGTGGAGGATGTTTATAACATCAGGAATGGATATGAGATATGGACTTTTGACATTCTGGGCCGGAATTCGACCGTTTTTGGATTCGACACAATTCGACAGTCGAATCCCGGCCGCCGGGACCCGAATTCGACATATTCAATAAAAAACGGATTCGACAGTCCCGCTGTCGAAAAATGGACCAATTGACGATAGTATGTGTCCTGGATTCGACTTCATGGACGGCACAAAAGTGTTAAAAAAACCCTGAAAAAAATTGCGTGGGGTCCCCCCTCCTAAGCATAACCAGCCTCGGGCTCTTTGAGCCGGTCCTGGTTGTAAAAATACGGGGGGGGGGGAAATAACATGGGATCCCCCGTATTTTAACAACCAGCACCAGGCTCTGCATTCGGTCCTGGTGCCAAAAATATGGGGGGAAAAAGACGTAGGGGTCCCCCGTATTTTTAACACCAGCACCGGGCTCCACTAGTCAGAGAGATAATGCTACAGCCGGGGGACACTTTTATATGGGTCCCTGTAGCCCTGGCATTAAATCACTAACTAGTCACCCCTGGCCGGGGTACCCTGGAGGAGTGGGGACCCCTTGAATCAAGGGGTCCCCCCCTCCAGCCACCCAATGGTCAGGAGTGAAGCCCGAGGCTGTCCCCCCCATCCAAGGGTGGCGGATGGGGAGCTGATAGCCATGTGTCAGAAAAAATAATATTTTTTGTAGCAGAACTACAAGTCCCAGCAAGCCTCCCCCACAAGCTGGTACTTGGAGAACCACAAGAACCAGCATGCGGGGGAAAACGGGCCCGCTGGTACCTGTAGTTCTACTACAAAAAAAAATACCCAAATAAAAACAGTACACACACACCGTGACAGTATAACTTTATTACATACATGCACACCAACATACACACATACTTAGCTATGTTGACACGAAGTGTCGGTCCCCTTGTCCACGTAGAATCCACGGGGTACCTGTAAATAAAATTATACTCACAACAATCCGGGGTAGATCGGTCCTCTTCATTAGTTTGTAATACACGTACTTGGCAAAATAAAAAAACGGAAACCACCGACCACGACATGGCGCACCCTGATTGGCTGAAGGGACCCTCTTTGACAGCAGTCACGGGGGGACCCGGCAGTCGGGGACAGGGGTCCCATGTGTAAACATGGGACCCCTTTCAGTGCGTGGTCCGTGGTTTCCGTTTTTTTATTTTGCCAAGTACGTGGATTACAAACTAAGAAGAGGACCGATCTACCCCGGATTGTTGTGAGTATAATTTTATTTACAGGCACCCCGTGGATTCTACGTGGACAGAGGGACCGACACTTCGTGTCAACATAGGTAAGTATGTGTGTAATAAAGTTATATTCCCCACGTATGCTGGTACTTGTGGTTCTCCAAGTACCAGCTTGTGGGGGAGGCTTGCTGGGACTTGTAGTTCTGCTAAAAAAACAATATTCTTTTTTTTGACACAAGGCTATCAGCCTCCCATCCGCCGCCCTTGGATGGGGGGACAGCCTCGGGCTTCACCCCTGGCCCTTGTGTGGCTGGAGGGGGGGACCCCTTGATTTAAGGGGTCCCCTCTCCTCCAGGGTACCCCGGCCAGGGGTGACTAGTTAGTGATTTAATGCCAGGGCCGCAGGGGCCGATATAAAAGTGTCCCCCGGCTGTGGCATTATCTCTCTGACTAGTGGAGTCCGGTGAAATTTTAACCCATTCCCATGCCTTCCCACTGAAAAACATGCTCTGATCTCTCCATATTATTTTAGTCAGTTAAAAAAAATAATATTCTTTTAAAAAATATATTAAATAATACTTGTGGCTCCTAAATAGACAAACCAAGTAGATAATCCCTTCTAATATAAATAGATATGCTATTAGCCAACAAAAAAACACAAAAAAAATGTTTTTACATTTTTTTATTAGATCACGACAGCAAAATGAGGCGGAATGAAATTGACGAAATGACTGTCGAAAAGCATTGTTGTCGAATCGACATTCTTCAATTAAATATACTTTTGTCGAAAAGCCGCATTTTTACTATTGCAGACATGTCGAATTTGAAAAATGTCGAATTGCAAAAAGTCGAATCTGAACGGCAGTTTTTTTGACGAAAAGTACTGTATTGCATTGTCGAATCCAATTCGACAGTTTTTTTTTGTCGAAAATGCCCCATTTTTCGACATTTGCGGTAATTCGACCGCAATTGCATATACCCCTCTATGTATGTATATTTTAGTGGTCAGATGCTCCATATTTGGACATATGTTTTACCTCTCTTATTGCTTGACTGCACACATGGGGGGTATAAATATCAGTTGCTTATTGCTTGATTACACACTTGGAAGGGATATCAATATTAAGGGAGGTATCCTCCATATACCTTAAAAAAGATACCATCCTAGGTATCAAAGCGCGTTGATCAAGAGGACATGTGGAGGACGTTTGGATCAGATCCAATGGACAACTGCATAGGTTCTGGGACTGCTTGGATTTATTACCAACATTGCCTTGTTTGTTTACTTTCTCTTGGTAAACATGTCCACATGGTGAGAGTGTAACCCTCTTTAACTTTTTATGCTATGTGTTTATGTATACTGTACAATAAAATCTGTATTACACTATCTGGTGTCTCCTTTCCATATTACCATATATGTTGGAGGGAGTTAGAGGATTATCAGGAAAAGAGGTGGCAGGAAGGAGCAGTGGGCTTGATATCAGGAAACACACAGCTGTCTCCCCCTCATGCGAATACTGTCTACTTATTTGGGTAGACTGGGTTATGGTGTGGTTTTTACAGAGTGTATACAAATAATTTCTGTTGGTGTTGCAATATTACAGTATTGTGTTTTTTCTCCCTTGTGTTTTTGGGAACATGCTGATGGAGATGTACAGTTCTAAGGAATAAGAAGTATGGACATTCGCGCTGAGGATTTGCACTCATAAAGATCTTTTAGTGCCTGTGACAGCAATATTTGTAATTCTTGTTTTAGTGTGGGGTGACACACTTGATTTTAGCAGTGGTATTCTGGCAGCTTCTTAAGTGCAGAGTTATTATTATTGTATTTGTTGCTTTGTGATTAACACTTTGAAATAGGAAATGTGACTACAGTATGTAACTGTGTAGGCTATATCCGTATCCTGTTCTGCAATAATCTTGTTACCTGCGGTACAGTATATACCAGTGGTTCCCAAACTTTTCTGGATCACGGCGCCTTAGAGTATCAGAATTTTATTCACGGCACCCCTAGGCCAAACATTTCTTATTCAGAAATCTAGAAAGAAATATTTAATTAAGTAGATTGTCTTTATATGTTATCCCTAGGTTCAGTTGTGTGGTGAGGAACAAGGCTTGCTTCTGTTTGTCCACATATATTTTATGATTAACAGCCACCAGCACTGGTTTTGTCTATAACATTGACTATAAATAATTTGAATTGGTCCTGGACCACCAACCCAGGGCACCCCTGCAAGTGTCCTGAGGCACCCCAGGGTGTACAGGCACACAGTCTGAGAACCACTGGTATATACACGTTTCACTTATAAAGCCTTGTCTATTCAAGTTCCTTATTAAATAACTGAAAGCCTTTACAGAATATTTCCATCAACAACTACTGCATCAAAGCGATATTTCACCACATATTTATTTATTTATTTATTTATTTACAGTTTCTTAAGCTTACAATCTATAGGGATTTAGGAAGATACACATTGCTAGGCACTATCTATAGCCTAGAGCTCCCACCAGATTGCAAAGAAAGTCCTGATGGGATGTAGATATGAATGCTTCATAGGTCATGTGGGCGTTTCAGGAATTTGATAGGCTTGCCTGAAGAGTTGAGTTTTCAGGGAACGTTTGAAAATTTGGAGGCTAGAGGAGAGTCTTATCGTGCACGGGAGGGCATTCCATAGGGTGGGTGCTGCCCGAAGAAAGTCCTGCATTTGTGAATGGGAGCGAGTGATTCGTGCAGATGAGAGACGCAGATCTTGTGCAGAGTGGAGAGGTCGAGTTGGGACATATTTCGAGATAAGCAAAGAGATATATGTTGGTGTAGTTTGGTTAATAGCTTTATATGTGAGTAGAAGTATTTTAAATTGAATACGGTAGAATATGGGCAACAAATGGAGGGTTGCTGTGGTAGTTTGAGTTAGATTTTGGGTTAAGTGGTTTAGGAATAGTTTTGTTTAGTTTAACAATTACCTGTTCCTTGATGTAGTTCAATGTTTGTTCAACTGTTTTTTAACTGTTCAGATAGCACACTTCGTTAATCCACAGTTTGCTAAATCCACGCTAGCTGCACCCCCAACTAGCTGCCCCGTAGACTGAATCTAAAGCAATAGTTTGTCTAATTAAGATACAGGCCTACAGCTGAGCATCTGGTCACCTGATTAAAATGCTGATTGATCAACGAACATAGGGCCTAATCACAATTTCTGAGAAGCCCCTGCTGTGCTCACGCACAGGTCCCATCCTGCGCGTGCAGTTAATGTGGTCGGCCCGAATTAACTGCAAATGACTCTGCCTGATTGACAGGCAAAGACATTCACGGGGTGGGCGGTGAGGGGGGGGGGGCGACGTAGCAATTTTGGCCAGAGGGAAATGGGGGCCTGTCGGTGGTGTCGTCACATGCAGCCGATCTGATCGAAGAAATGGTGGTGGGACTCCTGCCGTCTCAGCCAGGCTGTGGCGGCAAGAGACTTCCATAGTTTCTGTGCCCATACTCTAATTGTGGTGCGATCGCAATTAGAGTGTGATCAAGTTGGTGGGTGGTGGGTAGCATGCTGGGCAGCCTTGCCCTGTGATTGCAAGAGTAGCAGATTCTGGTAAAAAGAAGAATCTACTACTCTTACTGAATAAGGTCCTTAGATTGCATAATTATAGGAAACTTATTATAGCACATACATTTAAAACAGATGAAAAGAATAAGCGATGTTGTTTGCAAGTTGCATGTGGGTTAATGCAGTCTGAGACTTGTAGTGCAACAGAAATGATTTGACATATGTTTAAAAAAGATGAAAAGTTTAATTGATGTTGTTTGGAAGTTGCATGTGGGTTCGGTTAATGCAGTCTAAAGGTCCATACACACTGGGCGTTTTTGCCCAGCGTGTATGTACAGCGATGATTGCATACACACTAGGCACTTTTCCCCGCTGCCCAGTGATGTCAGCGGGGGTGAGCGGTTTTCCATAGCAGGACACTATGGAAAACCGCTCACCCTGCCGTTCATCTACTGGCAATACCAGTAGATGAACGGCGGCCGCCAGCGATGAAGCGGGAGTGCGCATCAGTGCTCACCGCTCATCGCCTGTGCATACACACTGGGCGGCTTTGAACTTAAAGCAGCTCAAAACACCAAAAGTGAGCTGCTTTCAGCTCAAAATTGCCCAGTGTGTATGGGCCTTAAGACTTGTAGTGCAACAGAAATGATTCAACATACCTGAGAGATGAAAAGAAATAGACACATACAGTACCTGTTCTAAATGACTCTAGCAATGATTACATATAAACCATGGTGCTTATTTGTGTACATATATATATATATATATATATATATATATATATACCTCGTACTAGTGGAAACCCGTCAAAATCGATGGCTGGTTGTTTTTTTTTTTTTTAAAGAATAAACTCATGTCGAGCAACAAATGTAAACTTTATATGATTGACAAATAAAATACGAATTAATTCACAGATTTCAGTAAAGACAATATTTTAAGTCTATCCATTTGCGGCTGGTAATCCAGGTGCATCTTCTTGAGTGATCTTTACTGCAACAGAATCCTTTGATCTTGCTTGAGATAGGGTTATGTACAGCATTCCATGTGAGAAGGTTCTGGCAGGTATATTCCAACTTTGGCAAGTGTCTGTCCTTGACTCTTATTCATTGTCAGCGCAAAGGACAATATGATCTGAAATTGAATCCGTTTGATCATAAAAGGGAAAATGCTGTCGCTTGAAGTCAGAGGGATGTGAGGCAAGGTGTGCAATGACCCCTTATGTTCTCTGAACTAAATTCCACAGAATCATATGTGTGCCACTGACTAAACCTTCCTTGTGTCCAAGTTTCTGATGAGTATCATGACTGCACCTTTTTTCAGTTGTAGAATGTGAGGTGGAAGTCCACTCACCTCGACCGTGTGCAAAAATTAAACTGGATAGTGCCCTTTTTCACTCTTAGCCTGGGTACACACTATACAATTATCTGTCAGATAATCTGCCATATTTAGCTGGTTGGAATGAAAATTTGGTAATGGATGAGAGCAAATAGCAATCGACTATTTGCTCCCAAAAACTGCAAAATGGACAAAAACAGTTATTCATCCAAGTTGGTTAAATTTGTGGTTAACCAATTTGTATGAACAACAGGTTTTGTTAATTTTCCAGTGTTTGGGAGCAAATGGTCGATTGTCATTTGCTCTCATCCATTACCAGATTTTCATTCCAACAGCTAGATCTGGCAGATTATCTGCCTGATAACTGTATAGTGTGTACCTAGCTTTATCTTCTGTCACAACTGTGTTGAAAATGTTCGCTTCACCTGGTAGTTGGTCAATGAGCTTGTTGTTAATCTCATAACATTGGGAGTTCCTCGGGCAAAGGATTGCTCTATCTTTCAGTTCGTTTTCAGACAGGGTTTGAATGTTAGTGCCATATATAATTTCGATAATGTCACTCTTGCATATTATTTAATTTGGTATTTGAATGAAAGGCGAATTTGGAACGTTGGCATGACCAGAACCAACCGCAGATAGAAAGTCGGTGAATGCAACATTGCTAGTGTTTGTAGGCATGTTCTGTGTTAAGAGATACTTTTCGACATGTGTCCATAAGGGCAATGATCTCCTTCTTAAGGTAAACAAATAAAGTGGATATTTTGGATCTTAAGGTAGCGCAAATGTTTACTTCTCCCATAGACTTTACATGGGAACTTTGCAGCTCTCCAATGCCTGAACCATTGCTTCAATCTAATTTTTCCCTTCAACTGGCACATGTACATGGTAAGGCCATTATTTTGATACCTCAACCTTATTTTTACATGCAGCCATTCTCTCAAAATAGGTCTTGATGTAAAAAAAAACCTTATAGAATTAATTATGTATAGGTACTTTTTTTCAGAAAAAATTAAACATGCTACTGATAACTTTTGGTTACATACAGTGTTGCTCATGAACTCTATTTGCTTTAATTTCTATCTGTTAGACATGTAAACAGCTTGCATATACAGTTTGCACATCAATATATATTATTGTAGCAATACGAAAATATCCAAATTTCCCCTTCGTTTACCATCTGGCCTTTGTGATCTTAATATTTTTATACAGTGCAGCTGTTGGTTTCATTTAGTCCCAGCCTGCTCGATATATAAATGCTATTAGACATAAAGCAAAAGTATATTTACAGCATTAAAAGTACTGTAATAAAGTGTAATTAGCAATAATTACATTAGATGCAATTGTATTTTATAGTAGAAATACATATCAGTGTTTTCTTTAAGAATGTACAGTATAGATCAAAATAGCTGGGAGTACAGCATGTGAGAAGTCCCAATAATTGAAAAGTGCACCACATCACCTCCCCTGACCACCCAGCCAACGCGCACGTGCAGAATGAGTGCTGTGCGTGCACACTTGCCCGAAAATCTTCAGTATGCGATCGCATCTCAGATGTGATCCATAATGAATAGCACTCATTGCGCAATTACTCGCATTTTCAGCTAATGCTGAATGGGGTCCAAAGTCCAAGATCTATCCACATTGATGCAAGTCCCTTCTTATGATCCTTCAGCAATTGAGTGTTAGGTCCTAAAATTGATTAGCCAGTCTCTAACTTTTATCCAACAAAGCAAAGTGCATGCCAGTAGAAGTATTGCCATCACTTCAGATTATGTTTGCAACAGCCTCTTAATCAACTTTTTAGTTTGCTCCCAAGTCATCAAGTCATTTTGATCAAGCCATTTTGAGGTGTTAAAAGGCAATGTGGTCACCTGCAGCATCAGGAATGACCAGTGGCAGATTTTACCTATGGGTTGGAGGACTGCAGCCCCCCAGGTAAAATCCGTCACACCGATCAGTGTCAGTGAAGCCAGATGCAGTACAAGACTGCACTGACTTCACTGTGACTGACAGTGACTTCCTATTGGAAGTCCTACCTGTCATTCACAGACACGCAAGTCAGTCCCATTCGGGGGTGTTTCCTCCCTCCGGAACTGCCAGACTGGGCTGCAATAAGCAGAGAGCTCGCTTCCTGTAGGAAGCCACTCTCTGCCTTTCACACATCTCAACCTGTCTTATATGAGCTGCAGTCAGTGCAGTCCATAGAAGATGGGGGTTTACGCATGCGCAGCGGCACCATGGCATCTGCACATGTGCTGATATAGTCACCTGCCAGATCCATTATGCAGGTGCATGTACAGGTACCCCGGGGCTCTCCTCTGAGAGCATGGGGGATAGTGCAATAGATTGTACTAATATTCTCCATGCAGGCTTCATGCCCTATCCCAAGATGGCCACAGAGATCACTACTGAGCATGTGTAAGGGCCATCTTGTCTTTTGATTGTGTAGTGTGACATGGCCAAGACAAAAGTCTCCTGCTTAACTACAGAAAGACCTGGAATCCACAATATGTTCAGGCATCTCTGCAATGCTACCCGTTAGCGGTATACACTCATTGGCTAGTGAGCTGTCTTAAATCTTGTCTGCTCCTTACAGATATGTCCTAGTACAGTGTTGCAGAGATGTGTCGCAAGCACACTGTTCATGGCATGGTGGGGAGTATGCTATTCGTACACTCCTGCTATGCATAGACTTCAGTGGAAGCTGGAGACCGCATGCGCCCACCACCCATTGCAGTTTGTGGAAGTCGACTGTGATGTGTACGCATACGGCATGCTGCACTGCATTCACATCGTGATCCCACTACAGCAAACTTCTATGCGCAGCAAAGCTATAGGGGTATATGCAATTGCGGTCGAATTGGCGCAAATGTCGAAAAACGGGACATTTTCGACACAAAAAAAAAATTTCGACAATGCAATACAGTACTTTTCGACAAAAAAACGGACGTTTCAGATTCGACTTTTTGAAATTCGACAGTTGTCAAATTCGACATGTACAATTCTGCAATGGTAAAAATGCGGCTTTTCGACAAAAGTATATTCAATTGAAGAATGTCGATTCGACAACAGTGCTTTTCGACAGTAATTTCGTAAATTTCATTCCGCCTCACTTTGCTGGCGGACTCTAATAAAAAAATGTAAAAACATGTTTTATTTGTGTTTTTTTATTGCTAATAGCATATCTATTTATATTAGAAGGGATTATGTACTTGGTTTGTCTATTATAATAATAATAATAATAATTTCATTTATATAGCGCTCTTTCTCCAATAGGACTCAAGGCGCTTAACAGATACATAGCATAATATAGTACAGAAAATAATGAAGTACATTTTCATAAAATACAGAAGCAAGAAGATACTAAAAGGGACATTATGGAAATGCTTGAGTAAACAGAAAAGTCTTGAGTCTACTTTTGAAGGATTCTATAGTTGGGGCCTCTCGCACTGTGCGGGGAAGTGAGTTCCGTAGAGTCGGAGCCGCAGGACTAAAAGCTCGACCCCCAGATGAATTACGGTAGATTCTAGGTACTGCTAAAAGTCCTTCATCTACAGATCGCAGTAATCGAGTGGGGCAGTATGGGGTCAGAAGCTGTTTCAGGTACCTTGGGCCTTGGTCATGTAATGCTTTGAAACTCAGTAAACCAATCTTGAAGATGATTCGCCATCGTACAGGCAGCCAGTGAAGGGAGTAGAGGATGGGTGTTATGTGGCTAAAACGGGGCTGGTTGGTTAATAGCCTGGCAACTGTGTTTTGCACCAGCTGTAAGCGCTGCAATTCGTTTGCTGGTAGACCAAGGTAGAGGGCATTACAGTAGTCTAAACGAGATGATACAAATGCATGTATGACTTTTGGCATATCATCTGAGGGAATTAAATGCTTGATTCTGGCTATGTTCCTCGGGTGAAAGAATGAGGATTTGATTGTGGCTGATATCTGATGTTTAAGTGTCAAGCCACCATCCAGGACAACGCCAAGATTCCGCACGACGATCACTGGTCTGTAATTCTGAATCCCCGAGTGTAAGTCCAGTTGGTTGGCTATGCTGCAGTCTTGTCCTTTGATGGAGATTAGGAGACACAAGTATTATTTATATATTTTTTAAAAGAATATTTTTTTTTAACTGACTAAAATAGAGAGAGCATGGTTTTCAGTGGGAAGGGGTGGGAATGGGTTAAAATCATGAAAAAAAAATGCGTGGGGTCCCCCCTCCTTAGCATAACCAGCCTCGGGCTCTTTGAGCCGGTCCTGGTTGTAAAAATACAGGGAAAAAATTGACAGGGGATCCCCCGTATTTTTACAACCAGCACCGGGCTCTGCGTCCGGTCCTGGTGCAAAAAATACGGGGGACAAAAGACGTAGGGGTCCCCCGTATTTTTAACACCAGCACTGGGCTCCACTAGCTGGAGAGATAATGCCACAGCCGGGGGACACTTTTATATCGGTCCCTGCGGCCGTGGCATTAAATCCCCAACTAGTCACCTGTGGCCAGGGTACCCTGGAGGAGTGGGGACCTTTTAAATCAAGGGGTCCCCCCCCTCCAGCCACCCAAGGGCCAAGGGTGAAGCCCGAGGCTGTACCCCCATCCAAAGGCTGCAGATGGGGGGCTGATAGCCAAGTGTAAAAGAATATTGGGCAACATTCCGAGTTGTTCGCAGCAGTTCATCATAAACGGCAAAAATTCGCAAACTGCGCGAAAGCAGAAATGCGTGTGCGCAAAGGGAGCGATACGACGCTTGTGCAAAATTACTAACTGAAAATCAGCTCGTACTACACCACCAAAAACAGGGAGTGACGGAGGCGTGACAGAGGCTCGGCTTCGCTATCTAACAAAATGGGCGTGAAAGTGGGCGGCTAGTGTGGGAGTATGCAACCGGCAGTAGGCGTGTTTTTTGCAGAAATGCGTATCCGATGGTAAAATGTACACAACAAATGTTCGCTATCTTGTCGCAGCCGAGGAGTAAGTCTGCAGCTACTCAGCACTTGCGAAGTACTGTTACAAGTGTGTCTGCCCTAATTAGCAATTAATTTGCCAATTAATTCACCTGTTGACCAATTACTTGGCAAACACTGCTCTTACAAAATACTACAAACAGCAATTGTATGGGCACATAACATTTTTATTGTTAGCACCTATTAAACTGACACGCTCCCAAATAATGCACTGTTTTTTTTTTAAATACTTTGATGTTAAATGCATGTTTTAATTATTTGTTTAATACTATCAAATGTAATCAGCCTACACTTAATGTTACTTAATACTATTTTTTTTAATTTGGTGGGAATATGTGTCCATATCTAATACTATGCCATGTTGCCCCTAGTAACCCAAGGTCCTAATTTTTTTTTTTAAATTTATATGCCCACTTAAGTGTTGTGCAAGGCATACATGTTTTAAATTATAATATGCAATGTTTGTATGAATATTCTGATTGTTCCCTTGTTCCACAAATGTCTATATGCCATGTTAAAGTTTACAGGGCACAGTTTTCCATAGTGCATAACCTTTAATAAAACACACAAACAATTTTTTATTCAATATTTTTTTACTTCAAAAAATAAAGTAAATCAGAAACACAACATGGCTACAAATGAGCATCACATACAAAGATTGACATAGCAACAAGCAGATGCCAGTGGCAAAATTCACATAGCAGAACCCAGTACTATGGTAACACCATCTTCTGACAAAATATGATGTTTAATCTTTACTAAGTATATGTTGTGAACCCCCAGCCAGACGAAACTTTTATGGGAACTGAGGTCGATTCTGGAACCAACACACAAACACAACCATACACAGCACGCTAGGAAGAGGAAGATCGCTTAGGTGTAGACGAAAATAACTCACAGGCTACAATTTAAATAAACACAAATATACCCTTTCACTTTGAGGGAGTTGTACATTCTGGCCACACAAGCCAAAATAAAAAAAAAACATCGAGGCAACATGTAAAACATGGGTGCTGCCCATCTGGAGAGACATTACTTTCTTTTCTTTTTACCCGCCTGATGTAGTTCTTCACGGCTCGGTCTGCGAAGCGACCTTCGAGGGCCCTGCCCAGTGGGATGTTCTTCATGGGCAGAGGAATGGGAGGGAGCAGATGTGGCTGGCTCTCTGCCACTGTAAGCAAGGGAGACAGCGATGTCCTGGAGCCCTTGCAGAATGGAATTTGCAATTTGTTGGAAGGAGGAGGCGAGTTGCTCTTGGCCCTGCCTGATCTCTGCCAGACCTTGGCAGAGTTGAGCTACACCTTGCTCCACACTGGTTCTGTGCTCAGTGAGCCGGACAGGTATCTGGCTTACCTCCCGAATCATCCTGTCCTGAAAAGCATTCAGGCTCTCACCATACCTGGCAATTTGAGACATGATGTCCGGGATAGCAGAGGGTTGGGTGGGGGGGCCAGTTGGAATCTGGACGGATGGAATCTGTGGTCCCACAGTGCCAGAGACACTAGGTCCCCCCACCTCAGCCTCAGCCACATAACCCTCCTCTGACTCTACCTGCTTACCCACCTGTGCTGTGTTATGTTCAAAGCAAATATAAGAATGAGTGAGAAAGAGTAGAAAAAAACAACATGAGATTTTTGGAACCACTAAATTAGTTGTTTAGGAATATTTGTGTAAACTTACCTGGCAAGTCATGTGCATTCAGTATTTCAGGCAGGTCCGTGTCCATATGAGACACCCCAACCCCCTCCTCGTAGCTCACACAGTCCATCGCCATCTCCTCAAGATCTGTGTATGCCACAGTGGCAGCTGGACCTCCCCCTGTTGCCCTCGAGGCATTCCACTCCGCAGACCTCTTGCCCTTCAGGCGGGATTTGAAGTCTGCCCAACTACATATGTGATTAAAAATAGGGGCAAGGAAAAGTAAAGTTATGAATACCTGCTTTAATTGATAGTACACATGTTATGTATTTGGTTGCTATAGGCAACATCACATTTAGATAAGTTTTTAATAATACTTGGCTCAGAAAATGGTGTGTCAATATACACTTACCGTCTTCTAACTTCATGTGATGTGCAGACTATTGAGCCGACTTCATTAACAGAATCAGTGATGTCCCTCCAGATTCGATCTTTGGATGCAGCACCCATGTTTTTGGGGCCTCTATGAATTTTTTCCATGGCCTGTGTGACCAAAACAAGTAACTCCCTCTTAGTGAAGGCGGGCTGTCTTTTTTTTTTTGGGATGTAGTCTGTGAGCTATCGTCCTGTCCCTCCTCACCATCTTCCTCTTCACTAGCTGCTTGTGTACTTTGTGTTTGAGATGGTAGGCCGGAATCTCCCTCAGTTTCCCCAGTATGTATGTCTGGCAGGGGATTCACTCCTAACTCCTGGGTATCAGAAGATGGAGTTTGTACAGTACTGGGTCCTGCTATTTGAAAATCCGCACTTGCAGCTTCCAGCATCTGCCTCCGCAGCACTAGGCGCCTATGTGTCAAAGCGGACATCTGCTGCTGCACCTGGTCCATCTCTGCTGCCATCTGCTCACGAGTAGCCATGTTGCTGGTGGCATGTGTGTTTGCACAGGTGTCTAGCGATTTATAGCTGCGTGTGGATTCCAGTGCGGTAATTCGCACAGGTGTCAATTATGCTAATACTTCCAGTAATTGTTGTACAGCCTATTTAAAAGCCTGGATTGCAGCCTGTGTGAGTGGGTGTATGATGCTAAATGCTGTTTGAAGACACAAGCAAGGTGGACGTGTTTCCTCACACATTTCAGAGTGAGTTTTTATTGCAGTATATAGCATAAAAATGTGCGTTTGTTTGCTTGCAAATGTTTTACTGTTGTGTTGCGGAGGGCGTATTTTCTGCATATTTGTTTATTTATTTTTAAATAAATTAGGATATTAACAAACCAAGTATGTATGGGTGTGCAATGGTCCTTTGTAGTGGTTTAAAATGGGTATTTGTAGTTTGGTGGTTAATGTTTTTTGCTATAAATTTATTAACATGTATTATATAATAGTTTTGTTACCTGTAATTTACAGTGTGTCCGTTCTAGTGTTGAGAGTGGTTATTTTATTTCTTATTGCCCATTTCTCTCTCTTGTAGGTGTCTCTCTTGTTTGTTTTATTTATCACATTTTGTTGTGCCAAAGTAGGCCAGATTTTCTTTCAATTTGCTAAAAAAGGAGCACATTTATTTAGTGAGCAGGTAAGTTGCCTGTCCCTGGGTGTCATGGTGTGTGTTTGTTGCAAGTGTGTATCTTATTTCTTATTGCCCATTTCTCTCTCTTGTAGGTGTCTCTTTTCTTGTTTTTTACACATCCATTTTGTTGTGCCAAAGTAGGCCAGATTTTCTTTCAATTTGCTAAAAAAGGAGCACATTTATTTAGTGAGCAGGTAAGTTGCCTGTCCCTGGGTGTCATGGTGTGTGTTTGTTACAAGTGTGTATCTTATTTCTTATTGCCCATTTCTCTCTCTTGTAAGTGTCTCTTTTCTTGATTTTTACACATCCATTTTGTTGTGCCAAAGTAGGCCAGATTTTCTTTCTATTTGCTAAAAAAGGAGCGCCTTTATTTTTGGATCTGGTAATTTTTTGGATTTTAATGTTTGCATTTTTTTTATAATTTTTAAAAATAATACATACTTAGTACTTTTTTAATATATTGTTGCAGTAATTATATGGGTATGTTTTAAATCTCAAAAAGTTCGTGATTTGTGATGGTAACCTATGTTGTAGGTACTTAGCTAACTTTTTTTTTCATTTATGTGTTTTGGTTCCGTATTTTAATCTTGAAGATATGGAGTACGCTCCTGCAGTAAGTGAACACCCATACACTTTGAATTATATTTTGGTTGACAATGTGTGTTGTTAATTGTTTGGGTTTTTTAATGATTCTTACCTTCATTTTAAGTTGGTGATGTCCATTCATGTGGCAGCTGAAGCCCTCCCACCACAACCATCGGAACCACTCCCACCCCAACCGCCGCAAGCCCTCCAACCCCAACCAGCTCCTCATCCTCCAAGGCAACGGAGGCGTGCTAGGCCACCAATTTTCCGTACCCGTGTCCTCCTTTTTGGGATGCCTGATGATGTAGTGTTGCGCAGATACAGACTGCCACCTCATCTAATCCTAGATACTCTCTCCATAATAGAGAGTGATCTAGAACAATCCATTAAGTATCCTACAGCAATACCAGCATTGACACAATTCCTTGCTGTGTTACATTTTGTGGCCACTGGTTCGTACCAGCATGTGGTAGGAGATCTGGTTGGCATGTCGCAGGGCCAGTTCAGTAAGGTCCTGCGGCGTGTCAGCCAAGCTTTCCTAAAGCGAGTTAAACAATTTATCACAATGCCTTTGGATGTTGGTGCCCTGGCTGTGGTGAAGCGGCAATTTCAGGAAGGTGGTAGTCGCTTCCCACACGTTATTGGGGTTGTGGATGGAACACATGTAGCTATAGTTGCGCCAAGACATAATGAAGAAATTTATAGAAACAGGAAACTGTTTTATTCTATGAATGTAATGGTTGTTTGTGGGCCATTCCTCCAGATCCTGTCCCTGAATGCTAAGTTCCCTGGGAATTCCCATGATGCACATGTCATTAGACAATCAGGGATATGGCAGAGATTAAGAACGATGGAAGGCCAAGACATGTGGCTATTGGGTGAGTTTTGTATTTTTCATGATTTGAACAGTCATATTTTTGGTATTACGTTATTTTTAATTTATTTTTTCCTTTTTCTATTTTCATCTTATCAAACAGGAGACCGTGGATATCCTTGCACCCCCTAGCTCATGACTCCTTACAGTAAACCCAGGCCGGGACCACAGATGGCATTTAACTCCGCGCTTACTGCCACTAGACAGCTGGTGGAGCGCACGATTGGTGTTCTTCAAGGGCGTTTTCGTGTGCTCCACCGCACTGGTGGCGACATCATGTATTCGCCGGAGATGGTAAGTAAAATTGTGGTCCTGTGCGCTATCCTACATAACATCGCTGTAAAGAGTCGCGTAGAGCTTCCCCAAACAGAGGAATTGCCAGATGAGGAGCCAGGGGTTGGCCGGACATTCGGTGGGGGGAGTGTGTCCCGCCGGGGGGATGCAGTAAGGGCAAGAATTGTCCGGGAATATTTCAGGTATTTTTTTTTCTTTCTTTAGTTTTGTTTACAAAAACTCTCTGTATTTGTTTAATAATTTTGGACTGATGTCATTTAGGTAGCTTGTTAAAGTTCATAGTGTGTTGGTTTTGTTTTGTGAGTCTATATTATTGTTTCATTAATAAATTAATCTGTAATGTTCTCCTTATCATGTATTTTTGTCTAATATTGTTGTTGACAATGTTTTTTTTTGGTAATTTATAATTAATTATATTTTGGTTAATTGTGTTAATAACCATATTTTTTTTTTTAATGTTTGGCTTGTGCATCTGTTTACATTACAAATGACACAACATATGATCCTAAATGTCGAAAACTTTGTGACTTTGTGCAGCTGATTGTTCATGCAAAATGTGGTGAGTACACAGATTGTAACAATTACTTTTCAATAAGTGTGTGTGTATGTGAGTGTGTGTGTGTGTGTGTGTGTGTGTGTGTGTGTGTGTATGTGAGTGTGTGTGTGTGTGTGTGTGTGTGAGTGTCTGTGTGTATGTGAGTGTGTGTGAGTGTGATTGTGAGTGAGTGTGATTGTGAGTGTGTGGATTTTTTTTTTCTGCCGCGGATGCGAATTTCCGCTAATGCGAACTGTACCCACTGTACTTCACATTAATGCACACATATCAATAAAGTCTATTACAGATGACACCATCAATTTACAACCAATCAAATGGCACCACACACTATAAATATATGCCCATGTATGGAAAACGCCATTGGCATCATGCGCGCAGCTGCATTCTCACGACAGGAGCTGCGCATGTTGGTCGCGGTAATGGACCGTCGCGTAGGCCGCGCAGGGCCCTTTATCCCAAATAGGGTAAAGCGCAAGGCCTACGCGGATGTCCGCCGCTTACTGTGAACACACACTCGGAGCAGAAGGACTATCATACAGTTGGAGAGGCGCTGGAGTGACCTCCGCCGATGCACGCCGGACCTGTTGGCGGAATTGCGCCAACAAATCTGCGCAAGACGTATACGCAGTAAGTTTCACATATTACATTGAATATGTGTATTACACTGAGAATATTATTATACACTTTAAATGTAAAGACTGCACATTTTCACTAAGAAGTTATATAGTGAGAAAATTAGCAGACTGTTATTACACTATTGTAGAACAAACATGACAAGTTTACACAGTGTGTGTGGTTATGGGAAGCAGTACTGACTGTAGCAAAGTGCTTTGGAAATAGTTAATGTTGTTGTACTGAGTTGCTACACAGGCTGTCGACTGAACCCAATAACTTGCTCTGTGTCTTTAACATGGGACAGAACAATGTAATTTTAAAATGCTGATGTTATATTTTAAGCCACTACCTAATTATTACATATCTCATTCTAGGGCAAGCACAACGTCGAGCAGCTTCTGCAATGCGGAGAAAGATAGGCCCAGGCCAAGCACCTTCTCTGCACCCCTCCCCTTCTCTGGACCACTCCCCCTCTCCGGCCCCCTCCCCCTCTCTTTCCCAGTACCCCTCTCCGGCCCACTCCCCCTCTCCGGCCCCCTCCCCCTCTCTTTCCCAAGCCCCCTCTCCGGCCCCCTCCCCCTCTCTGGCCCCCTCCCCATCTCTTTCCTAAACCCCCTCTCCGGCCCACTCCCCCTCTTCGGCCCCCTCCCCATCTCTTTCCCAAGTCATCTCTCCGGCTCACTCCCCCTCTCCGGCCCCCTCCCCCTCTCTTTCCCAAGTCATCTCTCCGGTCCACTCCCCCTCTCCGGCCACCTCCCCATCTCTTTCCCAAATCATCTCTCCGGCCCACTCCCCCTCTCCGGCCACCTCTCCCTCTCTTTCCCAATCCCCCTCTCTGGCCCACTCCCCCTCTCCGGCCCCCTCCCCCTCACTTTCCCAAACCCCCTCTCCGGCCCACTCCCACTCTCTATCCCAATCCCCCTCTCTGGCCCACTCCCCCTCTCTGGCCCCCTCCCCCTCTCTTTCCCAAACTTCCTCTCTGGCCCACTCCCCCTCTCCGGCCCCCTCCCCCTCTCTTTCCCAAACCCCCTCTCTGGCCCACTCCCCCTCTCCGGCCCACTCCCACTCTCTTTCCCAATCCCCCTCTCTGGCCCACTCCCCCTCTCCGGCCCCCTCCCCCTCTCTTTCCCAAACCCCCTCTCCGGCCCACTCCCACTCTCTTTCACAATCCACCTCTCTGCCCCCCTCCCCCTCTGTGTCCCAAACCACCTCTCCACCACCCTCACCCTCTCAATCTGACCCACCCTTTGTAAGCTCCTCCCCCTTCCATCCTCTTTCCCAAATCGACCCTCCTTCCCCCATCCTGCCTCCTTCCCCCATCCAGCCGCCATCCCCCATCCATCCAACATCCCCCATCCAGCCTACATCCCCCAGCCAGCCCACATCTTCGCCATCCGAATGAGCAGCAGAGGCCCCGGAGCCACTTGAGGGAGGTGGGCAAGTGGCAGAGGAGAGTAAGTTCACACACATTGACATTGCTTTTTGAAACGTATTTAATGTCACATTCTAATAAATGCAGTGTTGTACTGTGGCCAATCTTTTGTCAAGGTTAAATGCTTGTCTTCATCATGGTATGGATGATGCATTAACATTTGTGTGAGGAATATTAGATGTACAGTGTCTACGTCTGCAATGTTGAGGATGCCCACTCTAGGTCGACAATCATTATGTCGACAGGGTTGCCTGCACAACAGGGTTTGTGTGTGATACATTATATGCAAAACATTTAGACCTGAGTGGAGTTTAGTTTGTGGTTTTAGTCTTACACTTGTGCCTGGGTATTCCAATATTTGCACATTGAAGTCGCAGGATTCACTTTGTTAGGCAGGCTAAGGACACAGTGATTTGTGTTGTGAAAGTTACACTCCTACAATTTAGGTTTTATACATTTTTAAAGCTGTTAGACCTTATGTAGTAAGGTAGGCTTTCAGGGAGTGTGGGCATACTAGGATATGTTGTCCTTCTGAAGATGTTGATATGCAGAGTGATGATTTAGGAACAAACCCAAAAAAGATAAGTATTCTTCACTCCATATGTGAATTAATCCCAGCATGGTGTTACATTTACTAAGATGGTAATTCTATTTAAGATGGGATGTTGACCATAGCAACCAAGCAGATTTTACGTCTCATTTTTAACACATCTTCTACAAGATAATATGTTTAATGTTATTGGTTGCTATGGGCAACGACCCATCTAAAATAGAAATCACATATTAGTAAATTTTCACCATGGTGTTATACACTTTCATAAAAATATTATTTAAAAATTAAAAACATTGCTGAGCAGGCTTGTGTGTTTTTCTGCTACCGTTTTCTCATTGAAACATACATGATGTAGTCACTTTGCCATTAAAGCAGGCCTGTAAATACTTCGGGCTTCAGCTGTTGAGAAAGTACACATCCCAGCATGGCCTGAAACAGCTTTAGCATTCTCTGACTGCAAAAATGTGTCAAGGCATGCTAGTATATGTAGTTTCACAACAGCTGGAGGGCCACAGTTTGGACATGCCTGCATTAAAGTGTGCTTTGTGCCTTGCTTGTATAATAGGTAATGTGAGTAAGTTAGTAATGTTTTCTTTGCCTCTTCATTTCAGATGTTGCAGTTGGAGATCCCACCAGTTTGCCTGGGATTGTGGCCAGCTTGAAAGCCAACCTGAGGTCCGTGCTGGCTGATCTTGATAAATTAGAAAGTTTTTTCTAAACAAAAAAAAAAGTTTGTTTCCAAAAAAATTTTTTATTTCTTGAAAATCTGAAAAATTGTACATAATAAAAAAAAAAATTGTTCAAGTTAAGCGGGTGTTGTGTTTATTAATGCTAAAAAGGAACAGCAGATTGGCGTGCAGAAATTGGTGACATAAGACAGTTCACACATCTTACTTAAGAATATTTTTTTAAATTACAAAAAAATAATAATAATTTTTATGACAGTTAGCAGCTTATTGTTTATAAAAACATGTAAACCCATTTATTCACACACTACACCTCTACACAAAAAGAAGCTAATTAGCATTAGACCAGGCACATTTACATCTATTTCTTTAAAATTAACCAAAAAAATGTTGATGGCCAATTATGCCTACAAAGTGTTATGCAGGTATTCTTTGAATACTTAATTGGTCATGACCATTATCAGTCATTACATTACACTAATTGAAATCGTAATTGAGGAAGGCTTGTTGAGTTAGAACTGAAAGGTGTAATTTAACTTAAAAAAAAACTCATTGATGTGCGATTTTTAGCAAAAGCGTGTGCAATTTTAAGAAGAATGTGTAAATCTACGAGAAGTTTGGATTTTTACGATGAGGTTTGTGGTAATGCGATGGGTTCGCATTAGTGTGATGTCATTTGGCATACGCCTACTTTGTGTACTACTGCGTACAAAATAGAAAAAACACGTTGGTGGCGGATATTCGCTATTGTGCAACTTATTCGCAATTTTGCGAATATGTTGTGCGAACGAAAGAAATAGCAAACATCTGGGAATCACCCCCATTGTTTTTTGCAGCAGAACTACAAGTCCCAGCAAGCCTCCCCACAAGCTGGTACTTGGAGAACCACAAGTACCAGCATGCGGGGGGGAAATTAGCCCGCTGGTACCTGTAGTTCTACTACAAAAAAAATACCCAAATAAAAACAGTACACGCACACCGTGATAGTAAAACTTTATTACATACATGCCGACACACACATACTTACCTAAGTTCACACGCTGACCTCTGTCCACTTCTCCAAGTAGAATCCATGGGGTACCTGAAAATAAAATTATACTCACCAAAATCCATTGTAGCATCTCTCGTCTTCTTTTTTGTAATCCACGTACTTGGCAAAAAAACAAACCGCATTACCCGGACCATGCACTGAAAGGCGTCCCATGTTTACACATGGGACCCCTTTCCCCGAATGCTGAGACCCCCCGTAACTCCTGTCACAGAGGGTCCCTTCAGCCAATCAAGGAACGCCACGTCGTGGCACTCTCCTGATTGGCTGTGCGCGTCTGAGCTGTCAGACGATACATCTCACAGCCGCTCCATTATCTTCAATGGTGGAAACTTTGCGGTCAGCTGTGAGGTCACTCGCGGTCAGCGGCTGACCGCGGGTAACCTCACCGCTGACCGCAAAGTTCCCACCATTGAAGATAATGGAGCGGTATGTGCTATGCGCGTCTGACAGCTCAGACGCGCACAGCCAATCAGGAGAGTGCCACGACGTGGCGCTCCCTGATTGGCTGAAGGGACCCTCTGTGACAGGAGTCACGGGGGGTCTCAGCAGTTGGGAAAAGGGGTCCCATGTTTACCCCTTTCAGTGCGTGGTCCGGGTAATGCGTTTTCTTTTTTTGCCAAGTACGTGGATTACAAAACAGAAGAGGACACAAGCAACACTGGATTTTGGTGAGTATAATTTTATTTTCAGGTACACCGTGCATTCTACTTGGAGAAGTGGACCGAACATTGTGTCAACATAGGTAAGTATGTGTGTGTCGGCATGTATGTAATAAAGTTATACAATCACGTTTTTTTTTCAGTAGAACTACAGGTACCAGCGGGCCCGTTTCCCCCCGCATGCTGGTACTTGTGGTTATCCAAGTACCAGGTTGCGGGGGAGGCTTGCTGGGACTTGTAGTTCTGCTACAAAAAACAATACTTTTATTTGACACAAGGCTATCAGCCCCCCATCTGCAGCCCTTGGATGGGGGGGGGGGCAGCCTCGGGCTTCACCCCTGGCCCTTGGGTGGCTGGAGGGGGGACCCCTTGATTTAAGGGGTCCCCACTCCTCCAGGGTACCCTGGCCAGGGGTGACTAGTTGGGGATTTAATGCCACGGCCGCAGGGACCAGTTTAAAAGTTTCCCCTGGCTGTGGCATTATCTCTCCAGCTAGTGGAGCACGGTGCTGGTGTTAAAAATACGGGGGACCCCTACACTTTTTGTCCCCCGTATTTTTTGCACCAGGACCGGACGCAGAGCCCGGTGCTGGTTGTAAAAATATGGGGGACCCCCTGTTAATTTCCCCCCCGTATTTTTACAACCAGGACCGGCTCAAAGAGCCCGAGGCTGGTTATGCTTAGGAGGGGGGACCCCACGCATTTTTTTTCGGGGTTTTTTAAACACTTTTGTGCCATCCAAAAAGTCGAATCCAGGACGCACATATCCGTCAATTGGTCCGTTTTTCGACAGCGGGACTGTCAAATCCATTTTTTATTGAATATGTCGAAATCCGGCCACGGCGGCCAGGATTCGACTGTCGAATTGTGTCGAATTTAAAAACGGTCGAATTCCAGCCGGAATTCGACCGCAATTGCAGATACCCCATAGTGGGACACATTTCTATGCTTCATCACCAATCTATATATATAGATGCGAAAGTCCTTACTCACTCACTCACTCACTCACTCACTCACTGACTCATCACTAATTCTCTAACTTCCCGATTTATTAGGAAGCTGAAAGTTAACATAGGTATTCTTCAGGTGGGAAATAGGAAAACAACGGAATTACAATTTTAATAAACCTCCTCTAAGGGGAAGAAAAGGGGATTGACATAATGACTTCATTACCGATGCGTGGCTTGCATTGCGTGATTTATAACGCTCAAACAGACATTCAGATCAATATTTGGATTTTACCACTTGTTTGTAGAATTTAATAAACTACAAATATGCAAAAGCACTCACTCACTCACTCACTCACTCACTCACTCACTCACTCATCACTAATACTCTTACTTCTTGATATGTTAGGAAGCTGAAATTTAACATAGGTATTCTGCAGGTGGTAAATAGGAAAACCTCATAATTCAAATTTTAATAAACCTCCCCTAAGGGGATGAAAGGGGGTTGTCATACTGACGTAATTACCGATGTGTGGCTTGCATTGTGTGAATGATAATTCCCAAATGGACAATCGGATCAAAATTTGGATTGCACCTCCAGTGTGTAGAATTTAATAAACTACAAAAATGGTCCTGTCACTTTTTACCATACTGTATCTGCTACGGGTACTCTTCGGGTAATGCCAAGAACCATGGATTAATATTTACTTACATTAAGACATCTCAAATTTACAGCTCTATAGATTTACCAAATTTTTAACACATTTAAATATACAACCGTGAAAATTAGAAACTCCTGTCTGAAGAACGGGTAGAATAGCTAGTGTACATATAACAGGGAGTATTGCTGTACTCTCTACCCTTCAGTAACCAGCGCCACTGCTTAAGTGATATGTGCCTATATAACCCTGCAATATCAACACCTGCACACACATGTCCAATAGGTTATGGGCCCCGGCACCGAGACATACAAGCTATGGAAGTAAAGTCAGTAATTGTATACAGATACTTTGTTATGTTTCTAGATGACTTCACACGAATTACACATGTGTACTTCATAGTGAGAAATATGAAGTAGTAAAAAAGATTGCAGACTATAGGAGTTTTGTAGTAAATAGTCACAGATTTAAGAACCTGAGATCGGATAATGGTGAAGAATACCTGAACAGAGAGGTGGAATTCTTCTTGAGAAAATATGGAATGGAGCATCAGTTGACCATTGCCTATACCCCTGAGCAAAAGGGTGTAAGTGAATGAGCAAACTGTATATTAGTGGAGAGAGCAAGATGCGTGCTAAAGGATGAAGGCCTGGACAAGCAGTTTGGGCAGAAGCCATGGTCACAGCAGTCTATTTCAAGATCCATTCAACAGTTGCCCTAGGGGACATAACACCATTTGAAGCATGGCCAAATAAAAAGCCTAGTGTAAAGCATCCCAAAATTTTTGGAAGTATTGCCTATATTCATATACTAATGGAAAGACAATGTGGGCTGGATTCAAAGTCAGTATGCTTGGCTATTGCCATGAAAACAAGGGCTACAGATTGTGGAATTCAAATACTATCACATAAAGTTGAGCGCCAGTGTCGTAAATCTCGTATTCCAAGTGACTTCCTCACATGTAGGACTGTCTACCACTCTTATCGTAATGCCCTGGCCACTGCCAAACAAACACATTTCCAAACTCTCATCTCTGCTCAAGCTTCTAAGCCCAAACAAATTTTTAATACATTTAAATCACTTCTCAACCCTCCTTCACCCAACCCACCAGCCACTATCAAGGTGCAAGATCTAGCTTCCTACTTCAAGGACAAGATTGAAAGATCCAAGATGAAGTGGCATGCTCTTCCTCAACTAGTGACCTACTCAATTCCCTACCTGAACCCTCCTGCACTTTCTCTTCATTTGATCCCACAAATGATTATGAAGTATTAACACTCTTCTCATCCTGCTACTCTACTACCTCTCCTCTTGATCCTATACCCTCACAAATAAGTAAAGCTCTGTCTCCTGTGCTCATCCCAACCTTAACTAACATCTCTAATATCTCTCACTACTGGTATCTTCTTTTCACTATTTAAGCATGCAGTGATTACTCCCATTCTGAAAAAACTAAATTCTATCCCTAACTCACAAACTACAATTTCATCTCTCAGTTCCCTTGCCTCTCCAAGCTACTTGAGAAACTTTCCTACACTCGTCTCACACACTTTCTTAACTCATACTAACTTATTGGACCCACATCAATCAGGCTTTCATTCCCAACACTCCACAGGGACAGCACTGACTAAAGTAGTTAATGATCTGGTCACTGCAAAGTCTAAAGGCCATTACTAACTTTTCATTCTTCTAGATCTCTCTGCTTCTTTTGACACTGTTGACCACTCTCTTCACATACAAACACTACAATCCCTAGGTCTTGAGGACATGGCCCTCTCTTGGTTCCTATCCTACCGATCTAATCACTCTTTCAGTGTCCATTTCTCTGAATTCACCTCCCCTTGATTACCTCTTTCAGTTGGAGTACTGCAAGGCTCAGTATTAGGTCCTCTGCTTTTCTCAAGCTATACCTCATCTCTTGGTAAACTAATCAGCTCTTTTGGATTTCTGTACGGAGATGATACTCAAATCTACCTATCCTCCCCTGATTTGTCTCTATCTGAATTGGGCCATGTCACTGAATGCCTCTCTGCTGTTTCATCTTGGATGTCATATCACCACCTCAAACTTAATATTTCCAAATCAGACTGAATTATATTTCCACCGGTCAATAGCAGTTACCAACCTGATATTTCTATCACTGTTGAGAAATCTACAGTCAACCCTACACCACAAGCTCACTGCCCAGCTGTCATCCTTGACTCTGAACTGTCCTTTGATCCCCACATCCAATCTGTCTCAAAATCATATTGCATGCATCTACAAAACATATCCAAAATATGATCACACCTTACACAAGACTGCTAAAACTCTAATTCATGCTCTCATTATCTCCTGCATTGATTATTGCAATAGTCTTCTTACTGGTCTGACCAAGAAGAGATTCTCACCATTACAATCCATTCTGAATGCAGCTGCAAGGATTACTTTGCTCAGTAGATGTTCATCGTCTGCATACCCACTATGTCAGTCCCTCCATTGGTTACCTGTATTTTATCGTATTCAATATAAAATACTTTTACTTACACACAACGCTATTAACCATACTACACCAACAATACATCTCTTCTTTTATCTCAAAATATCTCCCAAACCATCCCCTTCGCTCTTCACAAGATCTATGTCTCATCCACACTCATTACTTGCTCCCATGCATGATTGCAGGACTTTCTCTGGGCTGCACCCACTCTGTGGAATGCCCTACCATGTACAATAAGACTCTCCTCTAGTCTCCAAACCTTCAAGCGTTTCCTGAAAACTCACCTATTTAGACAAGCTTATCAAATTCCAGAACCACTCACATTACCTTCATAAGCTTTCCTATCCAATTATAACACCACGGTACAGTCCACACATATCCTCCACATATTTTCTCTTTCTTCACTTTCCCTTCCTCCTTACACTGGTTCATCATTGCTGTGTAGTGATATCATGCAGCCCACCAAGAACCTTTGCAATCTGGTGGACAATTATGCAATAGATAGCACCTATCCTTGTGTATCAATGCCTATTTCCCCATAGACTGTAAACTTGCGAGCAGGGCCTTCCTACCTCTATGACTGTTTGTAATTACCCAGGTTTGTTTTATCATTGTGTCCAGTTGTAAAGCGCAATGGAATTTGCTGTGCTATATAAGAAACTGTTAATAAATAAATAAATACCGGAAAGCTAGTCAAGTCTAGAGATAATATCTGCAAAGAAACAGAAGTTGAAGAAGACAAACCAAAAAGATAGATAAAATGAGGTGTGCTCACTACAGCAGCCCAGTAGTCCCGTTGGTGGAAAAAGTGTCACCCCACACTTAAATTACATAAAGAACAATAGATTCACCAAAGAGTCCACTGGCACTAATTTTCATGAAGATCTCTGTTATAATGTTTCCTCAAAACTAAAAACATCATAGTGACATCAAAAACAAAAACATCACCAGTTTTGGTACAAGGCTGATAGACTTATATTCACAAATTGATATATGTGATATTTTATTTTATATACTACACTATGATTGGTTGTATATGTTTTTTTATTTTTGAGGAAACATTATAACAGAGATCTCCAAGAAAATTAACACAGGTGGACTCTTTGGTGAATCTATTGTTCTTTAAGCAGTTGAAGAAGAGTTGGAAGCTGATATGCAGAGCAAGTATATATCAGTGGACAGATTTATCAGTTTAGCAGTGTGGAAGTTCAACCAAAGAGGAGATTTTATGCAAGATAAAATATTGTTAAACCACCTAAGAGTTATGATGAGGAATTTGCAAACATTGCCTCAAGAGATGCAGAAACCAAAACTAAATTCTAATTGGTGTGAATGAAAATCCAAGATAGGCAAAGATATTTTCAAGATTAAAAAAACCACAAGTGTGAAAACCAACAAGAATCGTTATAGTGACAGCATTCCTAAGTTCTTGAGTCAAGAAACTGATACTATGGCCCATGCTGTTAGTTAAAGATCTTTTACTTATGTTTCTTCCAAGAAGACTAAAGTCACGTGATATGTTGATTCATTTTCATGTGTTTAACCCATTTTATTTTACATGTCACTAAAGAAAAGCAGAAATTAAATGTTTGTGTAAAATGAAGCAGCTTGTAGCAAGGAGGGGGTGTTGTAAAAGGAGTGTGCTAATGCGCAGATTCAAGTGTTCCTGTTCTCCAAGGAGGGTTCATGTCCTATCCAAGGATTGTCACCAAAGTCACTTCTGAGCATGTGCAGGGGTCATCTTGTCTCTTGACTGTGTAGTGTGACATTGTGAGAGACAGCAGTCTCCAGAAAGACCTGTGATTACCTACTATCCACAATGTGTTCCAGCATCTCTGCACCATTACCCATTTGCAGTATAGACTCACTGGCTGATCAGCTGTTTGAAACTCTGCTACACTCCATCACCAGTCAGTGATGTGCGGTGGGGTGAGGCAGATGAGGCAGAGCCTTTTATGTCAAAGTAATGTATAGTTTGTTTATAGTAGAGATGAGCGGGTTCGGTTCTCTGAGAACCGAACCCTACCGAACTTCACGTGTCAAACACGGGTCCGAGCAAGGCTCGGTTGTTCCCGCCTGACTTGGAAAACCGGAACGAGGCAAAACGTCATCATCCCGCTGTCGGATTCTCGCGAGATTTGGATTCCATATAAAGAGCCACGCGTCGCCACCATTTTCACTTGTGCATTGTAGAGGGTACAGAGAGGACGTGGCTATGTTCTCTCAGTGACAAATCTCAGTATCAGTGCTTATTGCTGCTCAGTAATATTAGTACAGTGTCTCTCTTATCGGTCAGTAATACTAGTACAGTGTCTTGTGCTGCATCTTGCTGCTGTAGGGTGCTATGGTAGTAGTGTTCTGTGACTGTGTATCGTTCATCATCATTCCAGTCACAGTGGTATCTGGGGGGTGACAATTCCAGAGTGCTTTTGTGCTGCTCACTAATACTAGTACAGTGTCTTCTGCTGCATCGTGCTGCTCAGTGTCAGTTCTCCGTAGTATCATCAGTGCTCAGTATCATCAGTGCTCAGTATCAGCAGTGCTCAGTATCAGCAGTGCTCAGTATCACTGCTCATTGTCTTGTGGTGCTCAGTAATACTACATTAGTAATACTAGTACAGTGACTTGTGCTAATCGTGCTGCTCAGTGTCAGTTCTCCGTAGTATAATCAGTGCTCAGTATCATCAGTGCTTAGTATCATCATCATCAGTGCTCAGTATCAGCAGTGCTCAGTATCATCAGTGCTCAGTATCAGCAGTGCTCAGTATCACTGCTCATTGTTTTGTGGTGCTCAGTAATACTACATTAGTAATACTAGTACAGTGTCTTGTGCTAATCGTGCTGCTCAGTGTCAGTTCTCCGTAGTATCATCAGTGCTCAGTATCATCAGGTCTTAGTATCACTGCTCATTGTCTTGTGGTGCTCAGTATCACTACATTAGTAATACTAGTACAGTGTCTTGTGCTAATCGTGCTGCTCAGTGTCAGTTCTCCGTAGTATCATCAGTGCTCAGTATCATCAGTGCTCAGTATCAGCAGTGCTCAGTATCATCAGTGCTCAGTATCAGCAGTGCTCAGTATCATCAGTGCTCAGTATCAGCAGTGCTCTGTATCATCAGTGCTCAGTATCATCAGTGCTCAGTATCAGCAGTGCTCAGTATCACTGCTCATTGTCTTGTGGTGCTCAGTAATACTACATTAGTAATACTAGTACAGTCTCTTGTGCTAATTGTGCTACTCAGTGTCAGTTCTCCATAGTATCATCAGTGCTCAGTATCATCAGTGATCAGTATCATCAGTGCTCAGTATCACTGCTCATTGACCCTCATTCCGAGTTGTTCGCTCGCTAGCTGCTTTTAGCAGCATTGCACACGCCAAGCTGCCGCCCTCTGGGAGTGTATCTTAGCTTAGCAGAATTGCGAACGAAAGATTCGCAGATTTGCGAATAGAAATTTCTTAGCAGTTTCTGAGTAGCTCGAGAATTACTCCTACACTGCGATCAGTTCAGTCAGTTTCGTTCCTGGTTTGACGTCACAAACACACCCAGCATTCACCCAGACACTCCCCCTTTTCTCCAGCCACTCCCGCGTTTTTCACAGAAACGTCAGCGTTTTTCCGCACACTCCCATAAAACGGCCAGTTTCCGCCCAGAAACACCCACTTCTTGTCAATCACACTCCGATCACCAGAACGATGAAAAATCTTCGTTAGGCCGTGAGTAAAATACCAAACTTTTGTGCTAATTTACTTGGCGCAGGCGCACTGCGAACATTGCGCATGCGCAGTTTGCGACTAATTGCTCCGTTGCGAAAAAAAAAATAACGAGCGATCAACTCGGAATGACCCCCATTGTCTTGTGGTGCTCAGTAATACTACATTACTAATACTAGTACAGTGTCTTGTGCTGCATCTTGCTGCTGTAGGGTGCTGTGTTAGTGTCCTGTCACTGTGCATAGGTCATCATCATTCCAGTCACAGTGGTATCTGGTATCTATCTAGTGATATCTAATTCCAGACATTACTGCCGTCTAATTCCAGATATATTACTGGCATATAATTCCACACATTAAAAAATGGAGAACCAAAAATTTGGAGGGTAAAATAGGGAAAGATCAGGATCCACTTCCACCTAGTGCTGAAACTGCTGCCACTAGTCATGGCAGAGACGATGAAATGCCATCAACGTCGTCTGCCAAGGCTGATGCCCAATGTCATAGTAGAGAGCATGTAAAATCCAAAAAGCAAAAGATCAGTAAAAAAATGACCCAAAAATCAAAATTAAAAGCGTCTGAGGAGAAGCGTAAACTTGCCAAAATGCCATTTACGACACGGAGTGGCAAGGAACGGCTAAGGCCCTCTCCTATGTTCCTCATGACTAGTGGTTCAGCTTCACATGACGATGGAAGCACTCATCCTCCCGCTAGAAAAATGAAAAGAGTTAAGCTGGCAAAAGCACAGCAAAGAACTGTGCGTTCTTCTAAATCACAAATCCCCAAGGAGAGTCCAATTGTGTCGGTTGCGATGCCTGACCTTCCCAACACTGGACGGGAAGAGATGGCTCCTTCCACCATTTGCACGCCCCCTGGAAGTGCTGGAAGGAGCACCCGCAATCCAGTTCCTGATATTCAAATTGAAGATCTCACTGTTGAAGTACACCAGGATGAGGGTATGGGTGTTGCTGGTGCTGAGGAGGGAATTGACGAGGAGGATTCTGATGGTGAGGTGATTTGTTTAAGTCAGGCACCCGGGGAGACACCTGTTGTCCATGGGATGAATAAGGCCATTGACATGCCTGGTCAAAATACAAAAAAAAAAAATCACCTCTTCGGTGTGGAATTATTTCAACAGAAATGCGGACAACAGGTGTCAAGCCGTGTGTTGCCTTTGTCAAGCTGTAATAAGTAGGGATAAGGATGTTAACCACCTAGGAACATCCTCCCTTATACATCACCTGGAGCACATTCATCAGAAGTCAGTGACAAGTTCAAAAACTTTGGGTGACAGCGGAAGCAGTCCACTGACCAGTAAATCCCTTCCTCTTATACCCAAGCTCCTGCAAACCACACCACCAACTCCCTCAATATAAATTTCCTCCTTAGACAGGAACGCCAATAGTCCTGCAGGCCATGTCACTGGCAAGTCTGACGAGTCCTCTCCTAACTGGGATTCCTCCGATGGATCCTTGAGTGGAACACCTACTGCTGCTGTTGCTGCTGGTGCTGCTGTTGTTGCAGCTGGGAGTCAATCGTCATCCCAGAGGGGAAGTCGAAAGGCCACTTGTACTACTTCCAGTAAGCAATTGACTGTCCAACAGTCCTTTGCAAGGAAGATGAAATATCACAGCAGTCATCCTGTTGCAAAGCGGATAACTCAGGCCTTGACAACTATGTTGGTGTTAGACGTGCGTCCGGTATCCACCGTTAGTTCACAGGGACTTAGAGAATTGCTTGAGGTAGTGTGCCCCCGGTACAAAATCCCCTCTAGGTTCCACTTCTCTAGGCAGGCGATACCGAGAATATACACAGACGTCAGAAAAAGTGTCCTCAGTGTCCTAAAAATCGCAGTTGTACCCACTGTCCAATTAACCACGGACATGTGGACAAGTGGAGCAGGGCAGACTAAGGACTATATGACTGTGACAGCCCACTGGGTAGATGTATTGCCTCCCGCAGCAACAACAGCGGCGGCACCAGTAGCAGCATCTCGCAAATGCCAACTCTTTCCTAGGCAGGCTACGCTTTGTATCACCGCTTTCCATAAAAGGCACACAGCTGACAACCTCTTACGGAATCTGAGGAATATCATCGCAGATTGGCTTACCCCAATTGGACTCTCCTGGGGATTTGTGACATCGGACAACGCCACCAATATTGTGCGTGCATTACATGTGGGCAAATTCCAGCACGTCCCATGTTTTGCACATACAATGAATTTTGTGGTGCAGAATTTTAGGAAAAACGACAGGGGTGTGCACAAGATGCTGTCGGTGGCCCGAAAAATTGCAGGCCACTTTCGGCATTCAGCCACCACGTGCCGAAGACTGGAGCACCAGCAAACACTCCTGAACATGCCCTGCCATCACCTGAAGCAAGAGGTGGTAACGAGGTGGAATTCAACTCTCTATATGCTTCAGAGGATGGAGGAGCAGCAAAAGGCCATTCAAGCCTATACATCTGCCTACGATATAGGCAAAGGAGGGGGAATGCACCTGACTCAAGTGCAGTGGAGAATGATTTCCATGTTGTGCAAGGTTCTCCAACCCTTTGAACTTGCCACACGTGAAGTCAGTTCAGACACTGCCAGCCTAAGTCAGGTCATTCCCCTTATCATGGTATTGCCATATTGACAATGCCATAAAGAAAGCTCAACAACGGTTGTATTTTTTAAGGAAACTGCGTTCAGCAGGAATATCTGAGCCAATTTTTGTCAATTTTTACTCTTGTACTATTGAGAGTGTGCTTACTTACGGTATTTCCGTTTGGTATGGAAATTGTAATGTAGCAGAGCGTAAATCGCTTGATAGAATTGTTAAAACTGCTGGAAGAATAGTTGGTTTATCATTGCCAAATATCCAGACCATTTATGAAAAGAGGCTTTTTAAGAAGGCCAGGAGTATATTGAGTGATGAAACTCATCCCAATCACAGGGTGTTTACCCTGCTTCCTTCTAAATTACGTTATAGGTCTTTGTTGTGTAAGACTAGTAGATTGAAACATAGTTTTTTTCCTAAAGCAATTAGTATGCTAAATGGTTCAGAGGGTAGATAGGAGTTGTACCTGTTTACGTGTCCACTTGTGTTCCTATGGGTTTTAAAATATTTTATGGTGTTTTATTGGCATTTGTATTCTTGTGATATCTGCTTGTTCATTCGGAAATCTCATTGTTTGTTCACATGTGAATATCTAATGATAATAAACTCAAACTCAATCAGGCTTTTGCAGAAGCAGCTGGAGAGATTGAAGGAGGACCTAAAACGGAGCGATTCCGCAAGGCATGTGGGACTTGTGGATGGATCCCTTCATTCCCTTAACCAGGATTCACGGGTGGTCAATCTGGTATACTGGCAGGAAAAAGAGGCAATTTGGAGGCCCTTACACAAACTGGCTTTATTTTACCTAAGTTGCCCCCCCTCCAGTGTGTACTCCGAAAGAGTGTTTAGTGTAGCCAGTCACCTTGTCAGTGATTGGCGTAGGAGGTTACTTCCAGAAAATATGGAGAAGATGATGTTCATCAAAATGAATTATAAATTCCTTCGTAGAGACGTTTACCAGCAATTGCCTCCAGAAAGTACACAGGGACCTGTGATGGTGGATTCCAGTAGGGACGAATTAATACTCTGTGAGGAGGAGGATATACACAGTGAAAGGGGTGAGGAATCGGAGGATGAGGATGAGGTGGACATCTTGCCTCTATAGAGCCAGTTTGTGCAAGGAGAGATTGATTGCTTCTTTTTTGGTGGGGACCCAAACCAACCAGTCATTTCAGCCACAGTCGTGTGGCAGACCCTGTCGCTGAAATGATTGATTTGTTAAAGTGTGCATGTCCTGTTTATACAACATAAGTGTGGGTGGTAGGGCCCAAGAACAATTCCATATTGCACCTCTTTTTTTATTTATCTTTGCATCATGTGCTGTTTGGGGACTATTTTTTTAAGTGCCATCCTGTCTGACACTGTAGTGCCACTCCTAGATGGGCCAGTTGTTTGTGCTGCCCACTTGGGTCACTTAGCTTAGTCATCCAGCGACCTCGGTGCAAATTTTAGGACTAAAAATAATATTGTGAGGTGTGAGGTGTTCAGAATAGACCGGAAATGAGTGGAAATTATGGTTATTGAGGTTAATAATACTATAGTTTTAATATTACCCCCAAATTCTTTGATTTAAGCTGTTTTTGAGGGTTTTTTTTAAAAACCACCTGAATCCAAAAAGCATCCGAATCTGACAAAAATACGAAAGGGTGGTTTTGCCAAAACGCGTCCGAATCCAAAACACGACCGCGGAACCGAATACAAAACCAAAACACAAAACACGAAAAATGCCCGCTGCACATCTTTAGTTTATAGTGCATTTATCATTACAGCAGAGGCGTCACTCACCTTCTGGAAACTGGTCTGGCGGCGGAAAAAAGGGGCAGGGATTTGTGTGAACAGGTGGGGCTTCACTGATTGGCATCCATATTTTTTGCCTATTGAAGGTCTGAAAAGAGGTGGGGCTTTGTGGAGGGGCGGGACTTTAATGGAGAGGCGGGCTTTTCGTCCCGACACCCGTTTATTTTGTCACTCGGGTTTGGGAAGTGAAGGCTGACTCCCAGGGAGTGCTGTGTCTGCAGCGCTGGCTCCTACACAGTGACAAGAGCCAAGTGCTGCACATAATGTAACAGTGCAGCACTCGGCTCCTGTCACTGAGCAGGAGCCGGCATTTTGGTGTCACCTCCCGGCAGGTGACACCTGGGAGCAGGCCGCACCCCCCTTGTGACGCCACTGCATCACAGTTCACAGTTTTGACTATATAAAGTATACGAAAAATACAAAGATTATATTAGAGATATCTACTTTTTATTATTCTAATCATTTTTAGAGTCAAAACTCTGGAATAAAAAGTGTATGACAAGTGAGTCACCTACCTTGTCTAACATCTCTGATCAAAACTCCCCAAATTTCCAGCAGTTTATACTGCTGCACTTGTGTTTAATGCCCACACAAACCCTTTGACTTGTATATTGTATGTAAATCTGGCTCTGGCACTAGCCAGTGCCCTCTGAGCCATTTACCTCACCACATGTCCCTGTCATCAGTGTACATGTAACAGTGAGTACAGCTGTATTTACTATCTTTCAATAAACCAATACCACTGGTCACATAACTAGGCCGATCATAGTCTGAGAAATCCCTATTGTGTGCCTATCTAACTCTGCAATATCAACACCTGCACAAACATCATTTACAAAACTTAGGTCTAGCTTACAGAACTAAGACAGATATTTTGCCTAACTTCAAAATTATTTCTCCCATTCCGCACATGAAGTAGTCATCCACCCTACCACAGTGGGCTTATAAATTAAACTTATCGGAATCTTATTGGAAAGTTCAGATATAGTTTTCATGAGAGGTTTGCTCAGGTTCTCCCAGAAGCTAATGTATGTGAGCAGCATCATGTCAAGGCCACTATTAGGTAAGTATGAAGGAAAAAAACGGCAGATAATGAGGGAGTGGTTTAAACCATTAGAACCCTGGCCCATAGGCAATCGTAGGGGGGTTTCTGGTTGCCCGGAAACCCTCTCCTCTTGGCAAATGGCTCAAATTATGACAACAATAGAATATAATACGTATGCTAGAGCTGCTGCCACATCTTGCAATTTAAGGGACAGAGCAGAGATGCTGCACATACCCAGTGGTAGCAGCTTCTTCTACCAAGTTTGTTGTGTGTGGATCTGATCACTTAGTCAGTGCTCTGGACCAGAGAGTAGTTGCCATGAAGAAGAGACAGGCACCTTACCACGTGGTGGGAGAGTGTGCTTACAAAGTGCAGTTCTGTCTTCTACTGGTTCTATTATGTTTGTGTATTTATTTATTTATTATGGTATGTTTAACCTTATCCTGGCCAATTATTTATATTTTTTTTAATGTTTGATACAGACTTTATTACAGACCATCTATAGTTAAATATTGATACAGTATTCCACACAGTATACAGTGTATAAAAAGATCAATGTGTACATTAATGTCCAGGGTCTCGGTTCTTCTACTGCTACCCCAGACTCCCATACTTGCTCTAGTGTTCCGCAGAGCGGGAGATTGTGGATTGTATTTGGAAACCCCCCTCTAGAAATCCTGCATTTGGCACTGCCTGGGTCCATGCTTGCTTGTTGCTAGTTAAAAAGGTAAACCAGAGATGTGTCTAGTATATGGCTTGCAACGCTCCACAAGAAATCTGAAACTATCACATGTTACATTTACAGTATAAAAGAGAAAAGGGGAGGAAAGAAAAGGCAATTGTGTCTGCCGAATCACATGTTATATTTACGGTGCTTGGATAAAGACAATAAGGAGCTCAGTACAATAAGCAGATTGAAGCAGTACAGCTGTAGCCTTGCTTATCTTTGCCGTGATGCAGCAAGCCGCATCGCAGTAAGATGAGCATGGCTATATCTGTATGTCTGTTGCTCTCAGGATGAAGAAAGATCGAAGAATTCTGTTCGTGATGCTGAATTATATACAATGTACAAGCTGTACACACAACATCATCGGGAAACATATCATGGTCAGAAATTGGTCATGACAGAGTAGACGGGTGTGGTAAAAAAAATAAACTCAACATTTAGCATATTCACATTCAGAGTGTCAACGTGTAAGGGATGTTGACATGTCAAATGCCGACACTGACAAAATTGCCAGAATGTCAACATTGTGAATGTCAACAACCAGCAGGTCATCAATGCAGTTTTCCATAGGCTTATCAACTAACTCTAAACCTAACTCTAACCCTAAATGCAGCCAAACTCTAACCCTAAAGTCGCCTGTCCACATTCTAACAATGCCAATAATGTCAGTGTCAACATTCTCACCATGGGGTATATTTACTAAGGTCCCGATTTTGACCGAGATGCCGTTTTTTCTTCAAAGTGTCATCTCGGTAATTTACTAAGCAAAAATCACGGCAGTGATGAGGGCATTCGTAATATTTTGGAAGTCCTAGGAAAAAATCACGAATCAATACACCATCGGTCAAATACGCCTGCAATTTGGTAGAAAACGGTCATTTACTAAAAAGTGCAAAACACAAACACTGCCGACAATAGCCAAACACTGCCGTGATGAAATACAAATCGTGAAAAAGTGCTAAAAAAAAAACAGACCTGCTTTTTTATCCCGTGTTTGTATAGGCATGCACGGATCCATGAGATTCGTTCATGTTTTTCAGTGGGAAGGGGTGGGAAATGTTTTAATTTAAAAAAAAAAATGCGTGGAGTCCCCCCTCCAAAACCAAACCAGCCTCGGGCTCTTTGAGCCGGCCCTGGTTGCAAAAATATGGGGAAAAAATTGACAGGGGTTCCCCCATATTTAAACAACCAGCACTGGGCTCTGCGCCTGGTCCTGGTTCCAAAAATACGGGGGACAAAAAGCGTAGGGGTCCCCCGTATTTTTGAAACCAGCACCGGGCTCCACTAGCTGGACAGATAATGCCACAGCCGGGGGTCACTTTTATACAGCGCCCTGCGGCCGTGGCATTAAATACCCAACTAGTCACCCCTGGCCGGGGTACCCTGGAGGAGTGGGAACCCCTTAAATCAAGGGGTCCCCCCCCTCCAGCAACCCAAGGGCCAGGGGTGAAGCCCGAGGCTGTCCCCCCCATCCAATGGGCTGCGGATGGGGGGCTGATAGCCTTTGTTGAAAGTTATGAATATTGTTTTTAGTAGCAGTACTACAAGTCCCAGCAAGCCTCCCCCGCAAGCTGGTACTTGGAGAACCACAAGTACCAGCATGCGGCGGAAAACCGGGCCCGCTGGTACCTGTAGTAGTACTACTACTAAAAAAATACCCCAATAAAGACATTACACACACACCTTGAAAGTATAACTTTAATGCATACATACACACCACCATATACACATACTTACCTTATGTTCACACGAGGGTCGGTCCTCTTCTCCATGTAGAATCCATGGTGTACCTGTTGAAAAAATTCTACTCACCAAATCCAGTGTAGAGGGCTCCTCGGGTAATCCATTTGTAATCCACGTACTTGTAAAAATAAAAAAACGGACACCCGACCACGAACTGAAAGGGGCCCCATGTTTTCACATGGGACCCCTTTCCCCGAATGCCAGAAACCCCCTCTGACTTATGTCTAAGAGGGTTTCTTCAGCCAATCAGGGAGCGCCACGTTGTGGCACCCTCCTGATCGGCTGTGTGCTCCTGTACTGTCTGACAGGCGGCACACGGCAGTGTTACAATGTAGCGCCTATGCGCTCCATTGTAACCAATGGTGGGAACTTTGTGGTCAGCGGTGAGGTTACTTTCGGTCACCCGCTGACCACAAAGTTCCCACCATTGGTTATAATGGAGCGCATAGGCGCTACATTGTAACACTGCCGTGTGCTGCCTGTCATACAGTACAGGAGCACACAGCCGATCAGGAGGGTGCAACAACGTGGCGCTCCCTGATTGGCTGAGGAAACCCTCTTAGACATAAGTCAGAGGGGGTTTCTGGCATTCGGGGAAAGGGGTCCCATGTGAAAACATGGGGCCCCTTTCAATTCGTGGTCGGGTGTCCGTTTTTTTATTTTTACAAGTACGTGGATTACAAATGGATTACCCGAGCAGCCTTCTACACTGGATTTGGTGAGTAGAATTTTTTCAACAGGTACACCATGGATTCTACATGGAGAAGAGGACCGACCCTCGTGTGAACATAAGGTAAGTATGTGTATATGGTGGTGTGTATGTATGCATTAAAGTTATACTTTCAAGGTGTGTGTGTAATGTCTTTATTGGGGTATTTTTTTAGTAGTAGTACTACAGGTACCAGCGGGCCCGGTTTTCCACCGCATGCTGGTACTTGTGGTTCTCCAAGTACCAGCTTGCAGGGGAGGCTTGCTGGGACTTGTAGTATTGCTACTAAAAACAATATTCATAACTTTCAACAAAGGCTATCAGCCCCCCATCCGCAGCCCATTGGATGAGGGGGACAGCCTCGGGCTTCACCCCTGGCCCTTGGGTGGCTGGAGGGGGGGGGGGGCCCTTGATTTAAGGGGTTCCCACTCCTCCAGGGTACCCCGGCCAGGGGTGACTAGTTGGGTATTTAATGCCACGGCCGCAGGGCGCTGTATGAAAGTGACCCCCGGCTGTGGCATTATCTGTCCAGCTAGTGGAGCCCGGTGCTGGTTTAAAAAATACGGGGGACCCCTACGCTTTTTGTCCCCCGTATTTTTGGAACCAGGACCAGGCGCAGAGCCCGGTGCTGGTTGTTTAAATATGGGGGAACCCCTGTCAATTTTTTTCCCATATTTTTGCAACCAGGACCGGCTCAAAGAGCCCGAGGCTGGTTTGGCTTAGGAGGGGGGACCCCACGCTATTTTTTTTTTTTTAAGTTTAAACATTTTTTTTTTTTTTTTTTTTACAAGGTGCACAATGAAGCCCAGCACGGATCTCTCAGATCCGGCCGAGATTCATTGTATTAAAGTCGGCAGTCTTTTACAAGTCACTCACGTAAAACACTGCCTAAAAAAACGAATGACATCGACATCGGAAAAACCGAAAATGCAGAATACGGCAGCTTAGTAAATTAGTCGTAATCAATTCAAAAAGTTGCATATTTACACTTTCGATGTCATTCGTGATTGAACTTTGACCTCAAATGGAAAATTACGAATGTTAGTAAATTTACCCCCATGTCTACATTCTAATGTAGACATTCTGACAGACAGTAGATACTATGAGTGGGATGTAATCAGTGATGCAAGTAGAAAAAAATGTCTTATAGGTACTGTGTGCACACATGCCAAAAAATGGGTGTGGCCAAATGCCACATGGGGTGTGGTCAATGAAAATGGGGGCATGATACACATATGGGGATGCCAGATACACATATATTACCCCAATAGGGCCAGATACACATTCGCCCACAGTGCCAGATACGACCCCTTCAGCGCCATATACACTATTGCCCCACAGTGCCTGATGCACAAATGCCCCATGGTGCCAGATGCGCAAATGCCCCACGGTGCCAGATGCACAAATGCCCTCAGTAGTGCCATATATGCCCCCACAGTGCCAGATACACATAGCCCCAGAGTGTCAGATACACATTGCCCCAGAGTGTCAGATACACATTGCCCCAGAGTGTCAGATACACATTGCCCCAGAGTGCCAGATATGTCCCCACTGCGCCAGATACACATATGCACCACAGTGCCAGATATGCCCCCACAGTGCCAGATACACATGCCCCCACAGTGACAGATATGCCACTTCTGTGCCAGATATGCCCCCACAGTGCCAGATACACATGCCCCCAGAGTGCCAGATATGCCCCAGCAGTGCAACACACCATTGTTGTGGCTGCCTGGGGCTGGCATGGTCTTCTGCTGCTGGCCTGCTGCTGTGGAGAGGAAAGCGCAGCACGCGCTCCTCCTGCCCTCAGTCCGGTCTCTGTGTCCTCCTGCGGCGGCATCATCCTGTATATTAGAACTAGCGCCGGTCCATCAGCGGCGGCTCCTGATTGGCTGCCAGTCCATGAGCTCTGATTGTCTCAAGAACTGGCATTTCAGTGCACGCCGCGGCCATCGGACTTGGGCAGGCAGGAGAGGTGCACCGTGCTGGAGAGGAGAAGTGCATGCTGCTCTCTCCTCTCTTGAACACCCAGTGTCTGCAAGGTGGCGGCCCAGCAGTACGGTGTACCGGCTTGGAATTTCTTACCGGTACGCCATACCGCCCCGTACCACCACACTTGCAGCACAGGATTTAATGCCGCCTGAGTTCGGCGGCCGTGCGGGATGCCGGCCGAACTCTGACTTTTTTTTTAAAGATGCAATCATTTACAAGGCATGGTTTTGCCTTGTAAGTGATTGCCTCTTTAAAAAAAAAAATCCGAAATCCCACACGGCCACCGAACCCGGGCTGCGTTACATCCCGCCCTGTATGTGGGGTAGATGTCACAAATTCATATTGATTTGTATTAAGAATACACAACAATAACAAATCACACTGCAAAATTGCTCATGTTTTTATTGAAATTAGAGCTGAGCGGGTTCAGTCCCTAGCGTGAATAGTGAGGTTTATGACCAGCTGAAATGCGCTAGAATGACAATATATAAGCAGATAATACTTCCCTCACAGGTGTTCTTTCATGAAGCTTCATGTATATTTCATGAACCCGAAATCCATATACAAAAAACCCAGAAATAATTCCAAAAATAGTGTAATATGTTCCGTATAGCGAAATGGAATACAGTTAGCCAATACAAATAATAAGTGAAAAACACTTAAAGGTGTGGATGGAGGTTTACCAGATAGGTAGAGTTAAAAAGCCTTGTATTGAAAATGTAAATATCTTCACACACCATGTGATAATAAATCAAGATGGAGGTTTACCAGATTCCAATGAAGTATGGACCTTAAGATTTATTTCCCTCATAGGTTTTCTGTCGTAGGACTTTGTACGTACAACATACGTTCGGAATCCATATAAAGGGAAAGAATAATCCACAAATAGTATAGTACGTTCAAAACAGAAAAATTTATTATAGTAAAAACCATAAAATGAGGCTTATATACGTAAATGGTATAGATGGAGGTTTACCAGATAGAAGTAGTGTATACGCCTTGTATGATGCTAAATTAAATAAGATCACATCACAAAGTAAAAGATCAAGGTGGGGGTTTACCAGACTTCCATGAGGTATGGACTTTCAGATGTGTCAAATGAGAAGGAGAAACTGGCTCCGGAACCTGTCTCCTAAGACATACTGCCTTGAGGAAGGGAGAGGTCCCGAAACGCGTCGGCATTGTATGACAGGAGCTCCATCTTTGTTGGGAATTTTTACCATACGGACAGAGTTCTTCTGGACTTAGGAGACAGGTTCCGGAGCCGGTTTCTCCTTCTCATTTGACACATCTGAAAGTCCATACCTCATGGAAGTCTGGTAAACCCCCACCTTGATCTTTTACTTTGTGATGTGATCTTATTTAATTTAGCATCATACAAGGCGTATACACTACTTCTATCTGGTAAACCTCCATCTATACCATTTACGTATATAAGCCTCATTTTATGGTTTTTACTATAATACATTTTTCTGTTTTGAACGTACTATACTATTTGTGGATTATTCTTTCCCTTTATATGGATTCCGAATGTATGTTGTACGTACAAAGTCCTACGACAGAAAACCTATGAGGGAAATAAATCTTAAGGTCCATACTTCATTGGAATCTGGTAAACCTCCATCTTGATTTATTATCACATGGTGTGTGAAGATATTTACATTTTCAATACAAGGCTTTTTAACTCTACCTATCTGGTAAACCTCCATCCACACCTTTAAGTGTTTTTCACTTATTATTTGTATTGGCTTACTGTATTCCATTTCGCTATACGGAACATATTACACTATTTTTGGAATTATTTCTGTTTTTTTTGTATATGGATTTCGGGTTCATGAAATATACATGAAGCTTCATGAAAGAACACCTGTGAGGGAAGTATTATCTGCTTATATATTGTCATTCTAGCGCATTTCAGCTGGTCATAAACCTCACTATTCACGCTATATATCTTTTGGTATTCGGGGATACCTTTTGACCAGTTGGTCTGCTGCTTTATCCTTTCTTTGGCACCCGGATACTTTTCTGTTATCTTTCTAGTGTTCAGTCCCTAGACCCGAAACCCCCCCCCCCAAACTTTGTGATCCGAATCGGGATCCGAGCCTGGCTCGGGTTTTCCCACCAGCCTCGATTACATCATCGAAGCAAAATGTCATCATCCTGCTATCAGATTCTCACGGTTTTGTATTCTATATAAGTCCCTGGTGATTGTGCCATTTTTACTTCGGCATTGGAGAGTGTACTGGATGGATGTGTCCGTATAAATACTGTGTCTGGGATGGCATGGCATGGTACTGGTGTTCTGTCTGCTGTATCTAAAAGGGGTGCTCTCACTGTCTGCTCTATATGAAAGGGGTGCCCTGTCTGCTGTATCAGTCCTGGGGTTCCCTGTCTGCTATATAAGTCCTGGGGTGCCCTGTCTGCTGTATAAGTCCAGGGGTGCCCTGTCTGCTGTATCAGTCCTGGGGTGCCCACTCTGCTGTATAAGTCCAGGGGTGCCGTGTCTGCTGTATAAGTCCTGGGGTGCTGTGTCTGCTGTATTAGTCCTGGGGTGCCCTGTTGTCGAACTCGAAAATATTATACCCACATGCATCAAGTACAAACACCACACAGAGTGGCCTCCATGCATGTGCTTGTTTTGCCATGCATGTGCATACTCGCACGTTGCGTATATTGGCTCACGAGGTCCTGCATATTACCGCGTGGTATGAGTAAATACGGTAGCATATGCATTCGCATGGAAAAGCCACAAAGACATATCTCATACTTAATCCACATAGCACATAATTTACACATAGCCTACACACACCACACCAGCAAGTTACATTTACTTTAGAAATGGAAAAATAGAGGGATTCAACTTTACAGGATATGAGGGGACATGATTAGGTTAGGAGGTGGTGTTTGGTATCCAGTTGTACAGTATTTCAAGGGCAATATTCCGATGGCAGTTTGCAGAAAGTAGCACGCTACTGCACATAGATATGCGCAGGAATATATTATTAATATCACACTGTATGTACTGTACTCTTGATATTCGGCGGGAACCCAGTGGAAGACATCTGCAAGTGCACCTGGACCAGGCATCACCCACCTGTTCAAACCAACCTATGACCCCTCATGTACTGTCAATGACCAGCTCTTTGACCTATGAAAGAAGAGATTACAGTTTCCTTTGTTTCATGCTTTGGACCATTGTATAAAACCAAGCCTCCTGGCTGGCCTCAGTCTATTTTCTGAAGGTCATCTGTTCAGATTGACTGAGGACCAGAACTGGGTTGCGCAGGCGAACAAACGTATGTATCCATTGATTGTAGCCTTTTCTCTTGTGTTATTGTATTTCTGTTGTACCCCCCTTTTGAGTAAATATTTGTTGCTGGGTTGGACCTCAACATAACATATACAATTGGTGTTGCATTTCCTTTCCTGTTATGGGTTAGAGTGTATAGGCCGCATGTAAAGCTATTTTGTGCTTACAGCGTGACGGTCTGCATAGGCAACGTGTACGCATTTCATAGAGGTTTAATTGACACACGATTAGAGGTTGCAGCAGCCTGAACATTTGTGTATTTAAGGTATTGCTCTTTTCCTGAAAGTTAATGAGACTTAACAATTGGGAGCTCTGTCCGGTGCATCACATACTCACAGACTTGCAGGCCATAAACAGACTTTGATCTACAACAAAGGGTGGAGTCGCATGTTAAGTAATCTTGCATTGTGTTTGAAACCAGGTTGTTTTGTTAGATCACAGTCTGTTCTGTCTAGTCTTAGAGGTGCTGGTGTAACCCAGGGACAAACAGGAAAAAAGCTGTTTAAATCTGTGTGTAATTTTGGCGCGAAAGCATACGCAAAGCGTACCGATACTTTGCATGCATTCTCACATATTGTTGCCATAGGTTAACTGTCATTATAGATCTGTGTGAAATTGGATACATTTGTTTGCTATATATATATATTTGAAATAGTGTGGTAAGGGTGTAATTGTAAAACACGAAACGCAGTTCCGGCCTAAAACGTTTAGGTTTACACTCAAAAGGAGATTGCCCGTGTGGGTGACTTCTTGCGAGCGTACGGAACAATTGTGTGTTGTGTTAGTGAGCAATAGTAGTTTTATTGCTCACATTTATTGAGATTGTGTGGTATATTGAATTGCAAACGCATGTTTGTACACGTGGTATGGAACGGGAGGACAGCGTACAGAAGCTTGCACGTGGCGCAGGGTCGCACACGTGGCATAGAGACACGCACGGTCGTGTGTTTACGCAAGGTTGCATAGAGTTGCGTGCGCAAGGTATAACCACACGATAGCTGTTCAATTTAAGGCGGAATAGTTTACATTTAATACTATAGCACATAACTATCCGATTTCAAAAGCATATTACCGTAATATTTTGTTTAAATTGTACTACCTCTGGGGTAAATCCATCAATCAAAGGGAGTGATATTTTTCTGTACAGAAAAATACTGTGCATTTGTGGGAGCTGAAAGTAAGAGTGAACGGATTGAACCCCGGGGAAATCAGGATCCCGTGGAAACACTTGAGTTAGCAGAGGCTCAGTGGCATGAGGTTCGCTACCTTACGTTAATAAATAGAGAAGTACGCAAGTCTTGAGTAGATTTGCACAGGAGCGTGATAGAGTATTGTGAATTGAAGTTTAAGGTTTTTTTGGTGTTACGCTTCGGCTGAGGAGCGCAGCTTGTGAAAATCGACTCCCCGATCGTAGGGCATATAGATAACTAGTATCTATAGGCCGTGCGATTGCACCACATGTCCGTGTGTTCTACACAGCACAACGTGATGTTATTGTGTCATATGCGCTGTGGAAAGAATACACAGATGTGATTGTGTAAACAAGGGGTTTTTCACTTTACAGGAAATATCCCTAGTGGGCTTCCACTGGAAAGGGGGATCGATAGTCTGTTTCTCTCCCTACAAAAATTCCAGTGGGAAGATACCGAAAAGGAAGTTTTCGCTGTTTTTCTCTCTCAGAAAAATATTCCAACAGAACCTCCACCGAAACAAATTACGGTGCTGTAGGGTCTATTAGGAGTCCGAAGTTGGGTACACTGGGTTTTCCACTGGTGGAGTGGGTCAGAGTACTGACCAGCGTGGGCAGGAGCGAGTGAAAGCGCTGGGTTGACTTTCACTGTCTACTCGTATTGTGCATTTGGGGATTGTGTATAAGGTAAAAAGTCTGTGATGGGATCCAATTGCACAAGCGGTAAGCGTTCGGCAGCCAGGGTTCAGGCTGGAGAGTTGTGGCCCAGGGGGTCGGCAAGGTTGATAATGTGTGAGAAGTATGGTCCACACACGGAGGCTTTTTGCGATGAATGGGTACGCATGACTGCTGAAGATAGGGCATCATTCCCTAGGGTGGGTAGTTTTGAATCAGAGGTACTGCAGAGCATAAGGATTAGAATATGTCTGATCAAATCTAGAAAACATAGGATCAGGCATAACGACTGTTTAAATATATTGCAACAAGAGGGAGATGTGCAAAGGGAGCTGGCTCGCACAGCCAGTTCCAAACCTGTCAGGAATGTGATTGCGAGCACACCATCACCGACACATGTCGAAGGGGAGAAAATGGCTACAACCAATGGTACATCCGCAAATGATGGGAAGATTAATGTAAATTGTATTAACCCTAACCCATGTATATTGTACCCTGTCCTAAGTTCTCTCCAAGGTCATAGGTCGGAGGAAGATGATGGATCCACTTTCTGATGAAACCGCATATTTATGTCAGCGGAGAAACGCATCAAGGTTCCTCCTTTATTCGCCTACACGGACCAACTCTGATTGCTATATCCTCGGCTACATTTGGTGACCAACTTCTTATACAGCGACAGATTCCATCTTAATTACTGATGTGAGTAATTTACATTCCAGCACCGCAATTTGGCTCAGCAAATCCATCTCCTTCGGGAGCCGGTAATTAGAGCCGTGTTAGAGCCGTGTTGAAATACCAGCTGTGAAGTATCGTCTCCAACACAATCTTAGTGATTTTTTCCAATCTTATCACCTGCATGAGTAAAGTATACCCCAGTATACCCCAGTACTGCACGAAGCTCAACTAATCCACCTCCTTTGGGAGCCGGTAATTAGAGCCGTACAGCAGCAGTTACTGTGGAGTATCGTCTTCAGCTTTATACTCTGTGTTACAGCCGCACCAGTTAAAATACTCTAACAAGAGTCTCATATGGAGTCTTTATAAAGTAAGAACATATGGATATCTATAAGTTTAATTACAATCACAATATCCAAAAAAGAACTGTTAATCTACATCATTATTGGAAGCCGTCACTTATTGTTATGCACAGCTGCGCCCTGATATATTTCCACTGATGGGATATCTCTTTTTCAGCTGAACAATTATTCTATACAGAGACTTTAATCCCATGTGGAAAATCTACAGGATAATATAATAAGGTGGCAGCATAAGCATAAAAACACTATCCGTTACTATTACGATACTCTCAATAATTGGTTCCTATCAACTCTTGATTTTGCATCAGTGATTGATCTGAAATTTGGTGATTTTTTACTAATAATTTTTTTTATATTTGAATTTATGAATGCATCTATTATGAGTATATTTTTAAATTGTAATCTTGGTTATAAATAAATTGTTTATATACGATTAATTAGCGCTCTCTTTGTTAGATAGATGATGGATCCAGCCTAAGCTCAGCCCTCATCCAGGAAGCCACCTTGCAGGAAACTCAGGTGGGCCTGGCCCAACCAACAAGAGCAGTGACGGTGTCTCCCACTGAAAGAACTGGTGAGATCACAGCCACCGGTAAGTGTGAGACTGTTCATTACACATAGACAGTAACACCTCACAGTGAGAATGGAATGGTTGGGTTACATCCTGTCTTGGAAATAGCAACTCCCAATGGGAGAACTGATAGCCAGGGAGTAACCCTCACCAGGTATAATGCAATGTATTGCCCGTGGACCAGATCAGAACTGCGGTCAATCATTTCAGAATTCCCCGATCCCCGGAGACATTTAGCCAGATGTCAGAAGTATATTAAGGATCTGGGTAATGCCCATGAAACTGCAAACAAAGATTGGCAGACACTTTTGAAAGCGTGCCTACCCCCTAATATTGACACCCAAAAATTTATCACGGACTGTAAAATAGAGTCAGACGATCCTCTGACTGACGAACACAATCAGGAGAACGTGGAACGAATTAACATACAACTAGGATTGTATTTCCCTACTGTTGTTAAGTGGAACAAAATTTTCTCCATAAAACAGAGAGAAAAGGAAATGACATCTGAATATTTCCATAGAGCTTTACAAACGATGGCTAAGTACACTGGGGTATCGGATATAAGGAACGATGTGAATTACAGGGAGGTGGCTGTCTCTGTGCTAATGGACAGGCTCAATAAGGCATTGAGGGTCAGGGTGCAGACTTCTTGGCCTAATTGGAGAGGGGTCACAGTAGATACTCTCAGAGAGTCTGCTATTGAGCATGACAGAAATATCACCAGACACAGAGAATAGCAGGAGAAGAGGTTGAGGACAGTAAGCATACAGGCGCTGGAAGGGATTCCCAATCAACCTAAACCCCAGGTCCCTGATGGTAAGAAACAGTCAAGAAAATGTTTCTTTTGCAAGAAAGAAGGGCATTTTGCCAGGGATTCTGGGAGTAATGGGACACAGTGGATATAGACCCCCTAGACAAAGAACACGAGCCACGTTATTAAACACATAGATGGGACCAAGGGACGTATAGTATGGACTCAAAATCACATAGAAAACAAAAATTCGGCAAATGGGAAGAACGAGATAAGTGCAACATTACCCTTTGACAAAACCTTCTGAAGTTAAGATGGGGCCTCTATGATGCTAAACCTTTACTTTTTTCTCCTAGCAGCAGTGGCCCCTGACTAACTTAAAAGAGACTTTGTTAGATATGATATACATATAGTGTGCTCCCTCTCAGGAAGTACAAAGTATTTTAGACACCCACGAAGACTAATGTTGCATTTCACTGTTCTAGATTCATGTCCATCACAGGTAGAGGAAATTGCCTCGCAAAAATACCGGGTTCCCTATGAACTTAGGATGGACAGGACACTGGATTGATGGCTGGGATAGTCCCAATAGCGATTAAACAAGCACAAACTTTAAAGGGGAGTAGACCAAGTAGGGAATCAATTCCCTGTAGTGCCCAATCCAGTTGTCAATTTTTATAAAATCCTCTTTACCTCTGAAAACTTATCTGTTACCAACCTCTATGTGGTTTTTCTTTACAAGTTTCCTCTTCACCTCTTTGGTTTACCTACAGGAGGGTACAATACATGGACCCGATTACAGTTAATACACCACATGCCTTATCAGAGATTCAGAGTGCTGCCCAAATCCAGTATATCTCACCAGCACAATGGCACCAGTATTACTGCAGTGTGCCTTGTCATGCACAAAGGGTGGAGAATGGGAATACTGGTAAAGGGAGATTGTGTATGGACACTGATATGCATGATGGTGCGACAGCCTGTTGGTGAACGCAAACCTGACGTTTTCCTTTTTTTTTAGTCTCTCTTCTCTCTTCTAGAGATGTTTTTACTCCACACGACAAATACACAACAGTTAATTGAAATGCAAAATTTGTGTTCCCTACAGGAGAGGGCAGTCTGGAAGGTGAAGCAATATGGTCAGGAGTCCGCAGGACTTTGGACAGATGGACACGGTAAGCCAGTGGCCCCCAGGGCATATCTCTAAAGCTTAGCTGAGGCGGCACATGGTCTGACTCATCTGGGTAAGGAAGGTATGTGCAAGTTGGTAAGAGCCTACTGGAGTGCACCAGGATTCTCTTCTCATGCAGGTAAGAAAGCAATGACATGTCTTACTTGCTTGAGGAAGAATATTGGTAAGACAATACCAATGGAACCATCCTATATCCCTCCTACAGATGGACCTTTCCAGGTAATACAAATCGACTTCATACAGTTACCACCCTGTAGTAATTTAAAATATGTGTTAGTATGTACTGATGTCTTTTTAAACTGGTTAGAAGCATTCCCCGCTGACACAAATACTGCTGTGTTCACTGCAAAGAAAATAGTGCAGGAATTTGTGTGCAGATATGGTATCCCTAGAATGATTGAAAGTGATAGGGGTACCCATTTTACAGGTGAAGTCTTTCAGGTCATGTGCAAACTGATGGGTATTAATAGTAAGCTGGGTATTAATAGTAAGCTGCACACTCCATACTCCATACTCCACTGCATACTCCATACCGGCCACAGGCAAATGCAAAGGTGGAGAGAATGAACAGCACTATTAAGAACAAGCTGATCAAAGTGATGGCTGAAACTGGAATGCTGTGGCCAGAGGCTTTGCCACTAGTGTTGTACAGCATCAGAACCACTCCCAGGTCACCGCTTAACTTATCACCCTTCGAAGTTCTTTTTGGGCGACAACCCCATGTAATGATAGACCCCCAGGATGATTTGAAGTGCAATAACGGAATAACTGCAATATTTGGTTAGGATGAGCCAGCAACTGGGAAACCAGCAATTGTCATGACATTGAACCTGGGGATTATGTGATGATTCGAATTTTTTTACTCTCAGGTTGCCTCATAGACAGGTGGGAAGGACCGTATCAAGTTTTGTTGACCAGCACGACAGCACTAAAGGTCGCCGAGAGAGAGATTTGGGTCCACTCATCCCACTGCAAGTAGGTTGCTGACCCAGAGAAAACTCGTGACAAAGAGAAAGGTGAAGAGAACCTCGTATCACTAGACAATTTGTTCCGGGAAAGCTGAGAGGCAGGACTGTTGAACGGCACCTGAGCAAGGAGAACAACAAAATCAAAGACGGTTGTCGTACCATTTTTCTTTTTTTTCACCACCCCCCGCATTATTTTCTTTTTCTCACTTCCTATTTTTGTTCCGTAACAAAATGGATCCACACCAAGAGACTGTGTTTCGTCTTTTTCTTGTGACTCTATTTTTGATCAGGACAATCTGTTTTTGTGAGGGCCCCCGAGACATTGAGCAAGGATCTGGAATGGGTTCTGATGGAGAGTACGGATTTGTAGGACCCCAGGAGCAGTGTATCACTCTAGTCAAGGCTGGTATCAGTAAGAGATCTGGTAGTCATGGAGCTCGGAGGCAATGTGAAGGGTTATTGTCTGATGAATATTGTATATGTAAGCATTGCGAAAACATAGTTGAAGATGGGTGCATCCAGAGATGTCAGTCAAACAGTAATATTGACATTGGCAGACATCCGTTAAGTGATTACCACTCATTAGTGGGTACGGTCTTAAACCAACAGAATGCTGGGTGTGCTCACAGGTACCTCAAGTACCGAGTAAGTCGGATTAGTGCCATACCCTTTAACGATAGATGAGGTACTCGAATTACGGGGTGGGAGACCGGTGAACAAGAAATTCAATATATCTAGGCCCCCTAGCTTGAAGCTCCACCAGTACCACGTAGATAGGTCACTGTTATGCTTTAATGTGTCCAATTTCCAGAAACCAGGAAATTGGGAAGTGACATGGAATAACCAATGACCTTTTCACACAGAGCTTATAAAATACCTATCGACTCCGAACTTGTACGGAGTTCAGGGAAGTATTTTCGGTATAGGTATACACGTGGGATCAAAACCATGTGGGCTGGAAAAGTATCGCAGGGGTATTGTGCCCACATCATCCAGCCCGATACTTGTACTGAGCAAATGAGAGTACTGGGGACTGGTTTCTTTATAAGGAAGATATGTGATATGGTTCTGTTGCATTTTGTCCCTTATGTTCTCCCAGACGATGCCTACTTCATATGTGGGAGGAAAGCGTACAAGTGGCTTACTCCGAGCTCTGAAGGGTTGTGTTATATTGGCAGAGTACTACCAGAGGTTATGACCATAGCACACGTCAAAATGAAAGACATTCACCGCAACGCTCAGACTCCTTATACTCATACCCATTATGAACACATCATCAAGAGACACCTCATAGATAGAACAGAGCACACAGCCTCTGATTTGATCCATGAATCCACCGGGATTCAGTTCCTTCTCGCATTAGATATCACCCGTACTGCCAAAGGAACTATAAATTATAGGTACATCCATGCGCTAGCGAACTTGATAGATAATATCACCAAGATGTATGATGACACCTTCAGGTATACGGGCAGGGAGTTACAAGCCTACAAAAAGGAGCTGGTCCAGCACAGGATGGTCCTTAATTATGTCACGGCTATGGCAGGTGGGTACTGTGTTACTCTGGCAACTCAATATGGTGTGAAGTGCTGTACATATATTACAAATAGCACTGACGACCCCACGGAGATCATCGATCAAAAGATGGACGAGATCTTACAGTTAAAGTGGGAGTTCAGAAGGAAACACAACCTTACCTTGACGGCTGTGGGTAATGAACTGACCGGCGGGGCCTCATGGTTAAACCCACTCAAATGGTTCTCCGGCTTAGGAGAGTGGGCGCAAAGTGTAATTGCGAGTGTAGGAAAGTTTCTCCTCTGTGTCCTGGGTGTCGTAATAATTATTGGTCTGATATTCAGATGTGTTCGAATTCTGACGCGGCGCAAACACAGGACAAATTTGATGAGTCTAAGGAGCGAGGGCGTTGTCACAGCAGCAGATTTGATTTATGACCCATCCGTAGAAACGGTGTTATGATAAGGATTGCAAATGAATTTTATGGCCTGTTTCTTTCACCATTTCTTTCTGTTTCCGCCTCTACCCAGAAACATCCAACCGGAAAAGACTTCAACCCAACCATACCCAAACTTATGTGAATATATTTTTATGTGTCTTACCTTCATCTCTGCAATCTTCAGTGAATGGCACACATAGTCGATAAATGTTATCCACATATAGTAGCATACACATACGTTTCCCCTCCATGTATCATCAGATAAATGTGCTCCCCATTTGTTGGTATAAGAAGCCTGAAAGGTGAGGGCTAATGGCCTTTGCCTAGAAAGAGCTTGGTAATGTATACTTCGCAATACCTCGAAGCTTACTTAGAACATATATGGCACAATGATACATGCCACTCAGACATTAATTCATACATACATGCTTTTTCCTATCCCAATAGGCTATAAATTTCCCACCTACAATTCTCCCCCGGTCACCCACACTTTGAATATAATGTATATGTAATATGTTCAGTTTTATTAGTTATACGTGGCAGTTAATTATTGACTGCCAAAGGGTGGACTGTCAGTTGAAAATATTATACCCGCATGCATCAAGTACAAACACCACACAGAGTGGCCTCCGTGCGTGTGCTTGTTCTGCCGTGCATGCGCATACTCGCACGTTGCGTATATTGGCTCACGAGGTCCTGCGTATTACAGCGTGGTATGAGTAAATACGGTAGCATATGCATTCGCGTTGAAAAGCGACAAAGACGTATCTCATACTTAATCCACATAGCACATAATTTACACATAGCCTACACACACCGCACCAGCAAGTTACATTTACTTTAGACATGGAACAATAGAGGGACTCAACTTTACAGGATATGAGGGGACAGAATTAGGTTAGGAGGTGGTGTTTCGTATCCAGTTGTACAGTATTTCAAGGGCAATATTCTGATGGCAGTTTGCAGAAAGTAGCACATTCCTGCGCATAGATATGCACAGGAATATATTATTAATATCACACTGTATGTACTGTACTCTTGATATTCGGCGGGAACCCAGTGGAAGACATCTGCAAGTGTACCTGGACCAGGCATCGCCCACCTGTTCAAACCAACCTATGACCCCTTATGTACTGTAAATGACCAGCTCTTTGACCTATGAAAGAAGAGATTACAGTTGCTTTGGACCATTGTATAAAACCTAGCCTCCTGGCTGGCCTCAGTCTATTCTCTGAAGGTCCTCTATTCAGATTGACTGAGGACCGGAACCGGGTTGCGCAGGTGAACAAACATATGTATCCATTGATTGTAGCCTTTTCTCTTGTGTTATTGTATTTCTGTTGTACCCCCCTTTTGAGTAAATATTTGTTGCTGGGTTGGACCTCAACATAACATATACAATTGGTGTCGCATTTCCTTTCCTGTTACGGGTTAAAGTGTATAGGCTGCACGTGTAGCTATTTTGTGCTTACAGCGTGACGGTGTGCTTATGCAACGTGTACGCATTTCATAGAGGTTTAACTGACACACGATTAGAGGTTGCAGCAGCCTGAACATTTGTGTATTTAAGGTATTGCTCTTTTCCTGAAAGTTAATGAGACTTAACACTGTCTGCTGTATAAGTCCAGGGGTGCCCTGTCTGCTGTATAATCCCAGAGGTGCCCTGTCTGCTGTATAAGTCCAGGTGTGCCCTGTCTGCTGTATCAGTCCTGGGGTGCCATGTCTGCTGTATCAGTCCTGGAGTGCCCTGTCTCCTGTATAAGTCCAGGGGTGCCCTGTCTGCTGTATAAGTCCAGCGGTGCCCTGTCTGCTGTATAAGTCATGGGGTGCCCTGTCTGCTGTATCAGTCCTGGAGTGCCCTGTCTCCTGTATAAGTCCAGGGGTGCCCTGTCTGCTGTATAAGTCCAGCGGTGCCCTGTCTGCTGTATAAGTCATGGGGTGCCCTGTCTGCTGTATAAGTCCAGGGGTGCCATGTCTGCTGTATCAGTCCGGGGTGCTCTGCCTGTTGTTTCTGAAAAAGGGGTGCTGTGTCTGCTGTATCTGAAAGGGGTGATCTGTCCATCCATCCAGGGGCTCCACCCCACCCCAGTGTAAAATTGAAATAATAAAAGCTAAAAACAAAAAGCCTAGAATTATAATTATAAAATATATATATTTTGTTTTGTTTCTGCTGTACCCTAGTGTACTATACAATTTTTATTTTATTTTCAGAAGTACTGTGACACTGCCGGTCAGACCGCAGTATAGTATTTCCTATTCATACACGTATGGTGCGACGCTGTCATTGAAGTCAACCGCAGTGTGTAATTATATATATATATATATATATATATATATATAAAATTTGTGCGACTCTGTCAGTGAAGTTCAACCCCACTTTGTGTTGATAGAAATGGAGGCTACTACAAGTGCTGAAGCTGTTGCTACTAGTCATGACATAGACAATGCAAGTCCGACAATGTCATCTGTTAAGGCAGATGCCCAGGTGCATAGAGAGCTTAGTCCAGGGTATGTAAAATCATTTTATTTTAGAGTTGTAAAGAGAAAAAAATCAAAAGGAAAGTTAGGCAGTAAGACAAACTGTGCATTCAGAATCAGAACCATCATACATTCTTGAGGAATGTTTAGGGGTGTTCATGCCAGCTGCCATTTCTCACACTGTCCTCATAGAGAAGCCTCTTTCACCTCATTACACCGTTTCTGAACCATCTAACCATGTGGGGAGCAGTACAAGTAAAGACGGTGATGAATCTGATGAGAAAGACACAAATTGAGGATTCATATGTGAAAGTGGGACAGGATAAGGGGGATATGTGTGTACTACAGTATCTGACAGTGAGGATGTTGACAATGATGTTGTTTGTGTAAGTCAGCCACCAGTGGCTGCAGTTGTTGACCGTAGTAAAAAGAAAGCCATTGCGATGCCTGGACATAAGACCAAAAAAGCCACCTCTTGGGTGTGGGATTATTTTTTTTCCAATCCTGACAGTATTTATGAAAGCACCTGCTCCATTTGTGAGGCCAAATTTAGTAGATGTAGGAATGTTAGCCTTCTAGGCACCTCCTCCATGTTACGTAATTTGCAGCGAATACATAAAATGTATTGTACACCTCATCATCAGCATCCTCACAGTAATTCTTAACGGAGGAAGTCCTTCTAAAAAATTGTTTTGTGGGGGCCCAAACAAACCAATCGATTCAGCCACAAGTAATGGTCCCTGTCGCTGAAATGATTGGTATGTTAAACTGTGCATTTCCTGTTTAATATACACAACATAAGGGTGGGTGGGATGGTAGGTGGGAGGGCCCAAGGACAATTCCATATTGCACCTTATTTCTCTGCGTTATGTGCTCTTTGGAGAATTTTTTGGGCATAGTTTATAAAACTGCCACCCTGTCTGCCACTGCAGTGCCACTTCTAGATTTGCCAGGAGTTTGTGCCACCCACTTCTATTGCTTAGCTTAGTCATCCAGCTACCTCGGTGCAACATTTTGGCCTAAAAACAATATTGTGAGCTCTGAGGTGTTCAAAATAGACTGGAAATGAGTGGAAATGAATGTTATTGAGGTTGATAATACTGTAGGAACAAAACTACCCACAAATTAAGTGATTTTAGCTGTTTTTATGATTTAAAAAATAAAAAAATTAGAATCAAAACACACAAGGGCTGTTTTGGCAAAACTAATTCAAAACAAAATCCCGAAAAATGGCCAGGCGCATTGAAATAAACATTGTTCTAGGACATCATAAAAATAGAAGTACGCTTAAGTAGGAGATGTTCTACTAATGTATATAGCACAGCAGATATGAAGAGAGAAGAGTGCACTGTTATTTACATATAGTAAAATTATATTTAGAAATTGATGTTATTATGCTGCAAATCCTATTGACCCATTTAAATAAATGCTGTGTTTTAGCTAATGTACTTCTGTTGAAATACTTAATCAATAAGAAATTAAAGAGTATATTACTCAGTCTATTTATAAAACTATAGTATGATAAAAAAAGTGAAAAGTATAAAACATTAAAACTATAACAGACCTAACTCCATAAACATACTGTACATTTTCAATCACTGATTTCATGGTTCGTCTGGAAAGAAATAGTGTAGGCGTTTGTTTAATAATACAAGTCACTTGCTATACTTGAGTTTCTGAATAGACTGTTGCACATTTTGTTACTGTCTGCGCTGTTTGGGGCCCTTTATATTTAAATTATTTGACATAATTCCAAAATGATAAATGCACTATAAACAAACCATGCTTTCTGTAGTGCATAATTTGTATTCATATTCCACATAGAGAGAACAAAAGGCTTAAATATAAATGCTACTTAGAGAACAATTAGAATTAAGAAAGGAAAAAAAGTATTTCTGATTTGACCTAAAAACAATGAGTGGGAGAATTTATATCAAGTGCCATTGTTAGTTCATTGTGACCTTCAGCAAAATCTTTTTGCTTACAAAAAAATATGCATTTATAAATATTAACGATAGCATACAAATAGCACCTACATCATAAACTGACATAGAATAAACTTTAGGCATACAAGAACTCCAATGCAATATATAATATAGTCTAAAGGGGTAATTTACAATTGGTTAGACCCTCTGGCACCTTCATCTGGCTATGGGCCTAATTCAGACCTGATGGCTCCTCTGCGAATTTGCAGAGTTTTACGATAAGATAGTCGCCGCCCAGACAGAATGAAATACTGCCCCATACAAGTCTGCATACGCCGTGCGAAAAGCTTTGCAAACTCCGGTCAGCTGCAAATCTGTTCACAACTCAGTCATCATTGAATGATTTCTCCAGTCTGTGCAGTCTGTGCGTAGCCCAGGACCTACTCCTACAGTGCGAAAGAATCAGGCTGATCGGGCCGGAGCTGACGTCACACACCCTCCCTAAAAACGCTTGGGTACGCCTACATTTTTCCAGGCACTTCCAGAAAATGAGCAGTTACCACCCCCAAATGCCCACTTTCTGTCAATCAGCCTGCATTTGCCTAGCGATCAAAAAAGATGCAGGATTTTTATGCAGTTTGGCCTCGTGCCTGCGCATTTTGATCCATACGCATGCGCAGTCATGTGCGATTTCACACAACAGCGATCAGGTCTGAATTAGGCCCTATGATCGCAATTCACACCTTAGATGCTCCAAAAAGAAATGAATTGTCCAACCACTCAGATTCTACTGAGAATAACTTTGCTTCTAAAATACTTGTAAATAGAAAAATGGTTGCAAAAATAGATACTGTAGCACTCTCCTGAGTCCCGGTACATAAGTTTACATATAAAAATAGGCACCAGAATGTGCAACTATATAAACATGTATATTCCACACAAAAACAGAATAGTCACCACAGGATTGTTTAACTTTTTGAGGTCTGGTGAAGTGATAACAAATCTTACAGGTACAAATTGGATTGTGGTTGATAATGTCGATATTATCTTAGACCGTAAAGCTATACCTCTAATTACACTTTTACCGTGGAGCCGCTATGGCCGCTAGACTGAATACACGTGCTACGCACTTTGTACGTTATTTGCGTACAGAGTCCTGCACGAGGTACGCACTTGGCGTACACACGCCGCGCTGAGTGTACAGAGTACACACAGCGAGCGCACACACAATTGATAACCTTTAAACCTTGTTAATGATACAATGTAATGATTTGCTTACACTTTAAACCCTTAATAGCAATGTACTGCAAGGTTGTTATACCTTAAACCTTAAGTAGCACTGACGGTATAAAGTAACCGCAGTGCGTACACCTTATCGATACTTATACACCTTATACAGATAAATACACTCTAAAGCCCATGCAGGAAAGTGAAAACACAACACTGATTTGTAGTTGCAACCACAGGGTTCTAAGGCCACAGTGGATTAATTCCAAAAGGTAAAACAGTACAAATCATACACTACAGGCTAACAAGTAAATCTAAACAGAATAATGGCTACAGAGAATGTACATACGTGAGAATGTTCGCAAGCGCAACCCGAGTCGGTCCTCCGCTGGTCATACAGATAGCGCTCAGAGTCTTCTGACCCGCTAGGCAACAATGGGCTTTTTATACACAACATGCATACACAATACAATGGTCACTGTAATCTCATTGTCCATTGGGCACAGGGATGTGTCTCTACATTACAGAAGAGGTCATAGGTGGATTTGAATAGGTGGGCGATGTCTTTCCCCAACTGCTCTTGTGGGTGGTATCCTCTGGATTCCCGCCGCATACATAATATACTGTAAATACAGTTAATGTTCATATTCTACTTTTGCACATAACTATACGCAGGAACAAGCGATCTTTCTCTAACCAACACCGGAATGTTACCCTCAAAATACCCTACAGCTGGATACTAGACATCACCTTCCAACCTTTATCTGACCCTTCCTATCATGCAAAGGCGAATCCCCTTGTCCAGGAACTGTTTAAACTATTAATACTCGCTGACATGGTGCAAGGGAACTATGGGTAAAAAATGCACTATTTGGGTTAAATATGTAATGTTCTAATAACCCTCTATGCGTTCACAAACTCTACCGTAAATGCGCATACCACGCGCTAAGGCGCATGGCCGTGAAAAGCTCCGTTACGCAAATTGCGGATATGCGCACACACGGCAGACTGAGTGCACGTGCAGCGGACATGTGCCTGGGGTTAGTACGTGGGGCATGCATTACAATATTTTTCGACTTTGACAGTCCACCCTTTGGCAGTCAACAATAACTGCCACTATCTAAACATTAAACAGAAAAATATACAATATCTTTAAAATAATTGGATGGTAGGAGGAGAGGAGTAGGCGGGAAATGTATGACCTAGTGGGATAGTTAAAGCATGTATGTATGAAATCCATGTCTGAGGGGCATGTATCATCGTGCCGTACATGTTCTAGATAAGCTTCGAGGTATTGCGAAGTATACATTAAATCCTTCTCATCCCGTATTAAGGGTCTGTAAGTGGGCCAACAAACACTACCGAGCTCTTTTCGGCTTCTTGTTCCAACAAATGGGGTGCACATATAGTTGATGATACATGGAGGGGGAAACACATGTGAATGCTAATATATGTATCTATATCACCTGTCGACTATGTGTGTCACTACCTGAAGGTTGTAGAGATGAAGATAAGACACGTATCACAAATACAATCACATAACATTTGTGCAATCGTTCTTGGGTGTCAATCTTTCTTGGGTGTTGGTTGAAGTCTTGTCTGGATGGGTGTATCTTTGTTGAAAGTGTTAAACAAAGTCTTTTCTGCATGGATGTATTGTCCATCGAAGTCTTTTCCGAATGGATGTATTGTTCATCAAAGTCTTTTCCGACTGGATGTATTTTTGCTTGAGGGAAAACAAAGGAGAAACGGGTGAAAGAAACGGACCGTGGAATCACGTCTTATCACAACATTGTCTCTATTGATGGGTCATAAATAAAATCAGTTGCTGTACCAATGCCCCCGCTCCTCAAACTCATCACTTTGGTACCGCGCTTGCACCGCATTAAAATTCGAACACATCTAAATATCAAACAAATCATTATGACAACTCTCAGGATACAAAGGAGAAACTTTCCTACACTCACGATAACATTTTGAGCCCATTCTCCTAAACCTGAGAACCAATTGCGTGGGTTCAACCATGAGACCCAGCCGGTCAGTTCATTACTCACAGCAGTAAGGGTAGAGTTGTGTCTCCTTCGGAACTCCCACTTCAACTGTAAGATATCGTCCATCTTTTGATTTATGACCTCGGTTGGGTCATCAGTGCTGTTTGTAATGTACGTGCAGCACTTTACACCATACTGAGTTGCTAAGGTGACACAGTACCCGCCTGTCACTGCTGTGATATAATTTAGAACCATCCTGTGCTGGATCAGTTCCGTTTTGTAAGCTTGCAATTCCCTCCCTGTATACCTGAAGGTGTCATCATACATCTCGGTGATATTATCTATCAGGTTCGCTAGCGCATGAATATACCTATAATTTATAATTCCTCTGGCGGTACGGGTGATATCTAACGCGAGCAGGAATTGAATCCCGGTGGATTCGTGGATCAAATCAGAGGCTGCTTGCTCTGTCCTATCTATAAGGTGTCTCTTAACGATGTGTTCATAATGAGTGTGAGTGTAAGGAGCTTGAGCATTGCGGTGAACGTCTTTTATCTTATTATGGGTTATGGTCATTACTTCTGGCAACACTCTTCCAATGTAACACGATCCCTCTGAGTTTGGGGCAAGCCACTTATACGGCTTCCTCCCGCATATGAAATATGCATCATCGGGGAGAACATATGGGACAGAATATGACATTACCATATTGCAAACCTTCCAAGTGAAAAATCCTATCCCTAACTCTCTCATCTGTTCAGTACACGTATCAGGCTGTATGATATGCGCACAGTACCCTGGTGATACTTCTCCAACCCGCATGGTCCTACTTCCTAGAGTATACCTGTACCGAAAATACCTTCCACCGTCGGCTATTTGGCGTATAAGTTCTGAGTCTACGGGCATTCTGTCGGCTCTGTGTGAAAATGCCATGGTTTGGTTATTCCATGTCACTTCCCAATTTCCCGGCTTTTGGGAATTGGAAATGTTGAAACATACTAAGGATCTATCCACATGATGTTGGTGGAGCTTCAAACTAGGGGGCCTATAAATATTAAATTTCTTGTCCACCGGTCTCCCACCCCTTAATTCAAGTACCTCATCTATTGTTAAAGGGTACGGTACTAGTCCGGACTTGCTCTGACCTTGAGGTACTTGTGAGCACACCCAGCATTCTGTTTGGTTTAAAACCTTACCCACTAATGAGTGATAGTCACTCAATGGATGACGGTCCATGTTGATATTAAGGCTGGACTGACATCTCTGGATGCACCCGTCCTCAACTATGTTTTCACAGTTTCTACAGATACAATTTTCCTCAGTTAATAACCCTTCACAGTGCCTCCTAGTTTGTTGACTACCAGATCGTTTTCTGATACTCGCCTTTGCTCGGTGGATGTGTTGCTCTTGGAATTCTACAAATCCGTCCTTGTCATCAGAACCCATTCCAGATCCTTTCTCGACCTCTCTGGTACTCTCACCGAAACAGACTGCTCTGGTCAACAACAGGGTCAACAGGAAAACCCAGAAAGCAGTCTCTTGGGGTAAGTCCATCTTGCTAAGGGGAGAGAAAAAGGAGCAAGGAAGGGGGGAAAGGAGGGTAATGGGAGATGGAGAAAATAATAAAAAGGAAAAAAAAGAAATTTGGTGCAACAACCGCCTCTGGTCTTGTAGTTCTCTGTGCTCAGGTACCGTGACAACAGTCCTGCCTCTCAACCTTCCCGGAACAGGCACTCCAGTGATACGATTTCCTCTACACTCTGATCTTTGTCACGGGCTCTCTCTGGGTCAGCGACCTTCTTACAGTGGGACGAGTGGACCCAAGTCTCTCTCTCGGCAACCTTTAATGCAGTCGTGCTGGTTAGTAAGACTTGGTACGGTCCTTCCCACCGGTCAATAAGACAACCTGAGCGTAGAAAATTTCGAATCATTACATAATCCCCAGGTTCAATGTCATGACAATTACTGTTTGGTAGGTCAGGAATCACCAGCTTTAGATTTCTGTTTCGATTCTTCAGCTGCTGGCTCATCTTAACCATATACAGGTTGAGAATCCCTTATCCAAAATGCTTGGGACCAGAGGTATTTTGGATATCGGATTTTTCTGTATTTTGGAATAATTGCATACCATAATGAGATATCATGGTGATGGGACCTAAATCTAAGCACAGAATGCATTTATGTTACATATACACCTTATACACACAGCCTGAAGGTCATTTTAGCCAATATTTTTTATAACTTTGTGCATTAAACAAAGTGTCTACATTTACACAATTCATTTATGTTTCATATACACCTTATACACACAGCCTGAAGGTCATTTAATACAATATTTTTAATAACTTTGTGTATTAAACAAAGTTTGTGTACATTGAGCCATCAAAAAACAAAGGTTTCACTATCTCACTCAAAAAATTCCGTATTTCGGAATATTTGGATATGGGATACTCAACCTGTATTTTACAGTCACCTCATTATTGCATTTCAAATCATCCTAGGGGGTCAATCATTACATGGGGTTGTCGACCAAAAAGAATCTCATAGGGTGATAGGTTAAGGGGGGACCTGGGAGTGGTTCTGATGCTGTACAATACAAGTGGCAAAGCTTCTGGCCATAACAATCCAGTTTCAGCCATCACTTTGCTCAGCTTGTTCTTAATAGTGCTGTTTACTCTTTCCACTTTCGCACTCGCCTGTGGGCGGTACGGAGTATGCAGCTTACTATTAATTCCCATCAGTTTGCACATAACCTGAAAGACTTCACCTGTAAAATGGGTACCCCTATCACTTTCAATTATCCTAGGGATACCATATCTGCACACAAATTCCTGCACAATTTTTTTTGCAGTGAACGTAGCAGTATTTGTGGCAACGGGGAATGCTTCTACCCAATTTGAAAACACGTCAATACAAACTAACACATACTTTAAATTTCTGCAGGGTGGCAACTGTATGAAATCAATTTGTGTTACCTGAAAAGGGCCGTCTGTTGGCGGGATATGGAATGGTTCTGTTGGTATTGACTTTCCAATATTCTTCCTCAAGCAGGTAAAACATGTCATTGCTCTCTTACCCGCATGAGAAGAGAATCCTGGCGCACACCAGTAGGCTCTCACCAGCTTACACATACCCTCTTTGCCCAGATGAGTCAGACCGTGTGCCGCCTCAGCTAAGCTTGGAAGATATGCTCTGGGGGCTACTGGCTTACCTTGTCCATCTGTCCAGAGTCCTGAGGACTCCTGGCCATATCCTTTTGACCTCCAGACTGCCTTTTCCTGTGGAGAACACAAATTTTGCATTTCACTTAATTTGTGTGTGTTGACGGTATTGAATACCATCAGTTGTGTGATATCTGTCTGTATGGGGGTGCTGGCTGCTGATTTAGCAGCTTCGTCTGCCCGGCTGTTACCAAGTGACACTGGGTCTTGACTGTAAGTGTGGGCTTTGCACTTGATAACGGCCACTCTGTCAGGTTCCTGTATCGCTGTTAGAAGCCTTTTTATATGGGATGCATGTGCTACAGGTGTGCCAGCTGCCGTCATGAAATTTCTGAGGCGCCATAGGGCCCCAAAATCATGCACTACTCCAAAAACATACCTAGAATCTGTATATATATTGGCTGACTTACCCTTAGCCAATTCACACGCTCTGGTTAGGGCGACCAGCTCAGCAACTTGTGCTGAGTGCGGTGGGCCCAGGGGTTCAGCTTCTATGATACCTTTGTCATCTACGACTGCGTATCCAGTACACAAGTCTCCCGAGTCCGTCTGTCTGTGGCAACTACCGTCAGTGTAAAAAGTAAAATCTACGCCTTCCAGTGGGTTGTCACTAATGTCGGGTCTTGCAGTGAAAGTTTGGTTCAGATATTCCATACAATCATGTTTGTCAGTGTCTGTACTAAATCCTCCTTCACCATCACTCTCATCCTCCACCCTTTGTGCCTGTCTAGGCATACCTGGGAGATAAGTTGCAGGATTTAGTGTGCTGCATCTCCTTATGGTGATGTTTACAGGTGCCATTAGTGCTAATTCCCACCTTGTAAACCGTGCTGATGAGACATGTCTGGTTTTGGCAGAGTTCAGTAAGGCTGATACTGCATGAGGTGTATGGATGGTTAGGTTGTGTCCCAACACTTCATCTTCACTTTTATTCACTAGCAATGCTATCGCTGCAACACTTCGCAAGCATGTGGGGAGAGACCGTGCTACGGTGTCCAACTGTGCACTGTAGTAAGCTACCGGCCTGCTGGCATCACCATGTTTCTGGGTTAGAACACCTGCCGCACACCCAGCACTTTCCGTACCGTACAACTCAAAAGGTTTCCCATAATCTGGCATGCCTAATGCAGGTGCCTGTGATAGGCATTGTTTAAGTCTCTCAAATGCCAGTTCGGACTCATCTGTGTGAGAGATCCGATCTGGTTTGTTCGAGGAAACCATTTCCTGCAAAGGTAAAGCCAGTATGGAGAACCCTGGGATCCAGTTTCGGCAGTACCCACACATTCCAAGGAAAGTGCGGATCTGCTGCTGGGTTTGTGGCAGAGTCATGTCGCGAATCGCCTGTATTCTATCAGCGGTGAGGAGTCTCAGTCCTTGTGTCAAGCAATGTCCCAAATATTTCACCTTGGTCTGGCACAACTGTAACTTATCCTTTGAAACCTTGTGTCCCGTATTAGAAAGGTGAAACAGAAGTTGTTTCGTGTCTTTCAAGGATGATTAGAGTGAATCAGAACACAGCAGTAAGTCATCTACATACTGTATTAATACTGATCCGCTCTCAGGTTGAAAGGATTGTAAACAGTCATGAAAAGCCTGAGAGAAAATACTTGGGCTGTCAATGAAACCTTGGGGAAGACGAGTCCAAGTGTACTGTACTCCTCTGTATGTAAATGCAAACAAATATTGGCTATCAGGGTGCAGAGGGACCGAAAAGAAAGCAGAACAGAGGTCAATGACAGTGAAAAATTTTGCAGTAGGGGGAATTTGCATGAGGATGACAGCTGGATTTGGCACTACGGGGAATTGGCTCTCAACTATCTTGTTTATCCCCCTTAGATCCTGCACTAGCCTGTAACCCCTCCCCCCACTCTTTTTCACAGGGAAGATGGGACTATTGGCAGTGCTGGACGTCCTAACTAGGATGCCCTGTTGTAGCAAGCGCTCTATGACTGGGTACACTCCTAATTCCACCTTTGGCTTCAGAGGATACTGTGGGATTTTTGGAGCTCTCCTACCATCTTTTACTTGCACAACTACAGGAGCTACATTTGCCATCAATCCAGTGTCTTGTCCATCTTTGGTCCAGAGGGATTCCGGTATCTGGGAGATCATTTCCTCTACCTTGGATGGACACTTGTCTAAAACAGCAGAGTGTGACATTAACCTTTGTGGGGTGTCTAACATATCCTGCACTTCCTGAACGTGATTCTCGGGTATATTTAAGAAGACACCCTCAGGAGTACAATATATGACACACCTCATCTTGCACAATAAATCTCTCCCAAGTAGATTAGTCAGAGCCGATGAAGCTAGCAAAAAGGAATGCTTGGTCTGCAAAGGCCCTATCGTAATCTCTGCTGGTCTACTTAAGGGATAGTGTTGCACTACTCCTGTTACCCCCATTGCTGAAATTGTTTTACCCGTTGTTTTCATACCTACCGTTGAATTTAACACTGACCTGGCTGCCCCTGTATCTACAAGGAAAGGTAGTGATCTACCAGCTATGTCAACTGTAACCTCGGGTTCATTTCCAAGGCTAGCAATCAACTTCACTGGCTGCAAACTACAGGTGTGGCCTAACCCCTATTGTATGTTGTGACCCTCCCGCAGCGCGCTGGCAGCTACAATATGTGAGGGGGGTAGCTGAGAATTTCTGGAGGTCTGCCAGTCCTTCCTAGGTGGGTACCTCCTTGTTTCCCCTGCATGTGGCTCATAATTCCTCCTATGCGGTCCCTGATCCCAATTACATGTGTTATGCTGTGAGTCATGTTCTGGTCTAGGGGGTCGATATACGTTGCTTTTATAATTACAGTTCCGTGAGTAATGTCCTTCCCTCTGGCAATTATAACATTTTACTACATACGACTTACCATCAGGGGTCTGGGGTTTAGGCTGATGTGGCTTCGTTGCCAGGGCTTTGATACTTACGGTCATCAGCTTATCCCCCTGTGACTCCCTGTGTTTAATTATGTTCCGATCGTGCTCGATAGCGGACTCTCTTAATGCAGCCACCGAAATACCTCTCCAGTTAGGTTGAGTGGTTTGTACCCTTGTTCTCAACGTTTCTTTCAAGCCGTCCATTAATACGGACACAGCTACCTCTCTATGGTGTACATTTTCCTTAATGTCCTCGACCCCAGTGTATCTAGCCATTTCCTGAAGAGCTCGATGGAAATATTCAGAAGCAGGTTTACCTTCTTTTTGTCTAATGGAGAAGATTATATTCCACTTGACAACAGTTGGGAAATATACTCCTTATTGCAGATTGATCTGTCGTACATTCTCCTGAGTGTATTCATCAGTGAGAGGTACCTCTGCGTCTAATTTACAATCAGCAATGAATTTCACAGGGTCAATATTGGAGGGCAAACATGCCCGTAGCACTGTCCGCCAATCTTTGTTTGTGGGTTCGGTGGCGTTACCTAGTACTCTAATAAACCTTTGACATGCGGCTAGATCTTTTCTGGGATTGGGAAATTCAGACATAATTGTCCTCAATTCTGTCCGGGACCAAGGACAATGCATAGCAATGTTCCTGACGGGAGTGATTCCCTGAGCGTCAGTCTTCCCATTGGGGACTGCGATCACCCTGACAGGATTTAGTTCAATTACATCATTCTGGGTTGCTTCTACAATGTGAGGCGCAATTGTCTCTGCATAATGTACTGTACCGTACTTACCTGTGGACACGACCTCACCTGTCCCTCCGCTAGGGGCCTTTGCTACTGTTCTTACTGGTTGGGCCGTGCCCACTTGTGTGTCTTGTATGGTGGCTGCCAGAGAGAGTGCCGATATCGTGCTGGGCTCATCTTCTTGGTCGCAGTCCTGAGGGAAGTTTAAGATGGGATACAACTTGCACGGGTTAGCATTAATACATTTATCAAGTTCACTCTTATCATATATTAGTATGCCATTCTCTGTAGCCACTTTCTCCCCTGTAATATACGGTGGTGGTGGTGCAGTTGCAATCAGTTTCCTGCTAGGGTTGGAACCAGCTGCGTGAGCTAGTTCCCTTTGCATATCACTCTCTCGTTGCCATAAATGTAAACAGTTTGAGTGTCTGATCCTTTCTTTTCAGGATTTTAACAGACATATCCTAATCCTTAAATTCTGCAACACCTCTGGATTAAAACTGCCTACATTAGGGAATGGTTCCCTATCTTCCGCAGTCATACGTTCCCATTCATTGCATAAAACCTCTGTGTGTGAGCCATATTTCTCACACATTATGTACCTCGCCGACCCTTTGGGCCACGGAATATCAACCTGAACCCTGGTTGATCGTCCCTTACTTGAGCAACTGGCACCCATCTTTTGCAGGTATTGCCTTCTCAGCAAATTCCTACAAAAAAACAAAATACTCAGTGATAAGGCAACGGTGAAAGTTCTCCAAGCGCTCTCACCCACTCACGCCCACGTTGGCCAATACACCTAAACACTGTCGTCAGCGCCAGTCGTACCCAACCTCGGGCCCCTGTGTAACCTCTATTTACTGGAAATGTGTGGGAGTGACTTACCCTAACCAGTAAATATTGGTCGTTGGAGATTTCCTGAGTGACCAGCAAAACTCCCTTAAAACAAAAAAAAATGTTACACAAATCACGTTGCGTGTACTACACCTAGCGCCAATGGTCCCGTGATTTTTACGCACAACTCATAAAAGGGTATCGCGGTGGGCCAAGTATTGCACTCATGAACGCGCGGTACAATCGCACAGCGTATAGGTAACTGTTACTTATCCGCTGTACGACCAATGTAATCGTTTTTCAGGCTGCGAAACCTCAGCCGGAGCGTATCTGAACGGGCCTATATGGATACTACGCCAACCACCTGGGCTGCGCTCTCTACACAAAACCTCGCTGACCTTTTAGGCCGAGGTATTCAGAGCTTCACGTGACTTTGTCAGCGGTTTTCTGTCTTCGCTGACCTCTTGGTCTGCTGTTATACTAATTGCTCCTTTATACCTTAATCAATGTTAACGTGAGCAAGCCACTCTCACGCCACCAAGTGTCCACTCATCTGGTGTGGTCTCCGACGGGATCCCGAATTCCCTGGGTCCACAAAACCTTTATTGTTTGCACACTCACGCTCGTTCACTCATATACACTTTGGTTTTTCTGTACAGAAAATTAACTTTCATTCAGGAAAACAGCCCCAATTCCAGAGGTGATTCAGTAAAAAAGGTATTTAAACTAAATATTGGACACTGATCAATTTGTGCTATTATCGCATGGCTACCGTTTCGCGCCTAAACTAAAACAATGCTATTGTGTGCTTTGTATTTAGCGGTCGTTCTTTTACGCACGTTGCGTGAACACGCCACGTGTGTATGCTTTTACGTTGCGTACGCAGTCCAGTACGCTATTCGAGACACGTGTACAAAGGCTGTACGTCCGCAGTACTACAAAACCCACACTTCTATAAATGTAAGCGATATTTAACTATAATCACTTACTTAACACACATACACACACACACACACACACACACACACACACACACACAGTTTCTACTGTATAAACCTTTACAACTAGGCCAGGCTGCGTGTGCGTCTTACACTTACTTCCTTAACTATTAACTCTATATTTTAACTAAATAGCAACAAATTTTCTCAGTTCAGGTCAAAATGAATCTAGTAATCAATGCTTACGGCAAAAATGCGAGCAGATATGCAAAGTACAAAATACAGGTGTATGCGTGTGTTGCGTGCGCATTTGGCGCCAAAACAGAAATTTACAGATTTTAAAAAGGAAAAATATCTTTTGCGTTCTTACCTTACGGATCCCTCCAGCATCCCTTCAAACCATGCAGCGCAGATGCTTATCTAATTAGCACTAGTGTATCCACCGACCAAGAGAAGGCTTACAGAGGATACCTTTCCGCCCTTTGCTGATGGATAAAGTCTGCGTAAATCTGCTAGGCTGCGGGTATGAGGAGGAACCACACAAGCTCCCAATTGATAATGTCGATATTATCTTAGACCGTAAAGCTATACCTCTAATTACACTTTTACCGTGGAGCCGCTATGGCCGCTAGACTGAATACACGTGCTATGCACTTTGTACGTTATTTGCGTACAGAGTCCTGCACGAGGTACGCACTTGGCGTACACACGCCGCGCTGAGTGTACAGAGTACACACAGCGAGCGCACACACAATTGATAACCTTTAAACCTTGTTAATGATACAATGTAATGATTTGCTTACACTTTAAACCCTTAATAGCAAAGTACTGCAAGGATGTTATACCTTAAACCTTAAGTAGCACTGACGGTATAAAGTAACCGCAGTGCGTACACCTTATCGATACTTATACACCTTATACAGATAAATACACTCTAAAGCCCATGCAGGAAAGTGAAAACACAACACTGATTTGTAGTTGCAACCACAGGGTTCTAAGGCCACAGTGGATTAATTCCAAAAGGTAAAACAGTACAAATCATACACTACAGGCTAACAAGTAAATCTAAACAGAATAATGGCTACAGAGAATGTACATACGTGAGAATGTTCGCAAGCGCAACCCGAGTTGGTCCTCCGCTGGTCATACAGATAGCGTTCAGAGTCTTCTGACCCGCTAGGCAACAATGGGCTTTTTATACACAACATGCATACACAATACAATGGTCACTGTAATCTCATTGTCCATTGGGCACAGGGATGTGTCTCTACATTACAGAAGAGGTCATAGGTGGATTTGAATAGGTGGGCGATGTCTTTCCCCAACTGCTCTTGTGGGTGGTATCCTCTGGATTCCCGCCGCATACATAATATACTGTAAATACAGTTAATGTTCATATTCTACTTTTGCACATAACTATACGCAGGAACAAGCGATCTTTCTCTAACCAACACCGGAATGTTACCCTCAAAATACCCTACAGCTGGATACTAGACATCACCTTCCAACCTTTATCTGACCCTTCCTATCATGCAAAGGCGAATCCCCTTGTCCAGGAACTGTTTAAACTATTAATACTCGCTGACATGGTGCAAGGGAACTATGGGTACAAAATGCACTATTTGGGTTAAATATGTAATGTTCTAATAACCCTCTATGTGTACACAAACTCTACCGTAAATGCGCATACCACGCGCTAAGGCGCATGGCCGTGAAAAGCTCCGTTACGCAAATTGCGGATATGCGCACACACGGCAGACTGAGTGCACGTGCAGTGGGCATGTGCCTGGGGTTAGTACGTGGGGCATGCATTACAATATTTTTCGACTTTGACATGGTTGAATTTTAATCCCTTTTCATTAGTCTTGTAATTAAACACAGCCTTGTTATTAAATCACTTTTTAAAGAATTTCTGCACCATTTTTGTCTGTTTTTATGTGTCTTCCTAAACCTGTGTTGCTGCAAAGTGCATAAGGGAGGGAAGACACTATTTCAGATACACCAAGGAGAGAGGAGGACTGTGTCTAATTACAATTCTGATTAAAAGGGATTCAAATTCAACTGCAGTTCAAACCAGTTTGTATCTCCAAGATTTGTTATCACCTCACCGGACTTCAAAAGGATAAACAATCCTGTGGTGACTATTCTGTTTTTATTTGTGGGACATACACAGGTATTTACTCATTCTGGTGCCTATTTATATATACATGTGTGTCTGGTGAGTGCTATATATTTATGCAACCATTTTCCTATTTACATTGTTTTTCTGAGTGTTTTCTGGATGTCTAAGGCTTTACCTATTCTTCTAGAATACTTCCCATCACTGATTTTAACTGTTATTCTTTATTAACTCGAATTTCATGTTTACCCGTGAAAGCATTGGGGCTGCCATTATTTGAATTGCTGTCCTTACTAGATAGGTTTTTTACTTTCTTCTTTAAGAAATAAAAAAGCAAAACGGATACATAGTGGGGCAGGAGTTGAAGTGAACGAGTTGGGTTCGGGTGACCGGCGTTTGGGTTCCCGCTGATCATCTACCGATGCCAGGATCCCGAGCTTTAGATTGCCGTCAGGGGGTGAGTGTAACGAAGACCCTTGCAAGCTTGCTGCGCTCGCCACAGGTTTTATTACCACTCTATGGGTGTCGTGGACACCCACAAGTGGGATAGTAACTGTTAGTCGGCTTGCCGACTGACAGGCTAGCAATCGGTCGGGATCCCAGCGTCAGTCACATAACTATGGGGGTCATTCCGAGTTGTTCGCTCGTTGCCGATTTATTTTCGCTATATTGCGATTAGTCGCTTACTGTGCATGCGCAAGGTTCGCAGAGCGCATGCGCTTAGTTATTTTACACAAACGTTAGGTATTTTACTCACGGCATAACAAGGTCTTTTCATCGTTCTGGTGATCGTAGTGTGATTGACAGGAAGTGGGTGTTTCTGGGCGGAAACTGGCCGTTTTCTGGGCGTGTGTGAAAAAACGCTGGCCGTTCTGGGAAAAACGCGGGAGTGTCTGAAGAAATGGGGGAGTGTCTGGGCGAATGCTGGGTGTGTTTGTGACGTCAAACCAGGAACGAAACTGACTGAACTGATCGCAGTGGCAGAGTAAGTCTCGAGCTACTCAGAAACTGCTAAGAAATTTCTATTCGCAATTCTGCGAATCTTTCGTTCGCAATTCTGCTATGCTAAAATACACTCCCAGTAGGCGGCGGCTTAGCGTGTGCAAAGCTGCTAAAAGCAGCTAGCGAGCAAACAACTCGGAATGAGGGCCTATATCCCAAGTGAACAGTAGAGATGGGTGATTGGATTTGGTCAAATCTGCAATTCAGCCAATTTCAGCAATTTGAAAATAAAATCACAGATCAGTGTAGATCCATCCATAATTATCACTCAACATAGCTTGTGGAATCAAGCAATTTACATAGCCCTGGAGAATAAGCCAACCACATAGCATGGAATGTAAAGGAGACAGTCAAAAGAATCAACAAATGTCATGTCTATAGGGGATGTGTTTCATTTGCTGGCTATCGGGATCCCGGTGTTCCACCAGCCGGAATCCCAGCGCAATAGGACTATTCCCACTTCTGGTGTCCACGACCTCCATAAAGTGGGAATAGATCCTGTGGCTAGCGCAGTGAGCCACCGAGCACGCAGCATGGCGAGCGCATCGAGCCTGCAAGGGGACTCTTTGCGCTTGCCCCGCTGCCGGCATTCTGGAGGGCGAGATGCCGCTATCGGGATATTGACAGCCAGCATCCTGTCCACCGGTAAATCATACTGAATCCTGTCTGTAGATTTATAATAGGAGTTCACAGCACCTCTGGCATTTATTCATTGAGTACAAGATTTCTCCAAAACCCTTTTTATGTTTCATATTTGACTCACAGTGAAAATACATGCCTAATTCACTGATGTCAGCTTGTGAGTAGTCTTACCACTGGTTTGTCAACAAATATTGAAATGGCCTTTGTTTTGAAAGAGATCATGATCAAGGGATTATTTCAATCCTTCTCTGTTGCCAACTCATTCTGCTTACAAGGCACAAAGTTTGACATACAAGGCATTACATTTTGACGATGATCGATCTGACTGATGATTGATCATCGTCCAAATTGACTTGCATTGCAAAGCGACGGAGAACCAATGATGAACGGCCGTGGGGCAGCGCATCGTTCATCGTTGGTGCAAACACACTGAGCAATATGAAAGATTTCTCATTCATTACTGAATCAGATCGTTCACACATCGGCAAGTGTGTAGGGCGCTTAAGTGTATTTACTATAATAAACATGCATACACATAGGTGCTTTCCCTTCCATGAGGTCTAGCAATAATTTGCACTTCTTAAAAGGAGAAGCACAGGTACTGTTGCAACCACTGAATACATACAGTAGATTGCTTGTAATTACTGCACCAACATGCTACAATGAACAGCAGCAGTGTACTGAGGTGGGTGCATCAATGATTTGGCTCAGTTATGTGCACTGTGTCCTAATCATGTCTTCTGAAATGAAAAGGGTTAATAGTGTTTCAGCCATGCCACCAAATATGGAAAATATATTGCCAGTGGATATATGAGCAATTATATGAAAAATGGTTTATTTGCTGGTAGATATGGTAGTTTGAGCAGTTTCAAACTTATAAAAATGAAATTACAGATTATCAAACTGTTAAAACAACAATTCTAATTAAACTGCAAAAATTCAAGTAATTCCTTTAATGTGCAAGTGAACAGAGAGCGATCATATTTTCAAGCGCAACTGAGTAATTTATTTCTAATCCCTCCACCTGTGATCTTGTCCATACCCTGCCTCAACCAAGATTCTGTTAGGGTGTATAAAAATAATTGACCCTGTATTTGCAAAAATAGTTAAATACTGTTTTCAGACAGGCATTTTCCCTCAACCACTAAAGGAAGTAATTGTCAGACCACTTCTTAAAAAATCTAATTTAGACCCCGACTCCATGATCAACTACAGTCCAGTATCAAATCTTCACTTCCTGGGAAAGGTTATTGAGAAAGTGGTTGCAACTCAACTAAAAACCCACCTGTCAACCCATGATATTTATGACCCATTTCAGTCCGGATTCAGGAGAAGACATAGCAATGAAACAACCCTGGTATGTGTGCTTAATGAACATTTAATGGCAAGAGACAGAGGTGACTGTTTAATCTTAATCCTTCTGGATCTCTCTGCAGCATTTGACACCATGGACTACGGACTTTAATTGAGCACCTGAAGAATTTCTGTGGACTGGATGACACAGTCCTTAGCTGGTTCAAATAATTTCTCACCGGCAGGTCACAGAGAGTTTCATCTAGAGTATACTCATTGTCAACAGTGCCACTGCCATGTGATGTCCCACAGGGTTCTATGCTATCTCCCATGATTTTTGCAGTATACATGCTACCACTGGGTGAAATAATCATACATCATAGCTTGGTCTACCACTGCTATGCAGACGATACACAACTGTACCTGTCCTTTGCGCCAGATACTGATAACCCAATAACAACCCTAAATGGCTGTCTATTTGAGCTTCAGGGGTGGATGAGTGCCAGTTGGCTGTGACTGAACACTGATAAAACAGAGGTCCTTATGATAGGTTACAGGACAAGACTGCAGTATAGCTATCCAACCGGACTTATGCTTGGGGGTTCAGAACTACAAAACACTGATCATGTGCCGAATCTTGATTGTGTACTTGATACTTGACACTTAAACATCAGGTATCTGTCACAATCAAATCCTCATTCTTTCATCTGAGGTACATAGCCAGAATCAAGCACTTAATTCCTTCAGAAGATCTGCCAAAAGTCATACATACATTTGTATCATCATGTCTAGGCTGCTGCAATGGCCTCTACCTTGGACTCCCAGCAAAAGAACTTCACCGCTTGCAGATGCAACCAGCCCATTCCAGCCACAAAACACTAAGTCTTTACTCTCTTCATTGGCTACCTGTAAGATGGCGAATCATTTTCAAGGTTGCCTTTCTCACTTTCAACGCCCTAAATGACCAGGGCCCAAGGTATCTGAAGCAGCTTCTGATTCCTTATTGTCCCAATTGATTACTGCGATCTGTATATGAGGGACTATTAACAGTACATAAAATCCCCCTGAATTCATCTGGGGGTTGAGCTGTCAGCTTTGTGTCTCCGACTTTATGGAACTCTTTTCCCCGCACAGTTCGAGAAGCACCCACTCTAGAATTGTTCAAAAACATATTCAAGACCTACCTATTTACTCAAGCATTTCACTAAAATACTACTCTTAAGCTTGTTTTATATTTTGTAAAGGCTGTAAGGACACATTTAAAGCACATTGAGTCCTGTTAGAATAAAACTGTTATATAAATTACAGTATTATTATTATTATTAATCACTGTAACCTATGGAGTGCACCTAAGATGGCTGCCTCATCTCATTCTCTTAAAGGTAGGATTAACAGCTCCCCTGTTACGTGTCATCCAGGCACTGTCTACACTAGCTAGTTTAACCTATCTTCTCTACCTGGGGTGGCTTCCATATCTAATAACTTTGTGAGTAGGATGAACAATCCTTTGAATTGAAGACTTAAAATGGCTGCCTCACCTCTATATTATATTTTTGTATTTTCTGGAAATGTAAATTTTTGTATTACTGCGCTGAGTCCTATTAGAGAAAGCACTATACTGTATAAATAATAATAATAATAATAATAATAATAATAATATTCTTATGCTATATTTTAGTAAAAGAAAATACTGTAGTACAGTAGCTGGAAGAGACCACTATATTGGTTTTGCAAATAATAACTTGTTATATAGCATATCACAGACATACAAGACAACCACTTTCCCCTGCCTGGTACAAACAAGTATCCATATTTCAGGAAACTTTAGTGTCAGAACCTTCAGAGGAACATAGTGGAAAATATGTATAAAATCATTCAAGTCTTGGATACACTACTATTGGCAAAACCAAAACTTTATAAGTGAGCTAACAGCAACATGGAGTAAAACATCTGACAACCTCAAACATTTTAAGAAAGAAGCCTTTAATGATATAGTAAGTTTCATCTCTTTCCACCAAGGGCGTATTAAGAAAGGAAGGGGCCCGTGTGCAGCCCCAGTCCTGGCTCCCTTTTCTCTAGCTGGTGGTGCCAGTGATTAGACTCTGATGCTGTGCCAGTGTCTACTGTACATGCATAGGTCTCCGTGGAAATGTTGTGGCCAGAGGTTAAAGTGAGCCGGAATGGGGCGGAACTGCGTTCCGTCAGTTCCATTTGATGACGGAACCAGTTCCACCTCATTTCCGGCTCACCTAACCCACAATGTCAGCCGGTGGCGCAGGGAGATGCTGGGCGCCCGCTGAGATTTTATTTCCAGTGGGCGCCCGGCTTCCTCTTCACAGCGGCAGCCGGAGCTCACTCCTGAGCTCCGGCTTTTGCAGTGTGCGGTGTGCGCTATGGGAGAGACATCATGACGTCTCTCCCATAGTTCCGAGGAGGAGCAAGCGGCAAGGAAGAAGGACATCAGCGGTCGGGCCCAGGATCGGGGCTTAAGGTGAGTATATTGTATTTGTTTTTTTGTGTATTAGTGGCACTGCTAAAGGGGGCAAAACTAAAGGGGCCATAACTACCGGGGGCATATCTACAGAGGGCAAAACTACAGGGGGCATATATATCTACAGGGGGGGGGTAAAACTAAAGGGGGCATATCTACGGGGGACAAACGAAAGGGGGCATATCTACAAGGGGTAAAACTAAAGGGGTCATCTCTAAAGGAGACATAACTACTGGGGGCATATTTACAGTAGCAAAACTAAAGGGGGCATATCTACTGGGGGCATATCTACAGGAGCAAAAACTAAAGGGGCAGAATGTACAGGGGCCATATCTATAGGGGGCAAAACTAAAGGTGGCATATCTGCTGGGGGCAAACTAAGGGAGGCATATCTACAAGGGGCATATCTACTGGGGACATAACTAAAGGAGGCATATCTACTGGGGGCATATCTACAAGGGGCATGTCTACAGGGGCAAAACTAAAGGAGCAACAATTAAGAGGGCATATCTACTGGGGACATAGCTACTGGGGTCATATCTACAGGGGGCAAAACTAAAGGGGAATTCTAAAGGGGGCAAAACTAAAAGGGGCATATCTACAGGGGGAAAAACTAAAGGGGGCATATCTACAGGGGGTAAAACTAAAGGCGGTATATCTACAGGGGCCATATCTAAAGGGGACATAACTACTGGGGGCATATTTACAGCTGCAAAACTAAAGGGGTCATATCTACCGGGAGCATATCTACAGGGGCCAAAACTAAAGGTGCATATCTACAGGGGGCATATCTGCTGGGGGCACAGCTACTGGGGGCAAAACTAAAGGGCATATCTACTCGGAGCATAACTAAATGGGGCATATCTACTGGGGGCAATACATGGGGGCATTACTACTGTACATGGGGGCACTACTAATGAGGGCATTGCATAAGGTCCACTTCATAAGGGGCATCACTTCTGGGGACATAAGGGGCACTACTACTGGGGGTACTGCATAAGGGGCACCAATACTATAGGCTCTACAAAAGCGGCACTACCACTGTGGGCACTACCACTACAGTGGGCATTGCATAAGGGGCACTACTACTGTGGGCATTATGTGTATTATGGGTGCTACTTCTGTTGGATTTCTGTATAAGGGGCACTAATGTGTGTCATAGCATGAATAAGGGACACTACTATGTGGTGTAATGTGAATAGGATTGTGCTACTGTGGTGTAATTTGAATTGGGGATTTTCTTGGTGATTTGTGTAGCACTGCTGCTGCTTACATGGGACTCTGTAGAGGAAATGTATTGTAGTATTTGTGTGCAGGGTGTGCAGTGTGGGGCCCCCTGGAACCAGAGGCCTGTGTGCTTAGTACACCCTGTATCCATTATAGATAAACCACTCATGGGCGTTTTAAGAGAGGAGGGGACCTGCATGCACACTCCGTCATGGGCCCACTCCTCTCTGGCAGCTACTCTGGCTTAAATCCAGAGCCTACTGCATATACGCAGGTCTCCGGGAACATTGCAACAGGGCCTTGTTCCTGGGGATGCCATCAGTGCGCATGCGCAAATCACTCGGAAATGGCTGCACTGGCCATTTTCCAAGTGATTTGTGTACGCACTGCAGAGCTGCCGCGTGGGCCTCTGGAGGGGTAAGTATACTGTATGGGTGCAGTGTGTGCACTGCACCCATTTTAGAAATGCCTATGACACCACTGATTTACACATCAAATTCCACACAAAACCAGTAAATACCTACTGACATTTTGGCATTGCACACTGTAGTGTAATTTTATTGTACTGTATGTTAGTTTACAATCATGTTTTTATTTCTGTTTCCAAATGTTCATAACTGTGCATGAAAAGTTGACTGCACTTCCTAAACGTTACAAACACAGATTGAGCATCCGCACAGGATCCCCACCCTATTTAAATCAAATAAATTTCACTTAACTCCAGATGGGGCAGGTATTCATAAACATTGACAAAGACCAACTACCATTAATTTTAGTATTGTAGTAGACAGAATACAATAGTCGGGTTGGAGGTGCTCCCCTGAGTCAGTTATAGACAGTATAAAAATGTAGACAAAGAAGACTCTTTTTGGTGGGGCATGCTTACAAAAAAAAGTATCAATTCAGAAATATGTATGTGTTGTTTTCAGAAAATTTAAGATGTAACTTTTAATAAATCACACTAAAATATTATCGTGCCACAATTGCGATTGAACTGAACCGTCCGATCCAGACAACACTGAAAAGAAATATTTCTTGTGCAGAAAAACGTATCCATAAGTCATGTTCAAATTCCTAGCAAATATTAATTATTTTGCCTTGACAGCACTTAATAAATAATTGGGTGTGACTTTGAGTTATGTGACATTGGGTGCTTATATATTTCAACAATCCAAAAAAGAGACAGTAATTCAAATATCAGCGATGTCCTATTTTTAATAGATCCCACTTATTCTATACCCTCCTATCCACAGTTGCGCTGTGTTTTAGGAGGATGACAAAATAAAAAATGCACACAGAATACATGTATATACATTGTATCAATGTTCCAAAGACAGATATTTGTATTGCAGGAAATTGTATATATAGGAAATTATATTGTATTGAAACTTCCTAAATGATCACTAATGTGTACATTTCCTACTAAGTGGCTACAAGGAAAGCCCGTTCTTTCCCCAGTTTGACTGTGGTACAGTATCTATAGAATATTCTGCTAAGGTTTGTCCTATCTCTAACATGCATGTGCATTTATAGATCAAAGACTGAGCCAAATTTAGCAGGAAAGGATGAAAACGAGTGCCTGGGATGCAGGGAAAACAGTGAGTATGGGGAGGTGGCAGAGCAAGGGGGGCATCTTAGGGCTGGAGAGGGATGGAGAAGCAGACAGAGGGAGGGACAGGACAGAACAGGAGCAATTGAGAGTGGTGCAGATGGAAAAGAGCGGAGTGGTGGGCAGCAGATAGAGAGAGGCGGATGGTGCGGAGTAGTGGGCAGAAACTGAGGTGACCCATCATATGCTGGTTAATTTGCTAGTATATTTTAAATATATTGTCTAATTACATGTTTATTATATTTGGTTTTATGGTAGAATGTTCCATTGTCTTCTTTCCTCTGCTAGTCTAGTAATCAGGAATTCTTAATGGCCAGCAAATGGTAATTTATAAATCAGATTTATTTTTTCTGTGTTTTTATTAGACAATATGAAACTGGATATTATCTTGGTGTTGTCAATTTATTTCAGTCAAGTTGTGCTGGAGGAAATAAGGACATATATATGTTAATTATGTTCCTTACATCTTCTAGGTAAAAGTTGGGCATAGAATAAGAAACACTATTCCCTACAACAAAACGTGTTTAATATACACCATGAGGAACTACCTTACTTGGACATTTCATAAACCATCCATTTTACCAACAAATGCTTGTATCTATATTATTGGAATTATGTTTTTCATGCACAGCTGCACCAATGCAATCTTACCTACAAACACCTAAAAAATCTTACAGAACCACCATTGCTTCTTAAACCTCACAATCTTTTCATTACATACGGTCCAAATAAATTTCAACACCCACTTTATCTACGCTTCTGATTCATTTCATACTAAATCTACACCCATTGAGCCGACACTGCTTTTCTAATCTGCATTTCTGCAATTCTTCAACTCTGAATTCCTTACAGCATCCACTCCTACTTCCACTTTCCCTCAACCTATTTACCTACTAAACACTATGTCAAGGCTTTCTTATACTCCCCACATTACTCAGTGTCTACCTAATCATGTGTCTTTATCCTTCCCCCCCTAGTCTCCTACACCTCCTCCTCCCTCCACTCCTCTGTCTCCCCTCCATCTCTCTGTATTCTTTCCCCTCCTTTCCTGTTACCCCACATTCACTCACGTCTACCCCATGGTCCTGCTACCCCACAACTCAGCCCTGCTCCCTCTCTCCCTTCTCTGTCACCTCCCTACACCCCCATCCACATCACACTGACCTCCCTCCCTGCCCACCTCCTGCAGTTTCCCCTCCTAGCTCTGGCACCCGCACCATCACTACTCTCTCATCATCCCTGCCCTCAAAGTTAATCTCTCCTCATCGCTACAGCAACCCTGATAATCTCATTCACATCTCTCCCACAAACTCATACCCCCTATCCTGTGCCCTGTGGAATGCCAGATCTGTTTGTAACAAACTGGTCCCCACTCATGACCTTTTCATTTCCAACTCCCTACACCTACTAGCCATTACTGAAACTTGGATTACGCCCTCTGACACTACTCTCCTGCTGCTCTCTCTGCTGGGGGCCTCGCATTCACACACACACACACCGACCTGGGGGTCGCCATGGGGGTGGTGTTGAGGTCTTTTTACCTTCTAGTTACTCCTACCAACTCATACCACCAGAACCATCCATTACATTCTCTACATTTGAGGTCCATACTATACGCCTCTTCCAACCAGTCCATCTTAGAGTAGCTGTCATTTACCGCCCCCCTGGCGTTGCTTCCAAATTCATCGACAACTTTGCTTCCTGGCTTCCTCACTTCCTCTCTTCTGACATTCCTTCCATTATGCTAGGAGATTTCAACATCCCTATTGACATCCCCACACAATCCCCTGCCTCTAAACTCCTTAACGTCACCTCTTCACTTGGTCTCTCCCAGTGGACCTCCTCACCCTCCCATGTGAATGGGAGCTCACTGGATCTGGTCTTCACTCACCGCTGTGATATTTCTGATTTTTCCAATTCCCCATTTCCCCTCTCTGACCACCACCCGCTCTCCTTTTACCTATCTCTCTCGACTTCCCCATCTCTACCTCCCAAGGCTACCATCACTAAGTGCAACATTGAGGCTATTGACACCACATTCCTTTCCTCCCTGTTTGACTCACTTCTCTCTCCTATTCTCTCTCTCTCTCATGCCCTGAACAAGCCACTTCCATATACAATGCATCCCTTACTTCTGCTCTTGACTCTGTTGCTCCACCAACCACTATTCACCCTCGCAAATTAACACCTCAACCCTGGCACATCAAATGCACCAGATATCTGCAAAAATGCTCACGTACTGCTGAGCGACACTGGAGGAAATCACGCTTTAAGGCAGACTTCCTCCATTTCAAACTTATGCTCTCATCCTTCAGTGCTGCCCTTTCCGTTGCTAAACAGTCATACTTCAAGAACCTCATATCCTCCCAGTCTTCCAAACCCCGGCGCCTCTTTGCCATTCTCAACTCACTCCTCTGCCCACCTCCACCTCGTCTCCCTTCCTCACTCTCTGCTCTTGACTTTGCCACTTACTTCACATCCAAAATTGACTCCATACGTAAGGACATCACATCACACCAGACCATCAGTAACCAGCTTTCCCCCATCCCTTACCACCCCTCCCCATCCCTCCCACCTACTCTGACCTCTTTCTCCCATGCAACTGGAGAGGAAGTCATGGCCCTCATTCGTTCCTGTCCCCTCACCACCTCCCCACTTGACCCTATCCTAGGGGTGGGAAAAATACGTCCCGCGGGCCGGATGCGGCCCGCAAACCGATCCTGCCCGGCCCACTGCCTCCCACCAGCAAGCAATGACAAGCGGCCCGACCGGCTGAGCTGCTTGTCATTGCTCTGCACTGCAGTACCTCCAAGCTACCGGCGGTGCCTCTCTCCCCTGCTGCTGCTGCGTTGTAGCAGCCTCCTCCTCCCGCCTCCAGAGTCCCCAGTGACAACGGCTGTGTTCAGCTGAAAAGGGGGCGGGGCTACATGCCAATGAGGGGGCGGGGCTACATGGGACCTCAGGGGCGGAGCTACACGGGACAAGAGCCAGACTGCTACAGATCCATCCTTCCTGCCACTGCCAGCCAGATCAGTAAGTTAATGGGAAAAGTGAGAGAAAGAAAGGTGTGTGTGTGTGTGTGTGTGTGTGTGTGTGTGTGTATGTGTGTGTGTGAGAAAGTGTGTGTGATAGTGTGCGTATATTTGTGTGTGCGGGCAGTGGCGTCAGACTGTTTTAGGTTTGGGGGAGAGATCTTTAGCTCTCACTGTACCAACCCCTCCCGTGTTCTGTCACAGTGTCACCCCCACCGTGTTCTGTCACCGTGTCACCCCCACCGTGTTCTGTTACCGTGTCACCCCCACCGTGTTCTGTCACCGTGTCACCCCCACCGTGTCACCCCCACCGTGTTCTGTCACCCCCACCGTGTTCTGTCACCGTGTCACACCCCCGTGTTCTGTCACCGTGTCACCCCCACCGTGTTCTTTCACCGTGTCACCCCCACCGTGTTCTGTCACCGTGTCACCCCCACCGTGTTCTGTCACCATGTCACCCCCACCGTGTTCTGTCACCGTGTCACCCCCACCGTGTTCTGTCACTGTGTCACACCCCCTGTGTTCTGTCACCGTGTCACACCTTTCCCCAGGGGCCATAAGACACTGGATAATTTGCTTGCTGCACAATAATTATCCTAAATAAAATGTTAATGTGTAAAAAGGCTCTCTACCTGCCGTAATGTGTGTAAAAGGGGCTCTACCTGGTGTAATGTGTGTAAGTGGCGCTGTGTGGCGCAATTTGAATAATGGAGACTATTGTGCAGCCTAATATGAATCTGTATTATTTTTTGCCCACACCCCTTCCACATGAAGCCACGTCCCTATATTTTTGGCAAGTGGGGGGAGCTGCTATTTTGTATGTGGCCCTCGGATACTGACAGGTAATGTCAAGTGGCCCCTCAGCTGAAATAATTGCCCACCCCTGCCCTATCCCCTCCCCCCTCCTCCGCTACCTCTTTCCTTCTGTTTGTTCCCATCTTTCCCACCTTCTCAATCTCTCCCTCTCATCAGGCACTGTCCCCTCTGCCTTCAAGCATGCACTCATCTCTCCTATTCTTAAAAAACCTACCCTTGATCCAAAAACTCTCTCCAACTACCGACCCATCTCTCTCCTCCCTTTTGCCTCCAAACTCCTTGACCGTATTGTCTACAACCGCCTTGCTTCCTTTCTTTCCTCACACTCACTACTTGACCCATTCCAGTCTGGCTTCCGTCCTCTCGACTCCACTGAAACTGCCCTTACAAAAGTATGCAATGACCTCCATGCTGCTAAATCTAAGGGACACTACTCTCTACTTATTCTACTTGATCTCTCCGCTGCTTTTGACACTGTGGACCTTCCTCTCCTACTGCAAATCCTTCACTCCATTGGTCTGCGCGACACTGCCCTCTCTTGGCTGTCTTCCTACCTCTCTGACCGTTCATTCTCTGTCTCTTCTCATGACTCCACCTCCCCCTCACTTCCACTAACTGTAGGTGTACCCCAAGGTTCTGTCCTTGGTCCTCTCCTCTTCTCTATACGTCCTCACTAGGTAAGCTCATTAGTTCTTTTGGTTTCCAATATCATCTCTATGCTGATGACACCCAAATCTATCTTTCCTCTCCAGACCTCTCCCCTGCTCTCCTCACTCATATCTCCAACTGTCTCTCTGCTACCTCTTCCTGGATGTCCCAGCGCTTTCTTAAACTTAACATGTCTAAGACCGAACTGATCATCTTTCCTCCCTCCCGCATAACCTCACCTCCTACAATCTCATTATCTATTGATGGCACTACTATCTCCTTTAGCCCCCAAGTGCGCTGTCTTGGAGTAATCCTTGACTCCTCCCTCTCCTTCAAACCACACATTCAGCACCTCTCACAAACCTGCCGTTTTCATCTAAAAAATATTTCCAGGATCAGACCCTTTCTGACCCAGGATGCTACTAAGACTCTTATCCACTCACTGGTCATCTCCAGACTGGATTACTGTAATCTCCTCCTGACTGGCATTCCTGACAAACACCTCTCTCCACTCCAATCTATCCTCAATGCTGCTGCCCGGCTCATTTTCCTCACCAAACGCACTACGTCTTCCTCTCCTCTCTTACTAGACCTTCACTGGCTCCCCTTCCCTTTCTGAATCCAATTCAAGCTTCTCACACTCGCTTACAAAGCCCTCACCCACTCCTCTCCTATCTACATCTCTGATCTTATCTCCCTTTACATTCCCACACATCCTCTTCGCTCTGCTAATGCACAACGACTTTCCTGCCTACGGATTACCTCCTCCCACTCCTACCTCCAAGATTTTTTGCGTGCTGCACCACTTCTCTGGAATTCCCTACCTCTCCCCCTCAGACTCTCCACCTCTCTATAAAACTTCAAACGGGCTCTCAAGACCCACTTCTTCACCAAACCCAGCCAAATCTCATCCTAACCCTCTGTTCTACACTCTCCATGTACCCCATCTGTGTCACCCCTGTCTGTCTACCCCTCCTCTTTAGAATGTAAGCTCTCACGAGCAGGGCCCTCTTCCCTCATGTGCTTATACTTTCTTACTTTAATAATCTTCAACTGCATCAACTCCAGCAGTCTTCTGCCACCTGATACTTATTCCAGTGTCATTTGCTGATGTAGCTATGTTTATTTACCCTGTAATTGTCCTATACTGTCATCAACTGTAAGTTGCTGTTTTCCTGTTTGATTATTTATGTACTCTGTAATTGGGCGCTGCGGAACCCTTGTGGTGCCATATAAATAAAGGATAATAATAATAAATAATGAGGGCACTGTGTGGTCTGCACGTGTCATAGGAAACACTGCAAATGTAACACATTCTGTATGCTATTCAGTGTTCTCTAAATTAGAATACGTAGAAACTGTATATCACTTATGAGATAAATAGGGGGACCCAATGTGTAAATTTAAGCAGGACCACAAATGTTCTTGAAACCATAAAATTATATTGAGTATTCCTCTAGAACCTACCTATGGCAGATTTTTTTATAGCAAGCTTGCAACCAGTTTGGAAAATGTTTCCATCTATAGAGCAAAACTAAAGGAAGATATATTTCCAAAATAGACAGCTTGGGAGATCAGAATTCTCTGGCTTGTACACAGGAATTTAATCATATGCACTTAGGATAGCTCTTCAAATAGTCTTCAAAGAAGCATGGCTGAGGGCGTTGCTTGTGCTTTCACAGCATCCTAAAACTGTCTTGTGGGCATTGTGGTATTCAATGAGTATATGCAGTGTTACAGGGAATTCCAAATTTCTGTTCTTATTCTCCAGTATGTAATAGGACAAGCTACAAATAATGAGTAACAGAAAAGGAAGGTGTGCTTGCTTATCCAATATTATGATGACTGACAGTGGAAAGTGTAGCTCACAATAGTAGTGTCTGTATCTATTTAAAATAGTGAAACAACAAAAACCAAATCAAACACTTTTTCTAAGATATAGGGAGTCAGTATCCTTTTGCAAATGATTTATTTACATAAATTCACAATGAAATAACTCCTAAAATAAATAAACATAAAGGGGACTGCAGTCACATATATAGTGTGACAATCTGGGGTATTTAGCTCAGTCGAGTGTCTAGTGGTGCAGTGCTAAGATGCTAAAATCAGGGTCAACATGCAGATTTTCCAGGTTCAATAAATAAAAATGGAGCTTTTACTGTCAGCATACAGCAATGAATGAAAAACATAGCCCCCTCCCAGGGCACTAGCTCTCTTCATGGCCCCTCTCTACAATGGACAGTCTGCATGTAAAGTCCCACAGTCTTTTCCTGTCTCTCACAGGTATGGCTTCTTAGCCTGGCCTGGCATCTACAACTTCATATGCACAGTCAGAGTTTTATGGTCGACCGTGCTCCCTGCGGGTTTGGTTACTGGGTTCCCGACCCCCACTTGTCTCCTATCTCACTGGACTCTTTGGCTGCTACAGTCCCACCTGGAATGTCTCTACACAGAAGCCTGACTGGTTTGACAACCTCACCTGGACTGTATACATTTGGCATCAGCCTCACTTAACTGCCCAGTCCCTCAAGGACTTTCTTCACTTGGCAGCGTCTAGGTGTGGACTCATCTCCCTTTTCTTCCCTGTGTGGGTGGATCCATACAGCCCCACACAGAATCCATTGCTCACTATCACCATCTACCTTCATATTGCCACCGCACAGAGGGCGAGTAAGTAACTAACTTGTATCCAGGCCAGTATAAGAAAATGATTAGCATAAACCATGGTAATATATTTCAGAATAATTTCCATATTTTAGAATTTTGCATATGGGAGACTCAACATGTAATAGAGAATGGTTCTGAGAGTATCTCATTAATATTGACAGATGCAGAGTGTTTGGAGTAGAGGGTCCTAATGTGCTCCATCAGGCGTAAACTGTTTAATGTCACAGAATACTCTATCAAAAAAATGCCTTTTCCACATTGTTGGAGTGAATAAAGACCTCAGCATGTGTTGTCCTAAAGTAAGGATGGGGAACATTCGGTCCTCCAGCTGTTGTTGAACTACACATGGCCAAAGAGCAAAACTGTAGAAAGGCATGCTGGTACGTGTAGTTCAGCAACAGCTAGAGGGCAGAAGGTTGCCCATCCTTTTCCTAAAGAAATGTTAAAGCAAACTTGGTCTGTGTGCAATAGAGGGAAGGATGAGTTAGTATAAAGTGGATAATATATTTGAAATTAGTTTGAAATCTTTTTGAAGAAGGCTGTTGACTAGTGACTGTAGTCTTGTGGTCAAAACTTAGGGAAGATTTACATGGTGGGGTTGTAGGGATTGTTACTGGGGGTGTGATACATTTTACCAGTGATCAGAATACCGGCAGTCACATGACCGGCATCGGCATCCTGACAATGAAAATGCAGACAGGGGACGAGTATTTTTCTTACTCCCCCCTGTCCCCTAACTAGAATGTGGTGGCAGCTAGAGCTAAGATTTGCAAATTGGCAGCTAGGGCTAAGAGTCCAGCGGTGTTGGCTAGGGCTACAACTCAGGGGGTGGTGGCTATGGCTAACCCCCTTTCTAGTGCCTAACCCTAACACCCCCCCATCCCGAGACCTAACCCTAACAGTGACCCTGATACTTGCCTTCGGGATGTCGGCGGTCAGTATTTCGGCGCGTAGTAGTGTTGAGATTCCGGCATCGGTCACATAACTGCCAGCATCCCAACTGCCGGGATGGTAAATGCATTGCGTTACTGGTTATAATAGGCTTTGTTACAGATTACAAGAAGACATAGGGTGGTATTCAAATGATATATCACGCCCAATCTCCTTTCTAAAGTGATCCTGGTTTTCGGGCATATTGCAACCATAATAATTAGGTTTAGCTGCTTAAAGGGTTGGGCGCCTCACTACCCCAGGGGTAGCAAGCTGAAATGATGATACCATGCCCATCGGCAGAAACAGAATGGGTATGGAAGGGTGTGAAAAGAATTGAATACTCCCCACTGTTTATGTACATTTCACCCTCTAGGAACAAAAGACATTACAACTTACAAGCATTGTCAGCGTTAGGTTTTAGACCTTTTTTTAAAATCTGGAATTAGGTCTACTAGGAACTGTCTGCACTATTCTTAGTACTGACATATTACTGCATCCAGTGATTTATCCTAAATGGTTAGATAAGTTTGGTAAGATTAAATGCTTGTTAACCATTTTATTTTATGTTATCTGGGAGATTATAACTGTAGTATTTATTTTACAGTATGTTTGTTACATTAACAATGGAACAAATAGATAATATCAGGAAAACAGGTGGTGCTATGTGTGACTTTGATGAACTAGATTCCATTTGATCCCTTGTACCATAGTGGCTTGGGGTAGGATTTACCAATTTTTGGCCAGTACTTTGGAATCCCTATTATGGGTGCACAGGTAAAAGTTTCAGTGTTCTATCAACTCTTACTCTTGTAAGATAAGTTGTGATTACAGAACAGAAAGAGTGACGTGCGTACGTTGCATGTGATAAGTGATGTAATGCTAGGTTTGATAGTTCATGTAATAATCTTTAATACTTTATGGCTATTGTGGATAAAATCTTCATATGTAGCCGTACTTGCAAATCAAATATTTACCCGGAGAGAAGAAAACACAACCATGAGCCAACTGCAGCTGTTCAAAGGAAACTGCTAGCTCCTATACCTAGAGAATTATAAAACCTAGTAAACCAATGGCACTAGTTTCTGCCCAATCACTGCCATCCAATCAATTTGGCAGATGGCAATGATTATTAAAATTAATATTATTATTAATCATTATTATATAATCTGCCAGATTCATTGTATGGCGCATTTATCACTCAGCAGGAGAGCAGCAATTAATGCTGCAGGGTTTGTGGTTATTGTGAAGCACCTGGAGAGGAGTCAGACTAACATAGATTCACCACGGACGTTTTGCTCACTGAGGGGATACCCTGGTATTTATATCATGAATCAGATTAAAAAAGGATTGTACCTGCACAGTATACAACAGGATTTTGCTGAGAAAGCAGTTATTGTTGTCAGTATATATTTCTATATTCCTGGTAATCACAAAAGTCTCCTGTTTCTAGAGCAATAAACATAACTTTTCCATACTGATCTCTAAGCTCTGTTTTGTAACATAAAATGTATGCAGTTATGTACAATCCCATAAGAAACTCCATAATTTGTATAGAAAAAGTACATTGCTAAATTTAGCACTTAGGATAATAATATAACTTCTTTGATAGTCTTACTAGCTCCCTACATGAAGAATAAGATAAGAAACACCTGGAAAATGAGTTGCATATTGACAGCTATTACTCTGCAAACAAAATAGTACCCATGGTGCTGTAAGTGCTTATTTCTTGCATTACAGCATGACCTATATACAGTATATTGGTCTCTGCGAAGACATTATACTGAATATTTCCTATTGGTGAGTTCCATTTTATGTGAAACACAACCATTGTTTGACACAAGCTTGAAGGTGTTAATTGTCAATTTGCAAACCATAATGTGTAGCATGGTGAAAGGGTTGATGACTGCAAAACGAACACACATTTATTTTAGTGCCTGATTCAGCTAGGTGTGCATTGCATTTCGGAATGCAATTGCACCTCACACCTTCATCACAAGATTATGTTCTTTCCCTTAGTGTTATGCACAAAATAAGATTTTGGGCTCAGTGCTAGTATTACTGTATATGGCATATATTGTTGTGTTCCTGATGTTCCTCTTTTGTTATTGCAAATCATTCCCTTTTTTTAATCCCCCCCCCCCCTCTAAATAAAACATCTGCCGTGTTCTTTGCCCCGTGCAAATGAGATAAAGAAAAGATGAGGAATGAACAGTGTTGGGCTGGAGCAAGATCGTCCCTCAAAAGGGAAACCTATGGCAAAATATTGTGTGTGCCTGAAAGGGCTGTAAATAGAGGATGGATAGGATGGCACCCACCAGGGCAATGGTCAAAGGGGGATGCCATCCTGGCCATAGGGAATACTACAGCAATACTCTTGGCCTGCCAATCAATAGGACCTCTTTCAGAGAAGTAACAATGCTAGGCCAGCCATTACTTGCTAAGGATTAGAAATGATGTAGGTGGCGCCCCCATCTTTTGGCCACACACTTTGTCCTCCGTCTACAGCCTGCAAGGCCATAATATTGAGATGACACTTGGAAAAAGTGGCAGGACAGGAGTCAAGACTGGAGTTACAGTACTGCAGCATTCACAATAACTAAGTTCAGGTAGGTAGTAAAAATAATATGGGGTGGGGGACAGTGTGGCAAATAATTTTATTTGGGAGCACAGTGTGTCATAGTGTGAATTGGTGGAACACACAGTGGGGCTTATAATAGGAATTGGCAGAACACACAGAGTTGTTTATAATGTGACTTGGCAACATGCATAGTGTGGCATATAATGTAGCTTGGCAGCATGCATAGTGTGGCATATAATGTGACTTGGCAGCATGCACAGTGTGACATACAGTGTATAATGTAACTTGGCAACACGCATAGGGTGGCATATAATGTAGTTTGGTAGCATGCATAGTGTGGCATATAATGTGACTTGGCAGCATGCACAGTGTGACATACAGTGTATAATGTGACTTGGTAGATTAAGGAAAAGGGGAATGGGAATTCTCTGCACTAGACTTATATCAGATTGATAATGTCTCAAATAAACAATACGGTTCCCCAATTTTAATATTGCATATTAATTCACAATGCCATTCTAGGGGGTGCTGCCATAGACAAAAAATTGAGGAAAAACCACTGGAAAGGAAAGGAATGTCTCCTTGTTAGCGCACTTATAGAAGAAGAGTAAGTATAATTAAAATGTAACTTTTATTGTCATACGATTAAAAATGCCTGATGATGTGAAAAATTGCAAGACAAAAATTACAAACAATACACTGAATAAAAATATATATCAGATACTTGTGTGTCTTTATTATATTAATATAACTTTTGTGTGTGTGCAAAAATTTTCTGAGACCAACCTCAAATTAATAAACTAATGGAATTATACCCTTTTTCGTTAACATACCCTTTAGGTTATACCCCTATAGGGTATGTTAATGAATAAGGGTATAATTCCATTAGTTTATTAATTTGAGGTTGGTCTCAGAAATTTTTTGCACACACACAAAAGTTATATTAATATAATAAAGAAACACAAGTATCTGATATATATTTTTATTCAGTGTATTGTTTGTAATTTTTGTCTTGCAATTTTTCACATCATCAGGCATTTTTAATCGTATGACAATAAAAGTAAAATGTTAATTATACTTACTCTTCTTCTATAAATGCGCCAACAAAGAGACATTCCTTTCCTTTCCAGTGGTTTTTCCTATAATGTGACTTGGCAACATGCATAGTGTGGCATATAATGTAACTTGGCAGCACGCACAGTGTGACATACAGTGTATAATGTGACTTGGCTGCATGCACAGCGTGGCATATAATGTGACTTGGCAGCATGCACAGTGTGGAATATAATGTGATTTGGCAGCATGCACAGTGTGGCATATAATGTGACTTGGTAACATGCACAGCGTGGCATATAATGTGACTTGGCAGCATACACAGTGTGGCATATAATGTGACTTGGCAGCATACACAGTGTGGCATATAATGTGATTTCGCAGCATGCACAGTGTGGCATATAATGTGACTTGGCAGCATACACGGTGTGGTATATAATGTGATTTGGCAGCATGCACAGTGTGGCATATAATGTGACTTGGCAACATGTACAGTGTGGCATATAATGTGACTTGGCAACATGTACAGTGTGGCATATAATGTGATTTGGCAGCATGCACAGTGTGGCATATAATGTGAATGGATTAACGGGCCAAACATTTCACTGTTAGCTGGTGACAGGACAGTTAAAATATCTCAGATATATTTCTGCTACCCAGCTCAGTGTCAGTGAAGCCAGCTTCATTGTGACTGGCAGTGACTTCCTGTTGGAAGTCCTACCTTCCAGTCACCCTCAGGATAGGCAGTCCTATTGGGAGGTGTTTCCTCCCTCTGGAACTGCTAGACCAGACCGCAATTAGCAGAGAGTTGGAAGTAACTCCTTGCCTGGTCGTCAGCCAAATTTGGCTTCTATGGGCCGCAACCGATGCAGTTCATAGAAGCCAGGTGCTTGCGCATGTGCACTCAAGCCGGTGCTTTTGTGTGCATGTGCCAGTCCCGGCGCCTGTCAGCTCCATTGTGCAGGTGCCGAGACACGGGACTCTCCTCTCCGGCATGGGTACCTAGAAAAGGTAGGAGCCGCCACTGATAATAAGTGCTCTCTTTAGTCTATCAATAATAATAATAATAAAAATAATATGACATGCTTCCTTCAGTAAAATTATGTGTTTTGTGCTAATAACTTAATAAATATATTAAATATTTTTTTTTTTCCATTTAGTTGTTTTTTTGCAATACATGGCCAAGACATGTCCTGATATTTGCCATCATCCACATGGATCTTGCACCAGGGAGGAAGCAGGTGCAACAGAAACAATTCCATACAGGCATATATGCACCTGCTCCCCTCTACATAGATTGCAAGGTGCGCCATATGAACTTTATTATGTTTGGGGCTGAGACCCGGGAATTTCCCTGGTCCGATGTGTGAAACCACTAAGAATATTCAGGGCCCAAATAAAATTCCCAGCTGAGATAGTAAATTCCGACTGGCATATTTGCAAACATTGCGGACTGGACAGTATTAGCGAACACATTGTAGATACCTCTTCCTTTAGTATCTGTCATTTTTTCTGTCACCACACAAACACATTCTTTGTTGTAACATGTACAGCAGGGCTGGTGCAACCATTAGGCATCTTTAGGCAGCTGCCTATGGGCGCCGGCCACTGGCAGGCGGCACCGCATGCTGACGAAAGATCAATAGAGTTCCTCCTCTTCTTTAGGGCAGGGATGCTGCTGCCGCCCAAACTCTGTAGCACTGTCTACCTTCTGAACCCAGCATATTCCCGCCCCCACCAGACAGCACCCTCCTTAATTCAGACTCCCGGCCCCCGCTCCTTCGTCTACATTCTGCATGTGACTCGTCCCCTGCTCCCGCGATTGCATCCAGCATGTGACTCCCCCTGCGACTGTATCCTGCATGTGACCCACCCCCGCTCCCACAGTTGCATCCCACATCTGACCCACCTCCAGCTTTCACGATTGCATCTCATTTGTGACCCACACCCCGCTCCCCCATTCTGCACGTGATCCCCCCTCTCCACCAAGCTGACGCATCTTCAAGCGCAGACACTCACCCCCTGGCTGGCTGGACCCTCTTACTTTGAAGATGATGATGAACAGGCTGCCAGGTACGCATCGAAATATGGGAAAAGGGCTCAGCACTAGATCCATCCTCAGTGAGTGTTGCTTGGGGATACATGTTAGGAACAGGGAAATCTACAAATTGTCTCTCTGCGACACTGCACTAATTGACACTTGTAATTCTGAAGTCTGTTGTTGCAGGGACAGTGGTAACTACAGAGGGTGCAGTGGATGCAATTGAGGATGCAAGCATCCCACTGCACCCTTTTTGAAAAAAAAAAAATCTCTTTTTTTTATATAGTACTGTCAGGACCTGGCAGTATACTACCTGGGATGGAGGGAAGCTGTTGGGAGGCAGGATGCAGAGTGCAGAGCTGCCATCAATGTGTGACCGGAGCCACGGCTTATTGGAGGGAACCAGAAAACATAGCTGAAGTACAATCCATGCTGCACACTCCCATTGATGGTGAGGCCCCCTCTTCCCTACCATCTATCTGTTTGTCTGTGACCCCCAATGTCCGTCTGTCAAGCTATCCATTTATGCCCCCATATAGTGCTCTATCTGTCTATGCCTGTCTGCCTGTACATCTATGCCCACCCCACATCCATCTTACATCTATGCCCAACCCCCGTCCATCTGTCCATCTATCCGTGTATGCCCCTAGGGTGCTCTGTCCATCCATCTATGCCCCCCACGTCCATCCATCTGTCCATCTATGCCCTATATAGTGCTCTGTCCATCTGTCTGTCTATGCCCCCCCCCCCACGTCAGTCTGTCCATCTATCCATTTATGCCCCCATATGGTGCTTTTCCCATCTATGCCCCCCTTCCATCCGTCTGTCCGTCTATGCTCGACTAACGTCTGTCTGTCCATCTATCGATTTATGCCCCCATATTGTACACTGTCTTTCTATGCCCCCTGTCCATCCGTCTGTCCATCAGTGGCCAAACAATTTGCCTAGGGTTCCACAAAACTTTGCACCGGCCCTGATGTACAGTTCTATTTAAATATAATTAGTAACAATTAGAGATATTCAAAGATATTCTGCTGAATAAAAGCAAACTGAGCCATCTATCACAACACAAACAAAACAATAGTTTATTTTTCTTGTACTGTATATCCAGGTTCTTCACAGTAAGAAGCACACACTTGCAATTATGCATTCTTTAAATGCTTAATACTGCCTGATATGGATAAGTGAATACAAAATGGAAGCTGGATGTCAGTTTGTCTATTGCTTAAAAGAAACTGTTGTTTTAAATGTGATTTTTATATGTTTGCAGAAACTTTGATTTGTAGTCAAAACAAGAAGTTAAGGCCAGCTGCGCAGTGTATCATAAGACTGCGGTTAGCTAGTGTTTTGCAAAATAAGGAATTGTATTTTGCAGAATAAAGATAATGAAAAGTAGGTGAAAGGTAAAATGTATTTTGATATTAAACAGTCATAATCACAAGATGTTGAGCTAATTAATTGGAAATCCCCCATAAGGGGAGTATATGAATTAATAATATATTCTGATAAATTAATTGTGATTGGTTTATGTATATGGTTGGTCTGCAAATTTGATTGGATCATGTAACGCTGTAATGACAAGTATATAAGATGAAATCAATGTGTCAATGTTCAGTTCATGATATTCTTTTATCATGAGCCCTGTGAATTTCACAATGCAATAAATCTACCAAAGAGACTTCATTGTTCTTCACTTATTTGAAACGGCTATATCATTCTGGAGGTCCCGTACCGAGATCAATCCAACATTGACACACGAAGAAGGAAGGTGGACTGGTGCCGGGGTACCTGGATCAATTGTGGCCACAGGTAAGAGCTGTTATCTTACTTCTGCTCCATGTGTCCCTGCCTCGGTCCGCTGCCTTTGTGTGTTATTGTTGGTTTGTAACTCTTTGAAGTCTTTTTGGAGATTGTGAGTATGGAACCAAATTGAATTTATCTGCATTTTATTACCAGTTACAGTGATTTGTATAAAGTTTTAGGACTGAAATTTCTGTTATCATAGTTACAGATCACAATGGGATCTTTTGTCTGCCATATCTTGCTAAATTCATAGTGAAGTCTGTGAGTGATTGTGAGTGAGATTGGCCGAGGTTTCACGCCGGCAGAGTCTGGACAGGGCCCAGGTAGGAGAGAGGCTCCGGTTAAACTCTCCTATGCTGGATAGTATCAGGGATACTCACCCACTGTAAAAAGCACCTTGTACACAAAAAGGCCAAGTTTAGCAGAGTGTGGAACACGTGTTCCTGTTCAGAGCCGTTGCACCTGACGAGGTGGTGCGGTTTCCTAAGTGGAGTAATATCTCTATAAACAAGGGGAGCATCCCTGTTTACCATTGTATTGGACATTGAGGCTGGACTTTAAAATAAAGATTAGCCATTACAATGGGTAAAGAGATGTCCACACCGAAGGGCTCTTCTATGTTAGAGATCCCGCACGGCAGTCCAGCAAGTGTGATGTATCAGAGATATGGAAGTGTGGCTGTGAAATTTCTCAGGAAATGGCATAAAAAACAACCTGAAATACCTGTGATAGGAACCTTTGATATGCAGAAATGGACAGACTTCAGGGGTAAAATAAGAAAAAGGGAGGAGTGGAAAGCTTACACACTATGGCTGGAGGCATCTAATGTAACCCCGCCACCAGCCTATGTTGCACAAATGTCCTGTCATGTAAATAATGAAGGAATGTTACAATTACAACCCAGGCATGCTTCCCCACGGGTAGTGCAGGCAATGCCAGTAAAAACACTAGAACAAGAAAGCCCAGACCCACTAGAACACATACTCCCAGCAATGATGGCACTGGCTGGTGTCCCAAGTGCCCTTCCAGTACAGGAGAAGAAAAAGGTAATAAGGGCTCTAGCAAACCCCAAGACTGGGAAGCATGACACTTACTTGGTGGGGAAGATGGGATTTGGGTAGCGCAGATAGATTTGTTTGATGGGGATGGCAACTCTGCTGGAATTTATGTTTATGACCCCCTCAGTCAGACATACAAAGCTCAGTACAAAAACATGGGTGGTGAAACTGTCACACACACTTTATGCAAGAACAATCAGGGAAATTTAGTTCCTTATGAAGACAAATTACCAGTAATGGGAGCGCATTTTGCAGACATACACCCATCGAACATTTTGGCTTCTGGCACTCGTAGCACATCCACCCAGGGCAAACCACTTGCAACAATGCCTCTGAGAGTGGTTACTACAGATCGGGGTGCACAGTGGGCCATACATGTTCCTTGGTCAAAGGCTGAATTACACCAAATTTGCACAGAATTAGCCGATTATAGATCAAAGCCAGCAGAAGTCAAAACCAAACTCCAGTGCTTGTACAAAGTACATCAACTAACACATAGTGACATGGCACAATTATTTACTGCTTTGCTCACAACTGAAGAATACAAGAAGCTCGCAACGGACCTAGGGTGGGATAAAGAGGGGTTTAAGCCTCCTGTAGACGATGCTAGAGAAGAACTGGACCAACAGTGGAAACATTTAATGACAGCTTTTACAGAGCAGTTTCCTTGCCAGCCCAATTGGGGAAAAATAATGATGATTAAACAAGGTCCTACGGAAACAGTTAGAGATTATTGGGGCAGATTTAAAACTGAGGTCCAAAATTATGGAGGCATTGAAAATATATTTAAGGAGGAAGTGCTTCAGCCCATGTTATCTGGAGCTCTTGTGGAAGGTCTTAAGCCTCAGGTAAAAACCCGTTTGACCATCAATGATCCTCTATGGCGCAAAAAGGGTCCAGAAGATCTGGTCACTCTTGCAATATACCATGAGGACAATTTGGTGGTCAAGAAATTGAACACAGAAACCAAGCTCATGAACCTACAGGTCAAAGCTGCACAAGCCACCTGTGACCTAGCTAATAGACCAATTGATTATAGCATGGGTGCCAGGCGATCATCAGACAGATTGCAACTTACTTGTTACAATTGTCAAAGGAAAGGACACTTTGCAAGGGACTGCAGACGCCCTAAGAAACCAAGGCAGTCCCAGGCAAAGAAGGGCACCAATGAAAGTGATGAGGATTTACAATGACAGAATACTGCAGCTCCCGTGAAGACCATGACTGTAATACCTTGTAACTCTCAAGAACCTACTATTGATTTAAAGATTGGAGATTCTAAACATTCTTTCCTGATTGACACGGGTGCTGCACGATCCCTGATAGCGGACAAGGTCACTTTACCTACCACAAACAAAGTTGTACATGCAGTAGGTGTGGCAAACAAAGTAATCCCCTTAAGGGAGACACAAGATGTAAAAGTAACAGTTGGACCCTTAACAAGTGACCACTCCTTCTTGTTAGCAGCTGATGCCCCCACAAATTTATTGGGGAGGGATTTACTGTGTAAATTGGGATGCACAGTATTTTGCACTCCAGATGGGGTATACCTACAGGTACCAGATTCCAACAAAGACTTGGTCACCGATGCACTGCTCAGTGACCCTCCTTCTACAGAAAGGGTGGAACTGAATACCTTGGGTGTACTCCCCCCTGAAGTGTCTGAAATTTTATCAACAATTCCAGACCAGCTGTGGACCACGGGCTCCAACAATGTGGGGAAAATCCTAAATGCCCCACCAATAAGAGTCAAGCTCAAAGCAGGAGCAGTAAATCCCAGTAGACCACAATACCCCTTAAAGCCAGAAGCTGAACAGGGGGTGTTCCCAGTAATCCAAGAATTACTACAACAGGGAGTGTTGGTTAAAACCCAGAGCCAGGCCAATACGCCCATCTTCCCTGTGACAAAGAGTAATGGGCGTGGTTATCGCTTAGTTCAGGACCTGAGGCCAATTAATGCAATCGTTGAACCCTTGCACCCAGTGGTACCAAACCCAGCTACCATATTAATGCAGATCCCCGCAGACAGCACTAATTTTTCAGTGGTTGATCTATGTTCAGCATTTTTCTCCATACCAATACATCCAGACAGTCAATACCTTTTTGCATTTACCTATAGAGGTAACCAGTACACCTGGACAAGGATGGTGCAGGGGTATCTCAATAGCCCGACAATTTTTAGCCAGTCCCTTGCTGAAAACCTCCAAAAACTCATCTTTCCAGGTGGATCTACATTGATTCAGTATGTAGATGATTTGTTACTTTGTTCCCCAGATTTTGAAACATCACTTAAAGACACAGCTGAGCTTTTAAGGTTCCTTGCAATAAATGGACACAAGGTGTCCAAAGACAAATTGCAACTATGTCAAACAAAGGTGTCATATATAGGCCACTGTTTATCTGAAGGCCTCAGACACCTGTCCCCAGATAGGATTGGAGCCATCCAAAACATAAGGTTGCCCATCAGCAAAAGGAAGCTAAGGGGTTTCCTAGGAATGGTGGGTTACTGTAGAAACTGGGTACCTAACTACTCACAGCTAACTGCACCCTTGTATGAGCTGACCAAAGCTTCTGTACCAGAGCCCCTCATACATACAGAACAAACAACTATGTAATTTCAACAACTTAAAGATGACCTGACAGCGGCCCCTGCTCTGGGGCTGCCTAACTATAAACAAGTATTTTCTCTCTTTTGTCATGAACACTTAGGCCATGCCACAGGTGTCCTTACACAGTTACATGGGGAAAAGCAAAGACCTGTTGCTTATTACAGTGCCCAATTAGACCCAGTAGCATGTGGCCTACCTGTTTGCCTGCGAGCCATAGCAGCAGCTGCATTGCTGGTAGACAAGTCAGCAGACATTGTATTGGGCTGTGACCTAAAAGTTTATGTTCCCCATGCCGTAGCAGCCCTGCTTACCTGCCAAAAGACAAGACATGTCACTGCAGCACGCCTGACAAAGTGGGAATTGGCCCTCATTATGCCCACAAACATCACCCTCATTAAGTGCAATATTTTAAACCCTGCAACACTTTTACCGGTAAATGAAACTGATGAGTTTCAGAGAGAGGAATGGGGGGTAGTAGAACAACATGTCCCACATGATTGCTTAAAATGTGTTGATGAGCAATCCACCCCTAGGGTGGACCTGGAGGAAACACCACTCCAGAACCCTGATCTGGTTTACTATGTTGATGGTAGCTGCCACAGACAAACAGAAACAGGTGCTACTCAATCAGGATATGCTGTGGTGGATGACACACAAACTGTTTTTTCCTCCCCACTTCCACCACCACACTCAGCACAGTTGGCTGAGCTCAAAGCTTTAACTAAAGCATGTCAGCTAGCTGAAGGAAAGACTGTAAATATATATACAGACAGCAGGTATGCGTTTGTTGTTACACACGATTTTGGTGAACTGTGGAAACACAGAGACTTCCTAACAGCAACAGGCAATCCAATTGCACATGCGGAGGCAGTAAAATAATTACTAGATGCTATACAACTGCCCTCACAGATAGCAGTTATTAAATGTCAAGCTCACATGACTGGCCATGATGAAGTTACAAAAGGGAACAGAAGGGCAGATGCTGCAGCAAAAGTGGCAGCCCAACAAAAGGTTACAGTTGAAAATGTTTGTATGGTAACTGATGTATGTATACCAAGTGAACAAACATTAATTGATATGCAAAAAGTTTGTGATTTACAGGAAAAGACCAAGTGGGAAAGTGCAAAGTGTACCCAAGACAACAAAGGCCTGTGGCACAGCTCTGAAGGTAAGCCTGTTGCCCCTAAATCACTCTTGCCAGCATTGGCACAGATGTCCCATGGACTGACCCATGCAGGTAAGACAGCCATGATAAGTCTAATTAAGACTTATTGGTATGCACCTGGCTTTGCGCCAGTGGCAACCAAGTACTGTGCTTCTTGCATCACCTGCTTGCAGAAAAATGCTGGAAGAGCAGTTAAAACAATGCCTTCACACATTCCCCAAACAACTGGTCCCTTCCAAATCCTACAAATTGATTACATTCAGCTTCCAAAGGTTAGGATGCTTCAGTATGTTTTGGTTTGTGTCGACACATTTAGCGGTTGGGTAGAGGGATATGCTGTGGCCAGTGCAACAGCAGCAATCACAGCAAAGAAATTGGTACAAGAATTTGTATGTAGGTACGGCATACCATATGTGATATCATCAGACCAAGGTACACACTTTACTGGACTAGTGTTCAAAAAGATGTGCCAGCTTCTTGACATTAAACAACAGCTACACACCGCGTACCATCCGCAATCTAGCGGCAAAGTGGAACGCTATAATGGGATTAAATAAGCTGGCTAAAATATGTAAAGAGACCAGCTTGCAGTGGCCAGAAGCATTGCCGTCAGTGTTGCACTTGATCAGAACAACACCAAGGGGGGAGTTGAACATTTCTCCGTATTAAATACTGTTTGGAAAATTGCCCAATGTTACTATTGCACCCGCATATGAACTCAGTAAAACAAATGACTTAACTGTGAACTATCTTATTTCATTAAGCAACCAGCTAAAGAAGATCCAAGCTACTGTGACCAGCACACAACCGATCCCTGTGGAAGGTGCTTGTCATAATCTACAACCTGGTGATGAGGTGATGGTCAGAAATTTCCTGAGATCGGGCTCACTGACAGACCGGTGGGAAGGACCTTACCAAGTCTTGTTGACAACCCCAACTGCTGTTAAGATTAAGGAGAAGACTTCGTGGATCCACTCCACCCACTGCAGAAAAGTCACGCCTCCTGAGACAGCACATGTGGAAGATATTCTCCAAGACTCCTCTGCACTTCACCAGTAAAACCAGCAAGTGAGTGGTTCGGGCATAATAATCCCTTGAGCCACTTGCCAACGCAGTATCTCTGTGGAGGGTACATAACTCCTAGAAGAGTACTGTGAAGATCAAGGACAACAAAGACAATGCTGAACAGGATGATGCTGATAGGCCAAAGGCCAGACCGTGGACTATGGGGGTGCATTCTCTCATGGGCATGTCTGATTACAATCATACTCATTGTGCTTGAGTGTTGTATATACATTCCAGGGTCTGTTAACAATGTGACCAGTCAAACAGGTAATGTAACATTTTACAATGAAATGTTATTCAAGACACGTGTGTGTAGGGCCTTACAAAAGGATAATTATGGAGGAGAATTTACGGGTAATTCCATGATAGCAATGCACAGTAAAATTGCAAAGGCTCTCAACATAAGCAAATGTTGGATTTGTACCCACCTACCCATCAGTGTAGATGCAAGTATACCCCTCCTGGCTCATTACATAAGCACAGCAGACATTATAGATAGAGATTGGTCCTGCCATAAGCGAAAGAATGGTAGTCGCATTTGTGCCAATAAGACACCTAAAGTACAGAATATAGTAGACTTCCCATATTTGGATGTTTCAAACAGAGGTCTGCTGCATTCACCTGCTCTACAAGTAACCGCAGCCACAGGGAGGCCTGAATTTTGTTTAAGTGTCAACTCAAAGCCAGGCAAGTACACGTTAAGTAGGAAGAAAATTACAGTCAGGGTGAAAAGACAAAACCTGGGATATACTAACTGTACTGGAGCCACATTTGTAGTTCAAAAGTCAAATAAGTGTACACTGACAAACCTCAAAAACTGTTGGCATTCAATAGATAAAGATGGAGTACTAACACCTAATGACACCCTAGACCAGTTACTGCATGATGGGTGTACTCTTGATAACAGCACGTGTAGAGATGTCAATGGCAATAACACTGGGTATTTTATGATATACATAGGACTCATTTACACTAAAATATTGGGAATGCCCCTGCCTAAGGGTATGTATTGGGTTTGTGGTAAATGGGCATATTCATGGATTCCTTTAGGTGCCAAAGGACAATGTGTGCTCTCCTATGTAGTCCTCTTAGTGAGAGCCACTATTAAGCTGGATCAATACCCAAGGAATATCCCTGTAGAACATGATTTAGTGTCAAGTGACTTTACATATTTGAGACATCATAGCAAAAGAGAAGTGAAGAAAGGGGATGTATATTTCAGATTTTCTGATGGTGAACGTACGGCTGGAACTCTGTTTCCTCTGTCCACTATCTATCTTGTGGAAAAGGCTGTGTCTCAAACCTTAACGGTACTAGATCAGATGGTAGGGGAATTGGTAGTTTCAATCAATCAGACAGTGGAAGAGCTGGCTCAAGTAAGAAAAGTGGCTTTACAAAATAGGATGGCACTGGATCAGCTGTTGGCAGCAGAAGGGGGTACGTGTGCAGTAGTAGGACAAGAATGTTGTACTTATATTGAAGACCACAGAGCTGAAATAGGTGCTCATCTGTTAGGGTCTCCTGCTCTGTGCTGCCACGTCGTCATGGCAACCGGGAGACAAGTGCTAGCGGAGTAACCTGAGCGTAGCTGATACTCCGGTTCGGGTCTTTTGCTGTGCAGTGGTTACAGGCTCTGTGCACGGCAGGGGATCCGGTGCTGGTTTTTGTGCTCACAGTCTGTGAGGTCTGAGTGGGGCGTGGACAGCACCTGCTATATAAACCCTCTTCTCAGGTTAGGCAGATGCTGCTGAATCTTTGTTGGTTAGTCAGTTCCTGAAAGCTAGCTAGTACTGTGTAAACTTTGTATTTGTTTGTTGCTTACTGCAAATAGGCCTTGGGATTTGGTATTACACTCTGCCAATCCAGACCTAGCAGTAAGACTGGAGTCAGTCGTTTAACCTGCTGGGGTTCTTTTGCTACTCTGTGAACCTAGCAAGTTTGCGGCTGTATTCTTAGACTTGCCTGCCAAAATCCTTTCTCACTGTGCTAGGTGTTCAGGTGTCAGTTTAGTGGCAGTAAGCTGAACCAGTGCACTGCAAGTGAGGACTAGGATAGTGGAGACTCTCCTTGTGTCTATTATTCCATCTCTGACCAAGGAGTTTACTGCCACACCCGTTGGTAACCCTTTAGGGTTTTGCTGTTGCCCTTAGCAACAGCATTTCGGGTTCTCTACGTATTAAATCACAACATCTCGCTTCTTTCCATCTGAGCATTCCTAATACTAGGGAGACACCCAGTTTCTTAGCCTTTGGGCTTCTCTGTTCACTTTGTGTTTATTTTGTTACCTTATCACCTTCTGTGTATGTTATGTCATATACCCCAGTCTGTCTGTGAGTTCATTTGTTTTGCATCCCTCTCCGTTCAGACACCAGTACATTCCTGCTGGCACTGGTGTGCATAACATATTCAGCAGCCCAATACTCCTGTTGAAATTTTGTGGGAATATGGAGCATACTCCTCAAAATACTTTGCAACAGGTGGTCGATCAGGTGCAGGTCCTGACTCGACAATTTAATGATTTGTCCATTAAAATGCACACCTCGCAGGCCGCTGGCGGAGCTCCCGCAGCAGCAGTACCTTCAGGGGTTAAGGAGCCGAAAGTAAATCTCCCGGATCGTTTTTCTGGAGATCGCTCGCAGTTCTTTTGTTTCAAGGAGAGCTGCAAGCTATATTTCCAGCTTAGGCCTCAGTCTTCTGGGTCGGAGATTCAGCGAGTGGGCATAGTGATTTCCTTGCTACAAGGAGACCCACAGGTCTGGGCATATGGGTTGCAGCCTGACTGTCCGTCGCTTAAAAGTGTTGATGTTTTTTTTATGGCACTGGGCATGTTGTATGATGACCCTGACAAGACGGCCTCAGCCGAGGCTCAGATTTCGATCCTTAAGCAAGGGCGAAGGCCAGTTGAGGTTTATTGTACGGAGTTTCGGAGGTTGGCCCATGATACCCAGTGGAATGACCCAGTCCTGAGACACCAGTACCGAAGAGGTCTTTCTAACCAGTTAAAAGACCAACTGGTACAATATCCCTTGCCTGATAGCTTGGATCAGCTCATGCAGTTATCCATTCGGGTGGATAGACGGCTGAGAGAGCGCAGGCTTGAAAGGGAGACCGAGGTTTCCTTCTTTCCTAAGGGAACCTCAGACTCTGAGGAATTTTCCGAGGAGCCTATGCAGATTGGGGCTACCCGCCTCTCCTCACGTGAGAAGACGCGGAGGAGACAGCAGGGGTTATGTTTGTACTGTGGGAATAAAGGTCATGTGGTAGTATCATGCCCAGAAAAGCCGGAAAACTTCAGGGCCTGAGGGTGATGGGAAATATCCTGTCAGGCCAGAAGTCAGAATTTCCCAAGAAGACTTTTATCATTCCGGTGACCTTGAAGATCCTCGGTCAAACTGTCAAGACTGAGGCCTTTGTGGACAGTGGGGCCGACGGGGTTTTTATGGACCGCCAATTCGCCCTGAAACACTCTGTTCCCTTAGTACCCTTGGCATCGGAAATTGAGAGTTGTGGGTTAAACGGGGATCCATTATCCCAGGGTAAGATTACCTCTTGCACTAGCCAGATTTCTTTGTTTATTGGAGCCACACACTCTGAAAAATTGTCCTTTTATGTGACTGTCTGTACTTTTGCCCCATTGGTGTTGGGGTTACCCTGGTTAAGGGCCCACAATCCTCAATTTGACTGGGTCTCTGGGGAGATTCTTAGTTGGGGTACTGATTGTTTCAGGAGTTGCTTGAGCCTTCCAGTCAGGCTTTCGCAGCTAAGTTTGCCAGGATTGCCAGGATGTTATGCAGATTTTGCGGACGTGTTTTCCAAAAGAGTTGCAGAGGTACTACCTCCCCATCGCCCCTATGACTGTGCCATTAATTTGTTGCCGAATGCTAAGCTTCCCAAGAGCAGGTTGTACTCCCTGTCTCGTCCTGAGACTCAGGCTATGGCAGAGTACATTCAGGAGAATTTGGCTAAGGGATTTATCAGACCTTCACAGTCTCCAGTTGGGTCGGGGTTCTTCTTCGTGGGTAAAAAGGACGGTTCGTTGCGACCCTGCATCGACTTCAGGGAATTGAACCGTATCACGATTAAAAACTCATACCCACTGCCTCTCATTTCGGTCTTGTTTGACCAGCTTCGTACTGCCACCATTTTTTCTAAGATTGACCTACGCGGTGCGTACAATCTAATCCGAATAAGAGAGGGGGATGAATGGAAGACTGCCTTTAATACCCACTCAGGGCATTATGAATATTTGGTGATGCCTTTTGGGCTCTGTAATGCCCCGGCAGTCTTCCAGGACTTCATGAACGATGTGCTCAGGGAGTATTTGGATAGATTCTTAGTTGTATACTTAGATGACATCCTAATATTCTCCCATTCCCTGGAGGAACATCGGAAGCATGTACGCTTAGTCCTCCAGAAACTCAGAGACCACCGGCTTGGGGTGAAGCTGGAGAAGTGCGAATTTGAAGTTCAGCAAATCGCATTTCTAGGATATATTATCTCCCCAGAAGGTTTCCAAATGGAGGGTTCCAAGGTACAGGCAGTCCTGGATTGGGTGCAGCCCACTAGTTTGAAGGCGCTTCAGCGTTTTCTGGGCTTTGCGAATTTTTATAGACGATTTATCGCTGGATTTTAGTCTATAGTGGCGCCCTTGGTGGCACTCACTAAGAAAGGGGCGGATGTTGCTCACTGGTCTTGTGAGGCCAAAGCGGCTTTTGCCCGTCTCAAAAGGGCATTTGTCTCGGCCAAGGTGCTGCGACACCCAGATCCAGAGCGTCCTTTTGTGGTGGAGGTGGATGCCTCTGAGATGGGTATTGGGGCAGTGCTCTCTCAGATGGGGGTGTCTGATAATCGCCTTCATGCCTGTGCTTACTTTTCCCGTAAATTTTCGCCTGCCGAGATGAATTATGACGTGGGTAACCGGGAATTGTTGGCTATTAAGTATGCACTCGAGGAGTGGAGACACTGGCTTGAGGGGCTAAGTTTGTGGTCTCAATTCTCACCGACCATAAAAATTTGGCATATTTAGAGTCAGCGAAGCGCCTCAATGCCAGGCAGGCACGATGGGCTTTGTTTTTTGCTCGCTTTATTTTTTTGATAACATATCGCCCTGGGTCAAAAAACATCAAGGCTGATGCGCTCTCGCAGAGTTTTGCTCCAATCCAGGAGACCACCGAGGAGCCATTGCCCATTGTGTCTCCATCATTTATTAGAGTGGGCATTACCCAGGACCTCTTGTCATTAGTCCTTAGAGCACAGGAGCAGGCTCCTCCAGACCTTCCGGTAGGTCTTTTGTTTGTGCCTCCTAGGTTAAGACAGCGAGTGTTCCTGGAATTCCATGCCAAGAAGTCGGCAGGTCACCCGGGTATTGCCAGAACTCGGGAGTTGCTATCTAGGGCGGTGTGGTGGCCCTCGGTGGCTAGGGATGTGGATCAGTGGGTTCGGGCATGTGACATCTGTGCCCGAAATAAGACTCCTAGAGGGGTTCCTGTTGGCCCATTACATCCACTCTCTATTCCATCTAAGGCCATGGACCCACATTTCAATGGATTTTGTGGTGGACTTGCCCAAATCCTCGGGGATGACAGCCATCTGGGTTGTCGTTGACAGGTTTTCGAAGATGGCGCACTTCGTTCCACTGGTTGGGCTGCCATCGGCCAGACGCCTGTCTGAATTATTCATGCTGCATGTTGTGCGCCTCCACGGGTTGCCACTTGATGTGGTCTCTGACCCCGGATCCCAGTTTGTGGCCAAATTCTGGAGGGCATTTTGTTCCGATCTCCAGATTTCTGTCAGCTAGTCGTCAGGCTACCATCCGCAGTCTAATGGGCAGACTGAAAGGGTGAACCAGTCCTTGGAGCAGTTCCTCAGGTGTTATGTCTCCAAGTGTCAGACTGACTGGGTTGCTCATCTGTCCATGGCGGAGTTTGCCTATAACAACGCGGCTCACTCTGCTACAGGGATCTCTCCCTTCCTTTGTGTGTATGGGCATCATCCTAAGGCCAATTCTTTTGACCCCCAGGACTCCACGCCTGGTGGTTCCTCTGTGGTTTCGGTCCTTAGAGGTATTTGGAGGAAAGTGAAGAAAGCCCTTGTGTCTGTGTCATTAGTGACCAAAAGGGTTTTTGATAAGCGGAAAAGACCCTGCAGCTTCAAATTAGGAGACTTCGTCTGGTTGTCTACCAAGAATTTGAAGTTGAGACAGCCATCTCATAAGTTAGGCCCCCGGTTCATCGGTCCTTATAAGATCACTAGGGTTATCAATCCGGTGGCATTTCAGTTAGATCTACCCCGTTCTTTGGGTATCAATAAAACATTTCATTGTTCCCTTTTAAAACGGGCGATTAGTAATCCTTCTTCCAGTGGAAGACCTTCCCCTCTTCTGATACGTGGCCAGAGGGAGTTTGTTGTTGAAAGGATTCTTGACTCCAAGATGGTTCAGGGTCGGCTGTCATTTTTGGTGCACTGGAAGGGGTATGGCCCGGAGGAGCGGTCGTGGGTGCGCAGTTGTGATCTTCATGCCCCCAGACTGATACGCTCTTTCTTCTCGCAGTTCCCCGATAAACCCGGTGGTAGGGGTTCTTTGACCCTACTGTTAGGGTCTCCTGCTCTGTGCTGCCACGTCGTCATGGCAACCGGGAGACAAGTGCTAGCGGAGTAACCTGAGCGTAGCTGATACTCCGGTTCGGGTCTTTTGCTGTGCAGTGGTTACAGGCTCTGTGCACGGCAGGGGATCCGGTGCTGGTTTTTGTGCTCACAGTCTGTGAGGTCTGAGTGGGGCGTGGACAGCACCTGCTATATAAACCCTCTTCTCAGGTTAGGCAGATGCTGCTGAATCTTTGTTGGTTAGTCAGTTCCTGAAAGCTAGCTAGTACTGTGTAAACTTTGTATTTGTTTGTTGCTTACTGCAAATAGGCCTTGGGATTTGGTATTACACTCTGCCAATCCAGACCTAGCAGTAAGACTGGAGTCAGTCGTTTAACCTGCTGGGGTTCTTTTGCTACTCTGTGAACCTAGCAAGTTTGCGGCTGTATTCTTAGACTTGCCTGCCAAAATCCTTTCTCACTGTGCTAGGTGTTCAGGTGTCAGTTTAGTGGCAGTAAGCTGAACCGGTGCACTGCAAGTGAGGACTAGGATTGTGGAGACTCTCCTTGTGTCTATTATTCCATCTCTGACCAAGGAGTTTACTGCCACACCCGTTGGTAACCCTTTAGGGTTTTGCTGTTGCCCTTAGCAACAGCATTTCGGGTTCTCTACGTATTAAATCACAACATCTCGCTTCTTTCCATCTGAGCATTCCTAATACTAGGGAGACACCCAGTTTCTTAGCCTTTGGGCTTCTCTGTTCACTTTGTGTTTATTTTGTTACCCTATCACCTTCTGTGTATGTTATGTCATATTCCCCAGTCTGTCTGTGAGTTCATTTGTTTTGCATCCCTCTCCGTTCAGACACCAGTACATTCCTGCTGGCACTGGTGTGCATAACATCATCTGAGCAAGGTGGGAGAGTTGCAGCAGGAAATGAGAAGGTTAGGTGCTAGTGAAGGTTGGGATCCACTTGGATGGCTAGGAGGAAGTATTGCAAAGCTTTTCTCTGGAATATTGCAGTACATTGTGTTTGCTGCCCTGATTGTAGGAATCATATATCTTACCATCAAGTGTGGACCAGCAGTCTGTGTACAATGTGGTAAAGGATTTAAGAGGTTGAAAGTGCACCATGAAATGACCATTGTGGTGGTAGATGATGAGGTTCCACTAGAACAGGTGACTCAGGGAACTAGTCAGGGGCAGCAGGAAAGACAGGTGGTATATGCTGATATGAGCAAGTCTTATGAAAGTTTACAACTCCAGGAACCTGAGCCCATATACCAGGCTTTAGAGGAGGATCAGGCAGGTAGGGAAAGTACACAGCTTGTTAATTTTACTTATGAATTGGATAACAGGGTAGGAATTAATCAGGATGAGTATGTTAGACATGAAATACAAGCGAGTTTCACCTAACTGTGTCAAAACCCTCTTAGCAAACACCGGAAGGTTCCTATAAAAAATCAGGGATTTCCGTCCGGTGCGGTGAGCATTGGCGCCAGGCCCATCCCCGTGAACCTACCTTTTGCCTATGTTGTGCGTCTACCTAACCCTCATTAGAAATTGTGAAACTGAACCTTCTGATTTGTGTATTAGAATGCCAAGTATATTGGCAGAGAGAGGAATGATATGGATAAGTGAATACAAAATGGAAGCTGGATGTCAGTTTGTCTATTGCTTAAAAGAAACTTGTTTTAAATGTGATTTTTATATGTTTGCAGAAACTTTGATTTGTAGTCAAAACAAGAAGTTAAGGCCAGCTGCGCAGTGTATCATAAGACTGCGGTTAGCTAGTGTTTTGCAAAATAAGGAATTGTATTTTGCAGAATAAAGATAATGAAAAGTAGGTGAAAGGTAAAATGTATTTTGATATTAAACAGTCATAATCACAAGATGTTGAGCTAATTAATTGGAAATCCCCCATAAGGGGAGTATATGAATTAATAATATATTCTGATAAATTAATTGTGATTGGTTTATGTATATGGTTGGTCTGCAAATTTGATTGGATCATGTATCGCTGTAATGACAAGTATATAAGATGAAATCAATGTGTCAATGTTCAGTTCATGATATTCTTTTATCGTGAGCCCTGTGAATTTCACAATGCAATAAATCTACCAAAGAGACTTCATTGTTCTTCACTTATTTGAAACGGCTATATCACTGCCCGCAGAGGATAATAAGAACATTAAAAAATGAGTTAAATGGGTTGTTAATTAGAGAGGGGGAAACAATCATAGGGATCTTTAAATCATACTGATATTAAACTTTGGCCAAAACATAGGTAAGGAGACAGAAATCAGGCAGTACTTGTACAGTTGCACCCATATAGCTTTCCACTGTGGCTCAGAATCTACTGTATCACCAGCACACTGGACCTAGAAAAACATCTGGAGCAGTCCAGGTAGGTGCTCCCTCATCCTCCCACATCACCCAGAGGTCATCGCTGTTTCTTCCTGCTACAGCATGTAATTGAAGCCAAGATCCTGGCTTAGTCTATGTAACTACAGTATGTATATATTATTTGGTGTTAATAAGCGGAGTAAATAGTATACACCTGCGGAGTCACCAGTTACACTAGACAGTGCAAGTCTTAACAGATACTTTGTTTTTTTTATGCAGCAGTCTGGTTGTACAGCCGTACATATGTTACATACACATTGATGCAGTGGAGCATGACTGAAGCATATAGACCACCAGCTGATGCTATAAGTGGGTAGTGTGCATACACAAGTGGTAGCAATATACAGCAATAGCGGGTATCTCTCCCTCTGACGTATAAATCGCAGGGTTTTGCTAGAGCTAAGTCTAACAAATCTCTGTCCCACTCATTCACAGTTACAAGATTGTGCATTGCATGTGCCGAAGACCAAACAGTGACCATTTACGATTAATGCCTCACCAAAGGAACATAATGGATACAAGGAAATAGTACACCCTCATCCAAACAGTATAACTACAAGCTACAGCCCTGTTGCCTCTACAGCATGCTTTCTTCTGCAATCTGGATCCTCCTGAATGGGCACACAATCTACACCTGCATGCACACTTATGGCTTCCATACTTCTGTCCTGACGCTCCCATGCCCTATCTCTGTTGCCTGTTGCCAGTGACTACTATTTCCTCTCTGGGACCCTTCTAATCAAATCTCCACACCCCTTGGCCTGCAACATGCCCAAGTGGCCTGGATGTTATGTTGTTAGAACTCCCTGCTCTTGCCTTCCTTCACTAATATAGAGCCAGGTAAAGGTTTCACCACCCTGGTTTAGGGCTCCACCTGCATCCAGGGCTCTCAGCAATGTGCCAGCCCTTGCATCCACTTCCAGAAAGGGAACTTCATGTTGATTCTCCTCAGTTCTACTTTAATTGACTAGGACATATATGAAACCATAAAGGACTTAACTACTTGTACAACATAACGGTCTTCTTCCACCTAAATGGACTGTTCCCTAAAGCCTTTATTATTGTCCCATGTGTTCAGGGACAATGACTGAAGGGAGTTACAGTAGGTTCAATAGAAATTTGAGGAAAAATTACTTCAGAAAGGGAAGTGGACAAGTGGAATAGCCGCCCATCAGAGGTGGTAGAGGCTAAGAGCAATTTAAACATGCATGGGATAGACATAAGGATATCCTTATAAAAGAAATAAGGATCAAACAAGGTTTGAGGTAAAAATATGGTTAAAAAAAACAGACTAGATGGGCCAAGTGGTTCTTATCTGCCGTCAAATTCTATGTTTCTATGTTTCACCTCAGACCCGAGTACCTTCTATGACCCAGCACCATCTTGGCTCCAGCAATATCTAAGCCCACTTCCTTTAAAATGTAAGCTATGACGGGCAGGGTCCTCTACCTTATGTCCTACGTCTGTAATCTCCTCGTCTTCATTATGTATCCCTGTCATGTCTTTTGCTGAATTAAGTCTGTATGTGCTTTGCTCAAGCTGCATCTTTTTTTCTTTTTGTGCATAACTGTTATGTTCATATCATCTTCTGTTTGCCATATGATTTGTTTGAAATACTGTACCATCCATTTATTCTTCTTGTTTCTACTTGTAACAGTCATCTTGTATCCCACTGTCTCTCTCCTATGGTGCAATGATACTGTAATGTTTTCAATGTTATCTCTGTGCTCACATTATGGATTGCTGTCATGTGTCATACTCATGCTCTGTATTTGCAGTATGTTTATATGTTTACCCAACGTACATCACTGCAGACATTTTGTGGTGCCTTTTAAATAAACACTGATACTATTAATTACAATTGTGGAATAGTACTTTATAGGAAATCACAACCACTGGCTTCCAGTGGCTTGATGGTGAAGGTGCAGAAAGATATTGGTTTTTCATTCATGAGGGTGATGTACTGAAATAGGTATAATCCCTGGATAAAATATCTGTATTAAAATCTCATACCCTATGTACAGTAAATATATGAACAAAATGTAATGATGTGCATGTTTTTAAATGTGTATATTAGGGGTGAGCGGGTTCGGTTCCCTGGGAACTGAACCCCCCTTAACTTCACACTTTGAGCCCGGATCCGAGTCCTGCTAGGGACTTCCCGCCAGACTCGTAAACCAGAACGAGGCAAAACCTCATCACACAGCTGTCAGATTCTCGCGGGATATGGATTTCATATAAACAGCCGTGCATTGCTGCAATTTTCACTCTTGACTTGGAGAGTGAGGAAGACAGACCTTTGTCTCTCTCTGTGGGTGGTGGCGTCAGGTGGGGTTAGTGTGTGCTCTGTAGGGGTGCTGCTGCAGTCACTGTGGTGTACTTGTGCTGTGTTAGGGGAGCTGTCCTGGCTGTCACTGGTGTTTCATGTGCTGTTACAGCTGGGTGCTGCAGCTGTACATGGGTGTTGCTGTCCAGGCTGTCACTGTGTTGTACAGGGTGGAGGGGCACTGTCCTCCTGTATGCTGTAAAATATAGGGGTGCTGGTGGACCTGTATGCTATAAAAATGCAGGGGTGCAGTTGTTAAAAATTAAAAGCACACTGCTCCTGTATACTGTAAAATAAAGGGGTGCTGCTGGCCCTGTATTTTGTTAAAATTCAGCTGTGCAGTTGTTAAAAATGAAAAGCACACTGCTCCTGTATGCTTTAAAATATAGGGGTGTTGCTGGCCCTGTATGTTGTAAAAATTCAGGGGTGCAGTTGTTAAAAATGAAAAGCACACTGCTCCTGTATGCTGTAAAATATAGGGGTGCTGCTGGCCCTGTATGTTGTAAAAATTCAGGGGTGCAGTTGTTAAAAATTAAAAGCACACTGCTCCTGTATGCTGTAAAACATAGTGGTGCTGCTGGCCCTGTATTTTGTAAAAATTCAGGGGTGCAGTTGTTAAAAATTAAAAGCACACTGCTCCTGTATGCTGTAAAATATAGGGGTGCTGCTGGCCCTGTATGTTGCAAAAATTCAGGGGTGCAGTTGTTTAAAATTAAAAGCACACTGCTCCTGTATGCTTTAAAATATAGGGGTGCTGCTGGCCCTGTACGTTGTAAAAATTCAGGGGTGCAGTTGTTAAAAATTAAAAGCACACTGCTCCTGTATGCTGTAAAATATAGGGGTGCTGCTGTTCAAATAACATTACACTGGTCCTGTATGTTGTAAGAATACAGGGGTGCTGTGAAAATAAAGTGGCACTGTGCTGTGTGCTGTAATAATAAAGGGCTGCTGTCCTGTGAAATGGAGAACAACAATTTGGAGGAGAAAATAGTGGAAGATTAGGAACCACTTCCAGTTACTAGTACTACTGCCACCAGTCATGACATTGATGATGCAATTCCATCAACATCGTCTGCTAAGGCCGATGCCCGATGTCATAGAGGGCGTGTAAAATCCAAGCAGCAAAAATGAATAAAAAAAATTATCTGACGAGAAACGTAAAATTGGCAATATGCCATTCACGACACGAAGTGGCAAGGAAAGGCTAAGGCCTTGGCCTATGTTCATGGCTGGTGGCTCAGCTTCTTATGAGGATGGAAGCCCTCCTCCCTCTTGAAAAAGTAAAAAAATTAAAGCACAGGAAAAAACAACTGTGCATTCAGAGATATCACAAATCCCCTAGAAGAGTCCAAGTGTGTCCGTGGTTGCGATGTCTAGGCCTGACCTTCCCAAGGCTATATGGAAAGAGGAGGCTCCTACCACCATTTGCACACCCCGTGCAAGTGCTGGGAAGAGCACCACCAGTCCTGTTGCTGATATTGAGATTGAGGATGTCACTGTAGACATACACCAGGATGAGGAGGATATGGGTATAGCTGGTGCTGAGGAGGAAGCTGACGATGAGGTTTCTGATGGTGATGTGGATTGTTTGAATGAGGCACCAGTGGAGACAGTTGTTGTCCGTGGGATGAGAAATCCCATTGTCATACCTGGGCAAAATACCAAAAAGCCACCTCTTCGGTGTGGAATTATTTCTCCACAAATCCGGACAACAGGTGTCAAGCCATGTGTTGCCTTTGTCAATCCGTCATAAGTAGGGGTAAGGACTTTAACCACCTAGGAACATCCTCCCTTATACGTCACTTGCAGCACATTCATCATTAGACATTGTCAAGTTCAGAACCTTTGGGTAAGAGCGTAAGCAGTCCACTGACACCTTAATCCCTTCTTCCTCTTGTACCCAATCTCCTGCAAGCCACACCACCAACTCCCTCAACTTCAATTTCCTCCTCAGTCAGCAACGGAAGTAGTCCTGCAGGCCATGTCACTGGCATGACTGATGAGTCCTCTCCTAACCAGGAATACTCCAGAGGATCCTTGAGTGGTACACCTACTGCTGCTGCTGCCACTGATGTTGTTGCTGCTGGGAGTCGACTTTCATCCCAGAGGGGAAGTCGGAAGAGCCCTTGTACTTTTTCAACTAAGAAATTGACTGTATAACAGTCCTTTGCAAGGAAGATTAAATATGACAGCAGTCACCCTGTTGCAAAGCGGATTACTGAGGCCATAACAACTATGCTGGTGTTATACGTGCGTCCGGTATCCACCATTAGTGCAGTGGGATTTAGACAGTTGATGGTGTCCCCGGTACCAAATCCCATCTAGATTCCACTTCACTAGGAAAGCGATTCCTGGATTGTACAGGAACATTAAGAAAAGTGTCCTCAGTGTCCTGAAAAATGCGATTGTACCTACTGTCCACTTAACCACGGATATGTGTACAAGTGGAACAGGGCAAACTAAGGACTACATGACTGTGAAAGCCCACTGGGTAGATGTATTGCCTCCCGCAGCAACAAAAGCAGCAGTGGCACCAGTAACAGCATCTCACAAATGCCAACTCGTTCCTGTGTAGGCTACACTGTGAATCACCAGTTTCCATAAGAGGCACATCGCTAACAACCTCTTACAGAAACCAAGGGACATCATTGCACAATGGCCTACCACAGTTAGACTCTCCTGGGGATTTGTGATATCAGACAATGCCATCAATATTGTGTGTGCATTACATTTGGGCAAATTCCAGCACGTCCCATGTTTGGGCAAATTCCAGCACGTCCCAGTAAAATTAATTTTGTAGTGCAGAATTGTTTGAAAAATGACAGGGGCGTGCAGGAGATGTTGTCGATGGCCCGAAAAATTACGGGCCACTTTTGACATTCAGCCACTTCATGCTGAAGACTGGAGTGCCAGCAACCACTCCTGAACCTGCCCTGCCATCACCTGAAGCAAGAGGTGGTAATGAGGTGGAATTCAACACTCTATATGCTTCAGATGATGGAGGAGCAGCAAAAGGCCATTCAAGCATATACATCCACCTACAATATAGGCAAAGGAGGGGAAATGCACCTGACTTAAGCGCAGTGGAGAATGATTTCCGTGTTGTGCAAGGTTCTCCAACACTTTAAACTTGCCATACGTGAAGTCAGTTCAGACACTGCCAGTCAGGTCATTCCCCTCATCAGGCTTTTGCAGAAGCAGTTGGAGAAATTGAAGTAGGAGCTAAGATGGAGCGATTCCGCTAAGTATGTTGGAATTGTGGATGGAGCCCTTCATTCGCTTTGCCAGGATTCAAGGGTGGTCAATCTGATGAAATCAGAGCACTACATTTTGACCACCGTGCTCAATCCTAGGTTTAAAGCCTACGTTGTATCTCTCTTTCCAGCAGTCACAAGTCTGCAGAGGTGCAAAGACCTGCTGGTGAGAAAATTGTCAACTCAAGTGGAACGTGACCCGCCAACAGCTCCTCCTTCATTTTTCCCCGCCACTAGGGCTGCAAGGAAAATGATAACATTTCCTAGCACACCCGCTCGTGGTGGTGCAGGGCAGTCAAGAGCAAGTGTTGACATCTGGTCCGGCCTGAAGACCTGCCAACGATTACTGACATGTCTATTGTCACTGCATATGATGCTGTCACCATTGAAAGAATGGTGGAGGATTACATTGGTGACAGCATCCAAGTAGGCATGTTAGACAGTCCATATGTATACTGGCAGGAAAAAGAGGCAATTTGGAGGCACCTGCACAAACTGACTTTATTTTACCTAAATTGCCACCCCTCCAGTGTGTACTCCGAAATAGTGTTTAGTACAGCCAGTAACCTTGACAGTGATCGGCATAGGAGGTTACTTACACAAAATGTGGAGAAGATGAAAGGGGTGAGGAATTGGAGGATAAGGATGACATGTTGCCTCTGTAGAGCTAGTTTGTGCAATGAGAGATTAATTGCTTCTTTTTTGGTGGGGGGATTTATTGCTTCTATTTTTTGTGGGGGCCCAAACAAACCAATCATTTTAGCCACAGTCGTGTGGCAAACCCTGTCGCTGAAATAATTGGTTTGTTAAAGTGTGCATGCCCTGTTTATACAACATAAGGGTGCATGGGTTGGCCCAAGGACAATTCCATCTTGCACCTCTTTTTTTTTCTTTGCATTATGTGCTCTTTGGGGCCTAGTTTTTAAAACTGGCATTCTGTCTGCCACCGCAGTGCCACTCCGAGATGGGCCAGGTGTTTGTGCCGTACACTTGTGTTTCTTAGCTTAGTCATCCAGCGACCTCGGTGTACCTCTTTTTTTCTTTGCATTATGTGCTCTTTCAGGCCTAGTTTTTAAAACTGCCATCCTGTCTGTCACTGCAGTGCCACTCCTAGATGGGCCAGGTGTTTGTGCCGCCTACTTGTGTCGCTTAGCTTAGTTATCCAGCGAACTTGGTGCAACCTTTTGGCCTAAAAACAATATTGTGAGGTGTGAGGTGTTCAGAATAGACTGGAAATGAGTGGAAATTAATGTTATTGAGGTTAATAATAATAATAATAATAATTTTATTTATATAGCGCTCTTTCTCCAACAGGACTCAAGGCGCTTTACAGACATCAAAAACAATACACATGATACAGAGGATTTAAGTAATACAGCAATAGATAAGCCACACAGACATAAAAGAAAACCTTAAGCACACAGAAAGCATAATGCAGGATTGGTGTAGGCATTTTGGGTAATAACTTCCAAGGGTTGTGTATACCACCCTCACAGGTACCAAGTGCGGCAGCCATCTTGGGCGCTCAGTGTAGGATTACCCAGGGTGGAATAGTCTACCCCTAGAAGAGATGACACAAAATGGGGGTGATTTCAGAGTCCTACAGTTTAGAGTATGGTTCCAACAAAACCACAAGGTCCATGTATTTTTCATCCCATCCACAAGTGTACCATATGGGGCAGCCATGTTGGCCGCACTTTGAAGGTTACACTGTGGGAGGTGAGCCATACAAGGGCCAAGTTCATATATGGGAAAACTGATGCTTATGTTGTAGTATGTACCCTGCATGTAGGGCACAATGGAAAGGTGTGCAATCAGTGGAGGTTAACATTACAGGAAAAACACATGGTGGGGTGGAAGCGAGCTATTGAAGGAAAAAAAAACCCCACACAATAGCAGGTAACTAGTGGCAGAAGTAAAATTGGGATAACATTATTTTGGTTAGATCATAGTATGGGTGGGTAGGAGAATGTGGGGGGCATACTCAGAAGCAATGGGGATGTCCCTGCTGATCCTGATCCTGGTGCTCTGCCCCCACAGTTCCCTGTTCATCTTGATGGTTAGGCCCAGGGGCAGACTTGATGTTCTCAGCCAGAGAGGTGGTAAGCCTGGTCTTGGTGTTCTCATGTTTGAGGCGAGGAGAGGCCACATAAAGTTCCAGAGTTTTTAGGTTGTAATGCAGTCCTTCTGTTAATTTGTAAGTTTGTTTGCCTTCTGTTTTCCTTCGGTTTAACACAGGTATAACACTGCTATTGATATTAGCTGCCACTTAATAACTAGCCACTTCATACACTAGCCACTGCAGCGTCCTAATAGGCCCGGCGTCCTATACTATACTGAATAAGTAAGTCTACAAACACATGTTCTTTATGATTACAACCCCCTCCCCCACACAGCAACCCTCCACCAAAAGGTGTTAATCAACTACCAAATGTGAGGTCACTAAACCCTAGTCAAAGTTTTTGCTGACTACAGATAATAATCCACTTAAACAATTTACCAAATATATCTTTTAGCAAGAAACAAACAGTGGTCTCTGCTGTAGTTACCAAATATATCTTTTAGCAAGAAACAAACAGTGGTCAGCTCTCTGCTGTAGTTACCAAATATATCTTTTAGCAAGAAACAAACAGTGGTCAGCTCTCTGCTGTAGTTACCAAATATATCTTTTAGCAAGAAACAAACAGTGGTCAGCTCTCTGCTGTAGTTACCAAATATATCTTTTAGCAAGAAAAAAACAGTGGTCAGCTCTCTGCTGTAGTTACCAAATATATCTTTAAGCAAGAAACAAACAGTGGCCAGCTCTCTGCTGTAGTTACCAAATATATCTTTTAGCAAGAAACAAACCGTTTTTAGCAAATAATACCGTAGGATCAAAATTACCCCCACATTCTGTGATTTTAGCTGTTTTTATGTTTTTTTCAAAAATCATCCAGATCCAAAACCCGAAAGAATGGTTTTGGCAAAACCAATCCAGATCCAAAATATGAGCGGGGATCCAGATCCAAAACCAAAACACAAAACACAAAAAGTGCCCGCCGCACATCATACATTTTGGTGTGTTGGCGACACTGTGCACGTCAGATGTCATTGGTGGCAGTGGACTTTAGTGCTGCACGCTGCGCATGTTCATTTTACAGACATTGGTGACAGTTGAAGAGATGGGCAGGGTGATACAGCTCGGTGCGATTTGTCCAGTCAGAGAAAGAGGGGCAGAGTGAGTGAGAGAGAGTAAAGTACCTTTGAGGACGTTATAAAAAAAGACTGTCGTGCGCCTCAGAGGGAGAGTTGTGAGGTACCTGTAAGTGAGAGACAGAAACCTGTGCTCTCACTTGGAGAAAGGTGAGGCATTGCTCTGTGCCTGCAGCCAGAGCTGAAGCCTGCTGGTTGGCTGGCAAAGAGGAGGAGATGGAGGAGGCCAGGATAAAGTAGCCAGCCCTTCACATAAGGACTCATTGGAGGGGGAAAGATGGAGGTGGAACAAGAATTTTACCTTCAGAGAGAGAGGAGCTGGAGTGTTCAGCCCCTATTGTGGTGCATGCACTGGGGGAGAAGTAGTGGAGGACTTCCTGCAACAGCAATACAAGCAATTCAGCCAGTGAAGGAGCGGAACCATTGCAGTCAATCACTCTGCTTCAAAGGGGTGAGATCTGCACAAACATTATTTAATTGTTATCAGAATACAACATTTAAGGGCTCCAATAAGACTGAAAGTACCCATTGAACTGTGCACAATGAAACTAAGAGTATCCGGGTCAGTCTATAATTTAAGAGTGTATTTGTTGACAATGGTTTTTTTTTGTATTTCTTGCACTTCCATTGTAATATTTTGCTAAATAAATAAGCTTAAATGCTTATGTGAAAGTGTATACAAACTGCTTGGCTGGCTGGTTTACTTTGTTTGCCTTTACATGAATACTGTTTATTTCAGTATTGTATATTGGCTTTTCTCGATAATGACAATAATCGACAACCAGGAAAGTGTCTATTTAGTGCGAACAGTAGTTACGTTGATGCCTATTTAGGTTTACTTTATACAATACTAAAATACCTGGTGGTATATTATCATTATTGAGAAGAGCCAGAGGACCCGAAGAGGAAGACAGAGGTTAAAAAAGGAATAAAGTGTATTTGAATATATGTGCATATTAATGCCGAATTTGTATATCATACCCCAACATCATTAATCTAAAATATAGGCTGTCCCAAATTAGCTTAATCTAAAGCTCTAATATTTTTAAATAGTTTGGGTGGAGGCACTACATATATTAGTAATACCCTGTATAGAGGAAAAAGGGGATTACATAGGCAAACATCAAGTAATAAACCTTGATAGGATAAACCAATAAGGGGTAATGTGGTAGATCTCTGGAGATGTTGAGTGGTGGTGTGGAGATGCTGCAACTTCTCACTGCTAATGCTACGTAGACTGACTGACTGTAATTTTGTAATGGAACAAAATATAAATATAAGGCCTACATTCCTCATGATGCAAGCTTCTACTGTATTGTCTACCAACTCACAAAGTTGGCCTTATTAGTGAAATATTCCTAATTATTTCTGTTCCTGGATAATGCCAGCAGCTTAGCACCTACAATCACTGGAATTGGAATTGTGACAGCACGGTGTGGTTGCAGGCACAGAAAGCTGCATGCAACATCCCCTGTAGCTATGCTCTATTGCAGGGGTGGCCAACCAGGCAGAGACAAAGAGCCAAAAAATCTTGTTAGGTACGTCAAAGAGCCGATATCGAGCCGAAGGCACGTGTGCAAAAATGGGGTGTGACTTTATGCCAGCTAGGACACACCCCTGGTATAAAATACATTGAAAAAGCCAGATCCAGCATAAGATACATTTTAAAGCCAGATCCAACATAAAATACATTGAAATAGTCACTTTCACATAAAATTGAAAAAGCCAAATCCATATAAAACATATTGAAAAAGCCAGATTCACATAATACACTTCAACTCCCCCATGTGCCACTCCAACATATGTCACTCCAGCCAGAACCCTCCTACAGTATGTCACTAGTCAGCTCTGCCATTGTGTCTCTGACCCCTGGGCCAGTGCGATATAAGTGTTCCAGGGCCACTTGACTGCAGATTCCCTATAAAAAAATGGGGCCGCTTGCTTGAGTCTGACCCCCAGGCTAAAGGTTGCCAAGCCTGTGATTGCAGCAGCCCCTTATGTGTCCCCAATTTGCCAGTGGATGTCTCACCTATAGTATTTGGCTCCCTCAGTTTTCAGTCCCTGTAGTGTTGCTGCGTGTCTGGCTGGAGTGCAGCGGTTTCTGTATCTGTTGTGGTCACGTGACTGAGTGTTGGGAGCCACATTTGAGTAAAGAAAGAGCCACATGTGGCTCAAGAGCCACAGGTTGGCCACGGCTGCTCTATTGGCTTCCAGGATAGCCACAGCCAGTGGAAGTACAGTATGAGAGATAATTTAGGACAAAACATTGCAGGGACAACTTTCATCTCCGACACATGAAAGGGTTCGAGAAAAGAGAACAGCTGTTCAGATTGTTTGGAATCCAAACCATTGCTAACATTGCATATCTAAGTCTGCTCAGGTGTTCTTTCCAGACCCGGATTCCACGTTGAATCTGAACGTCATCTTTCCAGCATTGGATACTTGCGGGACTTGGATTTCATATAAGGCACCACAGCCGGGACTCTGTGCCATTTCACTCAATGCGCGCTGCTGTTTGCTGCATTATACTCTACGGTTTTGGCTGTCCTGTGTCCAGGCTCCAGAGACTCCAGACTTCACTAAGTGGCTGCAGTAGTTACAGTGTATATAGGGCACGCTTAATGCTTCACTATACTCTACTGTTTAGGTTGAGCTGTGTCCAGAAACTAGAGACTCAAGACTTTACTAAGTGGCTGTGAAATATAGTGACTGTGAATATAGGGGCACGCTGCATGCTGCGCTGTACTCGCTGCTTTGGTTCTGCTGTGTCCAGACTCCAGAGACTTCAGACTACACTAAATGGTTGAGCAGTTTAGTGACAGTGCATATAGGGGCACACTGCACTTTACTGTGCTGTTTATGCTGTGCTGTGTCCAAACTCCAGAGACTCCAGACTTCTCTACCTTAATGTGCAGTATAGTGACACTGCATATACACAGATAGAGCAGTGCTCAGCTGAGGCGGCTCCATCGTAAATGTGCACTCCAGGCGTGACTAGGTGATCCAGCAAAACATTTTTTTTCCCTTTTGGTGCTGCAATAAGGATCTGCAATGGAAAGTACTAAATAGGTCACCAACCTATATACACTGTACAAGAAAAAAAGGTACAATCTCACTTTGCGCTCCAATGTCCCAGCAATCCAGATTTGTCCCCGTGGACAGATGGTATTCAGATCAATATGATCTGAATATCATCTGTCCACAGGGACAAATCTGGATTGCTGTGACTAGGTGATCCATCTGCCTATTCATGCCGGGAGTGCACAGGGACGTTCCCATTCTGAGCGCTGGAGACGTTCTCCATTCAAGTGAATGATGTGCATCTCCGTCGCGGGCGCGCGGGCCTGGCCGGCCGGATACGCTCTCAGCATCCAGGGGGTGTGCCTAGCACGACTAGCATGGCTCCATTTGTACTAGGGGCATGCTGCACTATACTCTGCTGTTTTGGCTGGCTGTGTCCATACAGAGACTCCAGACTAATTGTGGCGGGGCAGTACTTCAACTGTACCACATCCAGCAGTCTTCTGCCACCTGATACTTATTCCAGTGTCATCTGCTGATGTAAATTTATTTACCCTGTACTTGTCCTATACTGTCATCAACTGTAAGTTGCTGTTTTCCTGTTTGATTATTTATGTACTCTGTAATTGGGTGCTGCGGAACCCTTGTGGCGCCATATAAATAAAGGATAATAATAATAAATAATAATAATGATAGTGACTGTGTATATAAGGTGCCCTTATATACACAGTCACTATACTGCACAGCCACTATACTGCATGCACCTGTGTGTTGTGCTGTACTCTGCTGTATTGGCTGTGCTTTACTCAAGTGCACTTTGTTCACGTGCATCTATAAGCCCTGTGATCTGCACAGTTGGATCTGAGCTGCAAGTTCAAAAACAGAAAAAAAAAATATATATAATCTATTGTTCTTGTACTGGTTGGTGTGCTTTACTCAAGTGCACTTTGTTCATGTGCACCTATAAGCCCTGTGATCCACACATTTGAAACTGAGCTGCTAGTTTAAAAATTGAAAAATTCAATATATTTAGTGTATCTATTGTTTTTGTACTGGTTGGTTGGTGTTCTTTACTCAAATGTACTTTGTCCACGTGCATCTATAAGCCCTGTGATCCATGTAGTGATTTGCCACTTGATAAATGGATAAGATTAGAGAAGAGCAACCAAATACTAGTGCAGCAGCTTCTGCCACCAGTCATGATGAAAATGATACGTCCAGCAACCTCATCTACTAAAGCCAATGCTCAAGGGCATAGTGGGTCTATGTCAGGCACATAAAATGAAAAAAAAAAAAAAACAATATACAGTGTTAAAGAAAAAATACACCTCTTACAAAGGGAAAGTTTGTCGCAGAGAAACATAAAATTGCCAATATGCCCTTCACCACATGCAGTGGCAAGGAAATGAGCCTTTCCTTGCCCTTGGCCTTTACTTCTGAGTGGTGGTTCTTCTGCCTCATCTGCCTCTCATGACGATACAAGAACTTTTCATTCAGAGTCTAGAAGAGAAAATTAATATTACTAAGGCAGTAGAACAAACTGTGTGTTCAGAACCATCAAACATTCCTGAGGAAACTTTAGTGATGTCCACATTAGCTGTGTGTGAGTCTGACATTTCTCACACTGTCCTCATAGAGAAACCTTTTTCACCTCCTCCCACCATCTCGGCATCATCTGCACATGCAAGAAGCAGTAGAAGTAAAGATGGTAAAGAGGGCATAATAGAAACTGAGGATTCATGTGTGGAATTGGAACAGGATGAGGGGGATATGAATGTACTACTACTATCTGACACTGAAAATGAGGATGTTGATGATGTTGTTTGTGTAAGTCAGTCACCAGCAGCTGCAGTTCTTGCCTGTGATAAAAAGAACGCCATTGAGACCAAAGAAGCCACTCCTTGGGAGTGGGATTATATTTAACCAAATCCTTATAATGTTTGTGAAGATATCGCCTCCATTTATGAGGCCAAATTTAGTAAAGGTAGGGTCGAAAGCCATCTAGGCACTATCTCCATGTTATGTCATTTGCAGCAAGTTCATGAAATTTGTTTTATAAGATTATAATGTAATTAACACCCTCATCATCAACCTACTCATTAGTGATCAGAGGTTGTCCTTCCAAAAAACTGTCTTGTGGAAGGCCAAACAAAGCAAGCACTTCAGCCACAAAAGAGTCAGTCCCTGTTGCTGAAGTGCTTGGTTTTTTAAACAGTGCAAGTCCTTTTAAAAATCCAACATAAGGGTGGGAGGGAGGGTGTGGGCCCAAGGACAATTCCATATTGCACCAACTTTCATTTCTGTCACTGCTGTGTGGCAATGTTTCATGAATGTGCTATAAGCTGCCATGTGCTGGTGCCGCTGCTCTGTCGCTTAGTAACCAAACAGGTCACTGTAGCTTTTTCCCAATAATGGTAAAAACAATATTGTAAGCTGTAAGGTGGTCAAAATTTACTGGAAATGACTGAAAATGAATGCTATTGAGGTTAGTAATACTTTAGGAACAAAATAAAAGCTAAAAATAAGTGATTTTAGCTTTTTTTGTCAATTTTTCAAAAAAAAATCCTAATCCAAAACCAGTCATAGCGGTTTGGCAAATCCAAATACAGAACTGGACAATGAATCAGAGCCAAATCCAAATCCAGCAAAAATGATCCAACGCACATCTCTATTAGAGAAGAAGCAGAAAATAAGAAAGGTCAGAAGAGGAAAGAGAGAGAGAGAGAGAGAGAGAAAGAGAGAGAGAGAGAGAGAGAGAGAGAGAAACAAAACAACAAGGAGGGAATGCCACTTTTGAGCTACTTTTTTTCAGTTTCCTAATGGAAGATTGACATTGAAAAGGTCGACACCAGATGGTGTCAACATTTTGCAGGGACAATTAGTGGTCAACTGTGGGATATTTGGTAAAGGTCTGGCTGATTCCTCTGGTGCAGCAGCTCATTAACAGCACAAAGGCCATAACTAGGGTGTTGTGACATGTGCCACCACATAGAGCACCACAAGACAGGGGGCTATTTTGCAGCACCTGTCAATTTTCTGTTTTACTTAATTTCACTCATAACTTTCCCCTCACATCCCTAAGCACCTTCAGTCACACCCTCCTTTATTTAAGGCACACATTTCAAATTACTGTCATACTTCCCATACAGGAGCAAACAGCTCCATGAGTAAGGTGTCATGGGTTTGAATACTGGGTATGACAGTATTTTGAAATGTGTGCTTTAAATAAAGGAAGAAGTGAATGAAAGTCCTGTGTATTACTAAGAAATGTTTGATTTAAAATAAAGGATAATGTAACTAAATGACTCTCATCTTAAGTGCATAAATTCTGGTATAAGAGGATTGGTGTCCAAATTAATTTTCTTTGAGTGTTTTATAAGTATAGGTGGTCTGTAAATGTCTATCTCACTCTCTAACTCTCTTTTTCTCTCTCTCTCTATATTTATTTATATATATATATATACATATCATGTGGGAAGGGGCATCATTGCAAGTGCTTGCACTGAGCAACAGGGCTTGCCTTGTGTCCCTGTTTGAAAAATATGGTGGGGGTGCTTTTTCTGGCCTAGGGCACCAAAACGTCAATTCTGAACAGCACCTCTCCCTGAGTTCATAGCTCTGCCCCGCGTAGTGTTAGAATAACATCCCAAGGATAATCCGAGACTGCTTTCTGCAGTCACTCTGTATCAAACACAGTGTTTATCTGTACATTCTCCATGCCCATAGCAGTGTAAATGCTGGGATGTTGTTACAGTGGGCCAGATGTACTAAGCTTGAAAAGTGATAAATATCACTGTGATAAAGCACCAGCCAATCGGCTCCTAACTGTCATTTTTCAAACACAGCCTGTGACATGGCAGTTAGGAGCCGATTCGCTGGTGCTTTATCACAGTGATATTTATCACTTTTCAGGCTTAGTACATCTCCCCCAGTATCTACTATGAATGCTGTGTACTTAACTGTTCTAGCTGGTTTATTTAAAAAAAAATTAGTATGGAAAGTGCAGTATGCACATTATGAATTCAGTTTTCCTTGAGTCAGTAAAAAAATAATAATATATATATATTTTTTTTTTAAAACAGTAGTGGGCCCTTATATATATAGTATTAAGGTATTTTGAAGGTATTACCAAAACCTTTATTAAATAAGTTGCTTCTGAATTTGAGGCATACTGAAGCGAACAGAACAATAAAGTTTGACACGCATCAAGGAGCCTGGATACAGCTCATCCAAAGTGCTTTTCTAGTTGCTGCGGAAAGCAGTAAAACGCTTCTACATTGCGTGTTTTGTTTTTTAGCTTTTTTTATAGGTATTTTCAACTAAAGTCTGTGTACTGCTGAGATCAACTTGTAAAATGATTGATGACACCAACATTTCACCAACAGATTTATTCATGAGATGAATTGAATGTGCTTTTCAAAAAGTACAAACTAAAGCTAAATTGAAGTATCATTTAATTTACATATCCAATAATAAAAAAGCAAGTAAGAAAATCTAAAATACCAATGTTCAGCGAGACAAATGGAACATAAAAAAGGGAAAGAACACAAAAGAAATTGACAACAAAAGAATCAAATATAAGAGAACCGAAGTCAAATAATAGGATGTGAAGTAACTTGGAAAGTATTTGGAATGTTAAGTGTGTATGTCACTTGACAAAGGGCCTCCACATGTGCTAGTTAAATGAAAAACATAGCTATTTTTTCCCAATGCGCACATAGATAAAATAACCCATTTAGTTATGAAAAACACAGAGCTGTATTGTGTAACCACCTCAGACTTGCATACTACACTACTGGTAAAATTATATTCACAGAATAGGAATTAGTGAAGTGCTGTCAGGTGCCATTGCTATTGCTCAGTGAAAAGTATGTAATGAAATCCAACTGTGATGATAACATTTCCACCACACACTCTTATCAGCTGTGAAACATTCGCCACTGGTTGCCTTAAAAGAACATATTTTTAAAATTAACTTTTGCCATTTATATAACTAGTATTTACAATAAAATACATGTCAGAGAATTCAATCAAATAATGCATTAGTGTTCTAGGTATCATGGGAATAATGATAGGAGACATAAATATAAGGTACGGTAAAGATGGAATGTTACCCGTAAAAAATAAAAAAAAATAAAAAACCTGTATCTGCTGATGGATATAATGTAGCACTGACTGCTTATAGGAAAATAACATAGAATCATGAAAAGACTCACACGTAAGGACACAGCAGAACTCAGTATGACAGCCATAGGTCAAAGCCGGGCGATCAAATTAGGTACAAATCATAATAGCACTGGAAACACTAATAAAATAAGAATTACAGGTAATAATTCTTAGAGGTGGTTGTGATGTCCCGAGTTATAATTAAAAGCAGGCTTCAGCAGGTTGATATTTTCCAAAGCTTATCCTCAAGGCAATTGCTCCCCATATAAGTCTCACATATAGGTCAGAGGTTATAATAGTTTTAATATTAGAGGTGAGGTCTAGGTTATGGATAAGACACGGTTCAGGGTTAGGAGTAAAGGCAGCTGAAGTTGCAGAGATGACATGATGTGCTGACCTGGAATTGATGAAAGCCCAGATACTTGCTGTGTTATAGCCATCCTTTCTTCACCACTTTACATTTTTTCTAATATATTATCTCCTTATATAAAATAAATTAAAATAAATAAATGCTGACATTTATTTTAATTCAGATAGTCAAAGTTGTTATTTTAGCACAAGTTATTATTACTTTATTCTTTCTGTACTGTGTGACACGGGGGACACCCTTCAGTCAATTGGGAGATTAACAGCAGCACTGAGCAATAACTCAGAGAACAACCAACAGTCTGTGAATCCAGAGGCAGCAGCTCCTTTAGAGGTGGATGTACTGCGGAATAAGTGATTTTCAGACAATTGGTATACGCACTACGCAGTGGGATGACATTTTGGGGGTGGCAGCGTGATGTCACACACAGCCGCTGTGATGTGAAACATGGCGGAGGTCTGCCTGCATATGCAGCCATTGTATATATGCAGGGGGTCAAACTTAGTTTTGCGTTCTGTCATGTGATTGCAATTGAATGGTGATCACATCGCTGGTGGTGATTAGCATACTGAGCAGCCTTGCCCTGTGTTGGACGGCCCCCAGCATGCAATCGGGTTGCCAGATCACAATTTATGAGGATTTGGAGAATCTGCAGTGACAAAGCTGTAACAATTAAGGAAATCGATGATCTAATAGATAAATTATTGACACTTGATTACAAGTATAAATCTCTAATAAGTACCAAAAACAAAATGCTTTTACTTTCTAGGACACAACTATTACAACAAGAAGTAAAGGAACAAGTGAACAATTGGGTGATTTGGCCTATGAAATACATTACCCAATCTAACGCAATGGTATGCACTGCCAGAAAAATCTGTCCGTTTTTACAGGCTGACCCTAAATTTTCACCCATAAAGGAGAAAAGGATTATGCCAGCATTCAAAAGAGGGAAAAACTTAATGACACGTTTGTACATAATGATATCAACAACTTAAAACCAAGGGAACCTCAACATTTTCTATCGAGGCACGCTGGGAATTCCAAGTGCTTGGGCTGCACAATTTGCAGCTAACTTGAGACTCCAGGTGACTCCTTTTTATATTCCAGAATGGGGAGGAATTTAAAACAATTACCCCATCACATGTTCCACTACACACATGTCATCTACCACATCAGATGTCCCTGTGGCCTATTTTATGTAGGGAAGACTAAACGTCCCTTTAAGGAACTAATGACTCTACATAGGTCACACACCAAACAGGCTCTGGAAGGAAAATTTTGTGGTCAGCCTGTGGCCAGGCACTTCTGCGATCAAAGTCACAATCTTGCAACACTCAGGTACAAGATCATGGATTGGATCCCTCCATCATCCAGAGGAGGGAATAGGGATAAAATCCTTTTACAAAGGGAAGCAAGATGGATTGATACTTTGCAAACTATGCACCCATTTGGATTGAATGATTTACAGAGTCTTGATTGCATTTTCTGAGTACCTAAATCCATAGTAATTTCAGTGGTACATTCATTTTCTACATCTCTAGCTTCTTTGGGAGCTTGGGCTGTAGAGTGCATACTTTGTTACATTATGCTTTGCAACGTATTAGTGTATCTCCTTTTTTGATACAGTATCTTAAAATGTTTGTTGTGACTATTACAATGTTGCTTTACAGATTAATATCTCCCATAGCTGCTCTCCTTTTATGCCTATGTATTCCAACAATCTATCTATGCATTTGTTTATTTGTTGAAATATTTGTGTAAATTGGTGGCTGTGATTATCATATTGTTTAATTGTTTAGCATGCTCCGTGGCTGTATTTTTCTTTCTTTGTTTATTCTAGTAACCTTGGTGATGGCACAACCTGCCCACATTGGGAATTAGTTGAGGCGCCAGTGCATTGCACACATTATGACATCATCATGACTCCCCGTGGATGCATTGCACAGCGTATGGGACACTGGGTGTTCAGAACCTATTTAAGGTATGTTTTTGTCATTTATATTTTATGTCCTGATGAAGGAGGATGTTATGTCCTCTGAAACGTTGACCCCTTGGATTAAATCTTTAAACTGATGTGCATCTCCTGTGAGTACCACTCTCCTATGCATTATATATCCTCTCACTGTTTTGGGCAGCGGGAGCAGCTGATTTACAGAGGTGTGTCTTTGTTGCAATATAATATATATATATATATATATATAAAAATATGTATCTCTATCTCTCTCTCTCTCTCTCTCTCTCTCGCTCTCTCTCTCTCTCTATATATATATATGTATATGCATATCTTATGCACCTGTAGTTTATCCAGGTGTCGGTGCTGCAGTACACCAGGCTCAATTTCCACTATGTATGACAATGGCCCTGTACATTGTGTTTTTGGTGTCACCTATAACTTTAAACTGCTTCAGTTTCCGATCACGAATCAATTCGTGAATATCTGGCTTGATCAAAGACCTGAGGTTCCTACCCATACCTGAGGCTCCTACCCAGGAATAACATAGCTGGGGTTTGATTGCTTGTGACATGAACCGAATTCCTGTATGCAAACAAGAAATTAGAAAGCTTGTGCTGCAAAGTGCAGTACCCTTGTCTGTGTGCATGGTGCAACAAGCTTGTTTTAAGGTTTGCATGAACCGTTCAGCCAACCCATTTGTAGCTAGATGATATGGAGTGGAGGTAATATGACAAATTACATTTTTCTTCATGAAGGTCTGAAATGCTTCCTTGGTAAACTAAGGCCTGTTATCACTGACCAGCTGCTCTGGTACCCCTGTTCTGTCAGAAAAACTCCTCAACACTTCCATCATATGTGCAGCTGTAGTAGAAGTCACTGTAAAAACTTCAGGCCATTTGAACAGGCATCCACTACCACAAGAGAAATGGACCCCAGACCAGTCTACACAAATCTGCTGCTGCGAGGTGGATGGCCACTTCCATGGGCGCAACAGCGCTGGTGTGGGCATATTTTGAACAGATTGGCACCTGGAACACCATCTATATCCTCTAACTGCTGATCCAACCCTGGTCAACATACAAAACTCCTGGCCAGTGCCTTCATTTTCTTTATGTCTAAGTGGCACACATGGAGTTCCTCCAATACTCTTGTTAGCATTTTGACATGATGATCCACAACACCCAGAGGAGGCAGCTGGAAACAACTGTCAACTCACGGATTTATCTCCACGTGGCCTCCGTCATGTGCATTGGGCTTTAAGTCAAATATAGAAGGCATCTGTCAGGCATTTAAATTAACTCTTTGGTTTCCATTTCTTGCCTTTTATATAGAATCAACAAGATATCAATAAACAGTCAATAATGAAAAACAAATTCTTACTTGCAAATGTATTCAGTCAGACTATAGTCTAAGAGGGAAAAAACTGAATAGTTAGAGTAGATTGGGATAATTATATAGTTTGAGTGAAAGCCACTGAGAAACATGTACATTAAACTATAGTAATGGGGATAGGGACAGAGTTATACATGAATTATTATTACATCTACAAACGCATAACAATAATAATAGTCAACACATATATAAAAGATGAAGATGTGTTTGTAGATATAATAATAATAATTCATGTATAGCTCTGTCCTCATATACACACTGCGCTATCCATTTGTATCAATTTAAAATGAAAATTTATTTAAATCGATGTTGGGTTTCAGGGGCTAAAACACACATTTACTCTCATTTAAATATTAATATAAAAAATTATTAGTAAATGTGTTTATTAGCCCCTGAAATAAAATATCAATATAGATCAATTTTCATCCATTTTAAACAGATTTCTTAGAAATAAGATTCTAATCCCACATATTCATTTATTTGGCCTTCTCTACAAACACTCAGGATATCCTGTTTGTGAATTGGCTTTCAAACTAAACTGTATATTCAAGTTAAGGCTGCATTACTTTATAAGGGACCACAAATATAATCTAGTTTATATCCCATTTCTCTTCCTAGAGGATGCTGGGGTCCACATTAGTACCATGGGTTATAGATGGGTCCCTTGGGAGCCATAGGCACTTTAAGAGTTTAATAGTGTGGGCTTGCTCCTCCCTCTATGCCCCTCCTACCAGACTCAGTTTAGAAAATGTGCCCGGTAGAGCCGGTCACAGCTAGGGGAGCTCCTAGAGCTTTTCTGGTTTTATTATTTTATTTAAGATGTTAGGCACAGGGAGGCTGCTGGCAACAGCCACCCTGCTTCGTGGGACTTAGGGGGGGAGTAGTATCCAACCCTTGAGGATAATGGCCACTATCTCCACTGACAGGACACTGACTCCTGAGGGTGATGATCGTAAGCCCCCAAGGCAATCGCTCACTCCTGCAGCTTGCCGCCACCCCATAACAGAGCCATAAGATCGCTGTGGTGAGTATGATGCCGGCACCCCGGTAAGCGGGAATCCAGCAAGAATGGAGGCATAAGGGTGGGAGCACAGAGCGGAAGCTGCGCTCCGGAGGGCTCAGTGGTACAGATGGGCAGCACTGTGAGGGGTGCCCTGGACCAGCGCAATACCCTCAAATCTGGCCAATTTAGCTATCAGGGACTGTGTACTACTGCTAGCAAGTATTTTACCTCAGGCCAGTATAATCTAAACAGAGCAGGAAGACATTCCATTAGAGGGGGCGGAGCTTCTCCGAGCAGACCCAGCACTCACAGCACCATTTTCTCCCTGCACACACAGAGACGCTGACAGGGAGCGCTGACCCTCCACAGACCTCCAGCTATCCTGTGCGGTACCAGGGTTTTTAGAAGTGGGGGGGAGGGAGAGTGTTTTAATCACATTATAAACTGGGTAGTCTATTAAGGTTACTCAGTCAATGCCAGGCTTTTATTATATAACTGCCTACTGGGGCGCTGTGTGTGTGCTGGTTCCTGAACTCTGCGTCTCTCTGAAGGTACTTGGGGAAACTGTGTCTGACATTTTCCTGTGTGTGTGTGTGTACATATAGCTCACATTGCCATGTCCAGGGACTCTGTATCTTGTGCTGCAGAGTGTGTATCTTCTCCAGAGGGATTTCATCTAGGATAACTCAGAATGAGAATGAAACACAGGTTTTGAGGATTTGTCGTGTTCTGTTCCCAATGTCTCCTTAAGATCCCCTGGGATATGCCCACAAAAATGTGCTCTTGCCCAGAAAATGCAAGTCGACACTGATACTGACTCTGATACGGGGGACGTTGATGGGTATATACAGGGGGGGGGGGGGGGGTGAGGCATCCCTTGCTAAGGGGGTGCAGCTCATGAGTGAGGCCATTATGGATGTTTTGCACATTGCTGACAAAGTACCTGAGCAGGTCGAGGAGGCTTACTTTACAGACAATAAGAAAGCCTCCCCCTTACCTTCCTTGCATCTAAAGAATTAAATGCACTGTTTGCAAAATCTTGGGAAAACCCGGAGAAAAACTTCCAGATCCCAAAAAGGTTCTCATCGCATTTCCTTTTCCTGAAGAGTATAGGAAAAAGTGGGAAAACCCCCCGATAGTAGACGCTTCTGTATCTAGATTGTCTAAAAAGGTGGTTTTACCTGTCCCTGGGTCTGCCGCTTTGAAAGAGCCGACAGGCCACAAGATTGAGAATACACTCAAATCCATATACACTGCTTCAGGCGGGGCGCTAAGGCCCACTATCACTTGTGCATGGATTTCTAAAGCTATAATAAAGTGGTCAGGCACATTACTAGAGGATTTAGGTACTATGGATAGAAGTGACATTGAAATGTTTTTACGTCACATACAGGATTCTGCAGGTTTCATGGTGGAGGCCATGAAGGACATTGGTCATCTGAATGCACAGATGTCTTGCCAGGCTGTATCGGCACGCAGGGGACTCTGGCTGCGCCAATGGTCTGTGGACGCGGAATCTGAGAAGAGTGTGGAGAACCTACCCTTCACAGGTCAGGCTCTATTTGGGGAAGCGTTAGATGCATGGATCTCCATGGCAACTGCTGGTAAGTCAACCTTTTTTCCCTCTGCTGCACCACAGACTAGGAAATCATATTCTATGTCTACGATGCAGTCCTTTCGGACCACTAAAGCAAATAGTCCAAATCCCCACCCACTTTCTTTACATCCCGATTTGGCCGCCTCCCCAGGCTTATCTCAGATTTGCTCTACTGGACTGTCACTATCAATTCCAGGCGCTGCTGTTTGGCTTCTCCACGGCACCAAGGGTGTTCACCAAGGTGATGGCAGAGATGATGCTACTCCTCAGCACGCAGGGTGTAAACATAATTCCTTATCTGGGCGACCTACTGATAAAAGGATCTTCCAGGGAGAAGCTGTTACAGAGCATTGCTCTCACGACTCAACTGCTCCGGGATCATGGATGGATCCTGAACCTTCCAGAGTCGCATTTAGAGCAGACAAGGAGACTGTCTTTCCTGGGGATGATCCTCGACACGGAAGTACAGTGGGTGCTTCTGCCGGAGGAAAAAGCATTGGTGATACAAACAATGGTCCGGGATGTCCTGAAGCCAGCCCGGGTATCGGTTCATCAGTGCATTCACCTTCTGGGTAAGATGGTTGCCTCCTACGAGGCTCTAAATTACGGAAGATTCCATGCACAGTCTTTCAAACTGGATCACCTGGACAAATGGTCGGGATCTCATCTTCACATGCACCAGAGGATACGTCTGTTACCGAAAGCCAGAATATCGCTACTCTGGTGGCTGCAAACTTCTCACCTACTAGAGGGCCGCAGGTTCGGGATTCAGAATTGGATCCTAACCACGGATACAAGTCTCAGAGGTTGGGGAGCAGTCACCCAGGGGGATAACTTCCAGGAAGGTGGTCAAGTCTGAAATCCATCCTTCCGATGAACATTCTGGAACTAAGGGCCGTGTACAATGGTCTTCTACAAGCGGCATATCTTCTAAAAGATCAGGCAATTCAAGTTCAGTCAGACAATGTAACGACAGGCACTGTCAGCAATCTTCATTACGGGAGTGGACAACTGGGAAGCGGACTTCCTCAACAGACACAATCTCCATCCGGGAGAGTGGGGCCTCCACCCAGAAGTGTTCGCAGAGGTGACAAGTCTTTGGGGCGTACCTCAAATAGACATGATGGCCTCACACTTCAACAAGAAGCTTCAGAGGTATTGTTTCAGGTCAAGGGATCCACAGGCAGTGGCGGTGGACGCCCTGGTAACTCCTTTGGTGTTCAACTCAGTGTATGTGTTCCATCCACTTTCACTCATCCCAAGGATTCTCAAACTAATAAAGAGAACAAGAGTTCAGGTGATCCTCTTTGCTCCAGACTGGCCAAGAAGAGCTTGGTGCGTGGATCTTCTAGAGTTACTGCTAGAAGAACCGAGGCCTCTTCCCCTTCTAGAGGACCTTCTGCAACAGGGGCCATTTGCTTATCAAGACTTACCGCGGCTACGTTTGATGGCATGGAGGTTGAACGCCAGATCTTAGCTCGGAAGTGCATTCTGAACAAAGTTATCCCTACCCTGATATAGGCTAAAAAGGGAATAACGTCAAAACATTACCATCAGATTTTTAAAAAGTACGTGTCTTGGTGCGAATCCAAGAAGTTTCCTACGGTGGAGTTTTAACTTGGATGGTTTCTCCTCTTCCTGCAAGCAGGGGTGGATGTGGGCTTCCGCTTGGGCTCCATAAAAGTCCAGATTTCGGCCTTGTCCATTTTCTTCCAGAAACAATTGGCTGCCCTCCATAAGGTTCAGACTTTCGTGAAAGGGGTGCTGCACATCCTACCTCCCTTTGTGCCTCCAACGGCACCTTGGAACCTTAATGTGGCACTGCAGTTCCTGCAATTGGATTGGTTCGAGCCTTTGCAGGAGGTTGAGGTCAAGTTTCATTGTCCTACAAGAGCCCCTACTGTATTTTTCATGAAGATAGAGCTGAGCTCAGGATGCGTCAGCAATTTCTTCCGACGGTTGTGTCGGCTTTTCATATCAACCAACCTATTGTGGTGCCAGTGGCTACTGACTCCTCAATCACTTTAAAGTCTTTGGATGTTGTGAGGGCTTTGAAGATTTATGCGAAGAGAACTTCTCTTCCCAGAAAGTCGGACGCTCTGTTTGTCCTTTATGATCCCAACAAGGTTGGATGACCTGCTTGTAAGCAGACGATTTCTCGCTGGATCAGGTTTACTATCCAGCATGCTTATTCTATGGCAGGCTTGCCGTGTCCTAAATCCGTTAAGGCTCACTCTACTTGTAAAGTGGGTTCTTCCTGGGCGGCTGCCCGGGGTGTCTCGGCTTTACAGCTTTGCCGAGCAGCAACTTGGTCAGGGTCGAACACATTTGTTTTACAAGTTTGATACTTTGGCCTCTGAGGACCTATGGTTTGGTCAATCAGTTCTGCAGGAGCCTCCGCGCTCTCCCTCCCGTACTGGGAGCTTTGGTACATCCCCATGGTACTAATGTGGATACCAGCATCCTCTAGGACGTAAGAGAAAATAGGATTTTAATTACCTACCGGTAAATCCTTTTCTCGTAGTCCGTAGAGGATGCTGGGCGCCCGCTCAGTGCTTCGTTCTCCTGCGGTTGTTAATTGGTTCGGTACTACCTTGTTCCTTGGTTAAGTATTGCATTGTTACTTGGTTAAGTACTGTGGTTCAGCTGTTGCTGACTTGTTCAAGCTGGTTAGCTTGGTTTGCCTTGTTAAGTGTGAGCTGGTGTGAATGTCCCCACTATCTGTGTATTTCCTACTCTCGAAGTATGTCCATCTCCTCGGGCACAGTTTCTAGACTGAGTCAGGTAGGAGGGGCATAGAGGGAGGAGCCAGCCCACACTATTAAACTCTTAAAGTGCCCATGGCTCCCAAGAGACCCGTCTATACCCCATGGTACTAGCATCCTCTACGGACTACGACAAAAGGATTTACCGATAGGTAATTAAAATCCTATTTTAATGTGCCACTACCCTGCTGGCTCAGTGATACTTTAGCAAACCTGATATACTTCAGGGAACATTTTGGGTGGTTCATTATCTTTGAAAAGTTGCACACTTAATCTCAGAAATAAGTTAGAACAATACAATAAAGGAAGGGTTACACATATCTGTAAAAAATACATCAGCACAATTAATAACAATAAAGCAGGAAGGAGCTATTATCCTCGCTAAAGATCTGGAGCGGCAGTGTTGGACATTGGGAAATCATTCTGGTAGAGGGCAAAGACTAGACATAGGGATGGACATCCCAAAGCATCATAGAGAATGGAGCAGCATAATAATGTTACTGGTAAGAGCAGACAATACCAGTGGGATGCCACATACAAGTTTACTGACTTTAAATAGAGTTGAAATACAGCAGCAATTGCTTTCTGTGACTGTGTTTAAAGAACATCCTGGGAGGCGCATACCATCACTGTCATTCGGTATACCACCCATAGGGGCAGATGTATTAACCTGGAGAAGGGATAAAGAAGTGATAAACCAGTGATAATGACAAGGTGATAACGCACCAGCCAATCATTACGTATCTGAAAAATGACAGTTAGGAGCTGATTGGCTGGTGCATTATCACCTTGCGCTTATCATTGCTTTATCACTTCTTTATCCCTTCTCCAGGCTTAATACATCCGACCAATAGTACCTTAGACAGCTCATGGTACAACAGAGACTGTGGTCGTTTACTTTATTTATATAATAGAAGTAGTTTAAATGAGCCATCCGGCTACATATAGACCACCACAATGTACTCTTCATGTTGGGCAGCAACTGCTATAACGTATATTTTGTATGATTTGTTAAACTGACCTGGTTCTGCAAAGATTTGAGGTAACCATACAAATAAACAATGATGATGATATATACTCCTAGACGCTTCATCGTCCTCATACAACAATATTTCACCTCGGGTGTTCGTTGCACTTACCAGCACTGAAGCTAATAATATGATATGTGTATTGTCAAGTTACAAAAATACCACGTAAACTAATAAAGACTTGAAGACTTACATTTTGACAGAAAAGGTTAGCTATTTAAATCAATTTAAAAAAAGAGAACCTGTTTGGTGACAACAAACGGACAGTCAGAAACTAGATCAATCCATCAATGCACAAACATCAAACACAATATGCAGAGCAGGCGGATACCGCCTATGGGTGCCTACAGCTAACAACAGCACAACAAAGGTATCCAACTTAACCCTCTATCTTGTCTACCCACCCGTTAGGGTGTGGACACTGCCCCTGTTAGGGTGGTACAGCCAAATACAAAGATGAGTGCACCTGAGATTCATAATATTGCACCTGGACTGTTGGTCTGCCATTCTTTCCTGGATAGCACGGGTTCTGGAGACAAAACGCTGCACCACCACATACATAACCTAACCTAAAAAAAAACAACATCTCCAAACAGATACTCTAAAAACAAAGCTAAACCCATGTCTGCCAGGAAGATCCCATCTGGCCTGTACAAATAATCATGCCTAAAATTAATTAAAGGATGCTGAACCACAAAGACACCATTAGCTAATAAACTCTGTGCAACTGCAGCATTAACCTTCTTACTGTATGTGCTTCATCTGTGGCTACAAAACCTTTAACACCTAGGAATTATATAAGACCATATCACCATGCAGCCAGACCAGGCCAACAAAATGCATGCTAGATCTTTAATAATAGCTCATCTCAATTCCAAAGTCGACCACTTCCTTAGGTCATTACCACCCAAATGACTGATTTAGACCTTTGGTAGACAAAACTTTCCAGAAAATTCCAACAAATGGTTCATAAGGAAATGCCAATGCATGCCCCTAAAACTATTCGCACAGAATCAGACATAGGGAAAAGGGGAGCATCAGAGCCAACTGGTCAGCCCAGAATATATGAGTGGCCAACAACGCATATAAACAAATTCTCAAGTCTGACACCTAAAAAAGGGGAACACATGAGAAAAAAATAGTATAACAATGAGTAAAGTCAGGGGTTAAAGTGTGTGTGTGTGTGTGTGTGTGTGTGTGTGTGTGTGTGTGTTTGGGGGGGAACGAGGTGGAACTGAGTTCCACCACCTGTAATGGTATGGGGAACTACTTCCACCTCCTCCATTGTCCTCCATTGTCCTGCACAGTAATTCCAACAGAAAAGCCCACCACATCGCCTACATCATTCGATGATGTAGGTGGCGCTAATGTTACTGATGAGCTGCAGCCACCTCCCCCTTCCTCAGGTCCTGGTGAATCCATCGTCCTCCTCCATCTACCGCCCACTTCTTCTGGTACTCGCACACGCTGTGTCTGTTGGACAGTGTTTATCTCCTCCTCAGGTCCCAGTGGCTTTCTTTTCCAGCACAGCATATGTGATGTCATGCTGTCACTGTTTCTGAAGTGAAGAAGAGCCATGAAGGGGAGCAGGCTCTGTGCATCTTGAAGACAAGATGAGAGGGGATTGGAGGGACAAGTGAGGTGGGGAAGCTGCTGGAGGGATATAGGGCATGGAGCAGCTGGAGGGACTCAGGCTGGAGTGACAGAGGCAGAGATGTGTATAATTGGCACTACTGTGGTCATTAGGTATAAGGGGCTCTACCATTGTGGGCATTGTGTAAGGGGCACTACTACTGTGGGCATTATGTATATAAGCGGCACTACAACTATGGGCATTTTGTGTATAAGCAGCACTACTGTGGTAATTATGTGTAAGGAGAGCTACAACTGTGGGCATTATGTGGGGGGTACTACTATTGTGGGCATTGTATATATAAGGGGCACTACTGTGTGGCATAACTTGTATATTGTAAAGGGTACCATTGTGTAGCGCAACGTGAATAAAGGGCACTACTGAGTGATGTAGCACACAGGGGCATTACTATGTGGGGTAATAAGAATCAGGGGCACTGCACGTGGTGTAATGTGAATAAGATTGTGCTACTGTGTAGTGTAATTTCAATTGGGGCTACTATTGTGTGACCACGCTGCTTCTTTGTGAGTTCAATGTCCCTTTATAAAGTATGGGAAGAAGGGCACTAATTTATAGTTTGCAGGGGGATGGCGGAAACACTAGTACTTGCCCTGTCTCTGCTTAAATTGAGGGGGGGGGGGTAGGTGGCAGGGGTAAATGAGTTTCACCACCTCTCCAGGACCACTTTAAGCCCTGAGTGAAGGTGATACTGTATGTAAATGTATAAAACAATATGTGAATGTATAAAACAATAGAGAATATGTCAAAAAAAGAAAACAGTAGATTCTATTGCTTTTTGGATGCCAATTTATTGAACAGGACAATAAAATATATGAAACAGGGAAGTATAAAGGAAGGTGAGAGAGAGGGGGTGGATAATGGAATAAAGGAAGAGCAAATGAACTCGGCAAGAGGTGGAAGAAAAACTGCAGAGAGAATTAGAAATTCATATTTCAGTGAATCTGAATAGCCAAATTATGTCCATCAGTTCAGAGAAAAATTTAAAAGTTATTCTACCCGATGAAGAGATTTTGCAAAGGGCAGATTTCATAATAAACTGTAGGAGGACAACTTAGTTTTATGCAATGCAGCTGACAAACAGAAGAGAAAAGACCTGCAGAGTGGACTATATGGAAGGGTAAGTATAAACCCAGAAGTTCTTCAATGCAATGTAGAGTCTGCAAGAGCTTGATACTGCTAACATCCTCTTTGAGGTTTTTATCATGAGGTGAAGCATGTGACACATGAGAATAAGGAGTGTTTCTGGCGGACAAGAGCTGTGAACAATGACATTGAAGTTTTGATGGACTGTGTAACACGTAACAAATATCAAATAATTTGTGACTTTTTGTATATGTCAAAAGTGGACTTACTGTACACAAGACGTCTTGGTCGGAGCCAACACACAGGTGCAAGTAACCTTTACTATATGCTGCATTTGTTAACAAATTTATAACACAGAAGAATATCAGTTTACACTGTTACAGCTGTATAACACTACAGCAGAGGTTCTCAAACTCGGTCCTCGGGAGCCCACACAGTGCATGTTTTGCAGGTAACCCAGCAGGTGCACAGGTGTATTAATTACTCACTGACACATTTTAAAAGGTCCACAGGTGGAGCTAATTATTTCACTTGCGATTCTGTGAGGAGACCTGCAAAACATGCACTGTGTGGGCGCCCGAGGACCGAGTTTGAGAACCTCTGCACTACAGCATCAAAGCATTATGGGGGTCATTCCGAGTTGTTCGCTCGGTAAAAATCTTCGCATCGCAGCGATTTTCCGCTTAATGCGCATGCGCAATGTCCGCACTGCGACTGCGCCAAGTAAATTTGCTATGCACTTAGGAATTTTACTCACGGCATTTTCATCGTTCTGGCGATCGTAATGTGATTGACAGGAAATGGGTGTTACTGGGCGGAAACAGGCCGTTTTATGGGCGTGTGGGAAAAAACGCTACCGTTTCCGGAAAAAACGCAGGAGTGGCTGGAGAAACGGGGGAGTGTCTGGGCGAACGCTGGGTGTGTTTGTGACATCAAACCAGAAACGACAAGCAGTGAAATGATCGCAGATGCCGAGTAAGTCTGAAGCTACTCAGAAACTGCTACGAGGTGTGTAATCGCAATATTGCGAATACATCGTTCGCAATTTTAAGATGCTAAGATTCACTCCCAGTAGGCGGCGGCTTAGCATGAGCAAATCTGCTAAAATTCACTTGCGAGCGAACAACTCGGAATGACCCCCAATGAGCGTATGTAACATTCTTTTTATGTGTATTAAGCTTACCTGAATAGCCTGGTAGACTAAAGGGGCTATTCATGAAGCAGTGAAAAAAATGGAGAAGTGAGACAGTGGAGACGTTGCCCATGGCAACCAATCAGCTTTGATGTGCATTCTATAAAATTGTAAGTAGCAGCTTATTGGTTGCCTTGGCAACTTCTCCACTGGCTCACTTCTCTATTCTTTTCACTGCTTCATGAGTAGACCCTTAAGTACTGTATCTTAACAATTAAAACAATTCCTCAAGACTCTGTTGAAAGTGACGACAGTGGCGTAACTACTGCCCCCGCAGCCCTCACGGTGGCTTGGGGGCGAGGGGCTGCGGGGGCGCCACTGATTTACAGCAGACTGACATGTCAGTCTGCGGTCTCCTTCCCTCCGCCGCTTGTTGGAGGGACACGGAGGGCACAGCTCGCCTCTTCTGTGTCCCTCCTGCATCATCTCCGGCGGCCGCGGGTCTAATAGGGGGAAGTGCTAATAGGAGCTCTAATTGGCTCACGAACCGGCACTTCCCCCTATTAGACCCACGGCCGCCGGAGATGATGCAGCAGGAGGGACACAGGAGAGGCGAGCTGTGCCCTCCGTGTCCCTCCAAAAAGCGGCGGCGGTGGCGGGGGGGGGGGAGGTGGGGGAAGAAATATCTGGCACTGGGGGCATATATGGCACTGGGGGGGGAATATCTGGCACTGGGGCATATATGGCACTGGGGGGGAATATCTGGCACTGGGGGCATATATGGCACTGGGGGGGAATATCTGGCACTGGGGGCATATATGGCACTGGGGGGGAATATCTGGCACTGGGGGCATATATGGCACTGGGGGGGAATATCTGGCACTGGGGGCATATATGGCACGGGGGGAAATATCTGGCACTGGGGGCATATATGGCACTGGGGGCATATATGGCACTGGGGGGGAATATATGGCACTGGGGGCATATCTAGCACGGGGGGCTTTTGTGGCACTGGGGGGGGAATATCTGGCACTGGGGGCATATGTGGCACTGGGGGGGTATATGTGTACCTGGCACATGGGGGGGGGGCTATATTTGGCACTGGGGCATGTGAGTACCTGGCACCGTGGGGGAATATCTGGCACTGGGGACATATGTGGCACTGGGAGCACAGCCCTAGCAACAAGGACTACCTCCTAGCAACGAGCATGACACCCAGTGCACGAAACACCTGGCAACGAGCATGACACCCAGTGCATGAAACCCCTGGCAACGAGCATGACACCCTGAACATGAAAACCCCTGGCACCGTGCATGGAACCAAGAGCATGAAACCCCCGGCAACGAGCATGACACCCAGTGCATGAAACCCCTGACAACGAGCAGGTAATTGAAAAGTAATTAGAAGCCTTACTGTAGGACTTAATGTGTAATGGGCATTACGGTGTGTGGCATAATGTATCACGGACATTGCGGTGTGTGTCATAATGTGTCACAGGCATTACAGTGTATGGTATACTATATCGCGGGCATTGTGATATGTGGTATAATGTCTCAGGGTCATTGCAGTGTGTGGCATAATGTATCACGGACATTGCGGTGTGTGTCATAATGTGTCAGGCATTACGGTGTGTGGTATACTATATCACGGGCATTGTGGTATGTGGTATAATGTCTCAGGGTCACTGCAGTGTGGCATAATACATAACGGGCATTGCGGTGTGTGGCATATGGTATAACGGGCAGGGCATTGCGGTATGTGTCACAGGCATTACGGTGTATGGTATACTATATCACGGGCATTGTGGTATAATGTCTCAAGGTCATTGCAGCGTGTGGCATAATGTGTCACAGGCATTGTATGTGCTATAATGTATCGGGCATTGCAGTGTGTGGCATAATGTATCACGGACATTGCGGTGTGTGTCATAATGTGTCACAGACATTGTATGTGCTATAATGTATCAGGGGCATTGCAGTGTGTAGCATAATGTATAACGGGCATTGCGATTCCTGTCATAATGTGTCACAGGCATTACGGTGTGTGGCATAATGTGTCACAGGCATTACGGTGTGTGGCATAATGTGTCGGGGGCATTACAGTGTGTGCATATTGTGTCATGTGCATTATTGTGTGCGGCATAATGTCTAAGGGCCATTGCAGTATGTGGCATAATGTATACTGGGCATTACTATAAGGAGGAAAAATGACAAATAATGTAAGGGGCATGAATCAGGATTATTTTTCTTTCCTGTGGTGGCCAACGTATGGGCGTGCAGGTTGCAAAACTGGGGTATAAGGTAGTCTTTTCCTGCAATGCCACGCCCCTTTATGTGAAACCACGCCCATTCCAATGAAACCACACCCTTTTTTGTCGCGCGCGCCTTAGGTGCGCGCATATTTATCCCTTTCTTGCTCCCAATTATGAAGCATGAAGGGGGGGGGGGGGGGCGCCGAAGAATTTTTTGGCTTGGGGGAGAAAAATTTCTAGTTACGCCACTGAGTGACGAGTAGCAGAGCCCTGAGTAAGAAAGACCAGGAGAAATGAATGAAAGAGCTTAAATAAATAATAAATTGACACACCACTCCAACAGCAATAGGCTAAAACAAACAGATGACCTGCATACATCTGCTACTGCTATATTTAGCACAGCTATGATCATCCACACTGACATGAGGGGGGACATCCAGCACGGGGCTAGTCCACCCCGCATGTCAGGCCCGGCCCCACCGCACAAGTACAAAAGCATCTGCTTTTGTACTTGAAGAGTAACTCCCTACCAGCGCAGCTCCTGCGTGCTGGCAGGGAGTTACTCGTCATTGTTATGGTCGCAGTGGCTGCGTGTGACATCACGCAGCCGCTGTGGCCCATCCCCCACACGGTCCGGATATGCCTGCGTTGGCCGGACCGCACCGACAAAACAGCGGCCAAAAGCCACCGTGCCGCCCCCTCCCGCCCAGTGAACGCCTCTATACAGGCGCGCAGGGGGGTTTCCGAGTACCTAGAAACCCCCCCGCTCACTGATACATCAGCGCCGCTAACCAATATTAGCTTTTTTTTTATGAATAGAGGAGCTCCGGCAGCTGTGTCTGCAGCGCACATCTCCTCTCATACAGGGTGGCAGATGGAGCAGGGAACACTGACAGCCAGCGTGTGTGTTCACATGCTGTGTAGTGCTGCCGGGGGATGCGGGGAGTGGGGCTGGGCGTGTCTTCACTGTCCCTTCCGCCTACCTCCTTTACAGCCGCGTAAAGCCCTGCTAGGATGCGGGGAGCCTGCCAAAGTAGCTACACATTCCAGGGACACCCACTGAGCACATTCCGGGGCACATTCCTCCTTAAGACCTCAAGGTAACTGCTTTACTGGGCAGCTCTTCTCCCCAGTCTCATAATGCCTCTCTCACTATTCTCATAATGCCTCTCTCACTCTTCTCCCCAGTCTCATAATGCCTCTCTCACTATTCCCCTTCTGTCTCTTCCCATGCCCCCTTCTCTCTCTCTCTCCTCCGTGCCCCTCTCTCTCTTCACCCCATGCCTCTCTTGCTTTTTCTCTCCCCAAGCTCCTCTCTCAGTATTCCCCCTGCTCTCTCTCTCTCTCTCTCTCTTCCTTTGCACCACCTCTCTCTCCCCATGCCCCCTCTCTCCATGCCCCTCCCTCTCCCCCCACCATTCCTCTAATACCACTTTCAGACTGCGAGCTATGAACACGGGTTATTGGCACATAAACATGCATAACCTGTGTTCATGTGCGGTCTGAAATGTGCCAGTGTTGAAATACCGGGTCAACACAGTATTCCAACTCGGGTAGCGAGCAGGGTTGAACATGTGTTCAACCCTGCTCGCTGTGCGGTGTGAAGAGGAGCCGGGTTGATGCGAACTGTTTCCCGTTCACTGAGTGTGGACGGGAGGCGCTTGGAGAGCATGTGATCTCCAAGCCCCACCCCTGCCTCGTCTCCACTGACAATATGCCGGGTTGTTTAATATGCTGCCGGCTGGGCTCCTGAGGCGGGTCACATCCTGGGAGCTCCCGTGTCAGGATCCCGGGTGTGACCTGCCTTAGGCCATCTGAAAGGGAAATACCTCTCTCCATACCCCCTCTCTCCCCTCCATGCCTCTCTATCTCTCTCTGTACCCATGCCTCTCCCTCTCTCCCCATGCCCCTCTCTGTCCCCAAGCCTGCCCCCCATGTCTCTCTCTCTCCATGCCCCCGCCTCTCTCGTTTTGTGATATATATATATATATATATATATATATGGATGTAGCATGGATCGGCACTCCCATTAGGTAGACATCAGCGCTGTTGCCCTCAACCAGGTACTGGATAAGTCATGGGAAAGGAGGAAGCGGCACTCAGCTTTTCAAATAGTCAAAAAAGTGTATTAAAACACACCAAACTCCAACGTTTCGGGGCTTACACGCCCCTTTATCAAGGTGTACAGCAATATGTGCATAGTAAAAACATACCTTTATAGGCAGGAGAAGAAACCCCAGAGTGTGTGCACGCGTATGGCGCCGTCCGTACACATGGACCGGCGCTTACCAGTGATGTCATCAAGCTGCGGCCGTTCGTTGCTATGGAAATCCGACAAACCGTTGCCGCTAATAGAAAGTGAGAAAGAACCAGATAGACGAGTGCAGAGAAAAATTACAGTATATACCAATCTACCTCTAGATAAACTTAATACAGTATGTCCTAAGCTAAATGTGCATTAGAGGCACTAATTACATTAAAAATAATAACAACAACAGGGGTAACCCCAAAAGTTATACAAAATGTATTGAATCCTAACAGTACTGGAAACAGACTCAAGACAGGGATTCATATTACAGAATACTTAGGTTTCAAATTTGATAGCTATGGACATACTGTAGTAGTGTTTAATCAAGGGAAATAGTGTGCAGAAAGTGACGAGCTGGCTATGATTAAATAGTGAAAATGTGACAAAGAAACATCTACTGAGGGTCATGAAAATCATAACGAGATGCTATATGGTGACAAAATATATAAACAGGGAATTAGGGACAGGGATCTGAGCAGGCTATAGGGAAAGAGGTATATTGAGGGGAGAAACAACACAAGTAATAACCGCAAGGACAGTGTATTAACTGTGAGTGAATAAGTTCCAAGGCATCATCTCGTTTAGGCCTTTAGGACTAATGGTGCCCAGACGATGGATCCAACGAGCTTCCAATCGAAGAAGCTTGCCTTCTCGGTCTCCTCCTTTAAGAGATTTCGCTACATGGTCAATAATCATGTGTTTAAGGTCGTTAATAGAGTGACCAGTTAACATAAAGTGTCTTGCGACTGGTTGGTCAGCTGTTTTTCCTATAAGGGCCTTTTTGATGGCCGATCTATGAAGGGCCATCCGTTCCCTCATGGTCCTGATGGATTTACCCACATATACCAGATTGCAAGGGCAGATGATGATGTAAATGATATATGACGAAGTGCAGGTAAGGATATGTTTAATCTTGATGGTACGGTTCTCATGCGGGTGTTTGATGAATTCAGTAAGCATATGTGTACAGGTAGTGCACTTCGGGCATTTGTAGCAACCAGCTGATTTCGTAAGGAAACCAGGGGTACATTCAATTGAGGCACTAAAACCTGTAATGTCCTTATGGACAATGATGTATTTGATGTTACGACCTCTGGTGAAACAAGACATTGGGCGTTTGTTCTTGAACACTGGAACGGATGGATCAGATGCCACTAAGGGCCAGAGGGCTCGGGATGCTCGTGGTACAATTGCACTAGTGATATTATATTGGGAAACAAATGGGATTATTTCCCCTTTATTCTTTTTGGTGTTAGAAGACATTAAGAGCTCCCTAGGGATGGCCATGACTTCCTGTTTTTGTCTCAGAAGAATTCTATGGTCATAGCCTCTGACCAAAAATTTGTCAACCAATTTGTCAAGTTCATCAGCGAGTACAGAGTGGTTGCTGGTGATTCTAGCTTCACGTATCATCTGCGACCTGGGTAGCCCTTTAATGAGACTTTTGGGGTGGTGGCTATTGGCTCGAAGAAGGGTGTTCTGATTGGTCGGTTTTGTATAAAGACCGGTGTGAATGATCCCATCCACAATGCTGATCTGTACATCCAAATAGTTGATTGTTGATTCATTTATGGAATACGTGTATTTGATGGAGGAATTACGTGCATTAGTGTTTGCCATCAATGATTCAAAAAGAGGTAGGGGGCCTGTCCTCAAAATAAATAAGTCGTCTATGAAACGTGTGTATAGGCGAATATGTTGGGCTATATTTGGATCACTGAAAAAAACCTCCTGTTCTTCCTTGAACATAAAGATATTAGCAAAGGACGGGGAAACGCTACTACCCATAGCGCACCACGTCCTTTGGCGGAAGAAACGCCCATCAAAAAGAATTTTTTTTCGAGTGAGGGTTAATCTGAGGAGGCTAAGGAACAACTTGTGGTCCAGATCTGTCATTTGCTCCGAGATAAGGAATTCCTCCATGGCAACAAAGCCTTGATGGTGGGGGATGCTAGTGTAGAGGCTACACACGTCTACTACACACAGGAAGGATCCAGCTGGTACTGTTCCCACAGAAGATAGTCGTTGGAGGAAACATGTTGTATCTTTAATAAATTTTTGTTGCTTGAGAATGAGTGGCTGCAAAATATTATCGAGAAATATTGAAATGGGCTGAAAAATAGAATTACGAGCTGCTATAATGGGGCGGCCCGGTGGACTTTGAAGGTTCTTGTGTATTTTTGGAACTGTAAAAAATACCGGTACTTCAGGGTGATCTTGAGTGAGAGCTTTAAGAAGTTTGCTGGAGATGATACCTTGGGAGCAAGCTTCTTTAAGAATAGTATCCACTTCCATTTTAGAACCCGCTGACGGGTCCTGGGTTAATACTTCATAGATTGCATCATCATTGAGCTGAGTGGTTTCAGGGTGCGTAACGTCCCTACCATCGGTCGCTTTAACCCTGATTTTTGCAAGAAATGGATAGGCATTTTAAATAAATGCAGCCTTGACCTGTTGTTATTAGTAGTGGAGGAAGCAGGTAGGGAACTTGTGATTACCCGTGAAAAGATCAATCTATTAGAAAATGAACATCAGCACACCTTACAGAATGATACCCAAAATGATTGGCTCACCAAACTGCAAACGCAGTGTGATGCTTATCGCAGGGATTCAACCAAATTTAAGAGAAACAAATATGCCATTGTCAAGGAGGACTATGATACCAACCGGGTTTGTAGGTGGCTGATGGGAGGTAAACCTGGTAACCATACCCCCTATAATTCACGGGCAAAACACAGTTGGCGCAGGAGACGGGAAGCTCAATCTCATATGTCTGCCACGTCTAACAGTGACAATGAAACAACTCAACAGGAGACTGACGGAGCATCTAATCTAAGTAGCACCCCTTTAGAATCAGCCCAGACGGCCTCTACATCCAAAGAAAAAGGAAGAAGAGGTCGACCACCCGCAGGGGCGGGCAGTGGGCGAGGAACAAGAGGGTCGGTAACGAGAAGGAATCGTTAATATTTAATTTATCCAATAGGATTTTTTCTGCACAAGAGCTCTCGGTTATAGAGAAAGGACTGTCCTTTGTCCCTACAACTAAATTTGATGACTTCACATGGCAGGTCGACATCCATCGCTTTGCACGTAAGCTCAGATTGGAGGAATTTTTTCAGGCACAGACACCTGGGGTAACCTCAGATACTCAAAATCTGATTCACAATAAATTCATTAACTCACGGCATCTATCCTCTTTTGACCCTCCTTCCTCCAACCCCTCTATTAAATCCTATTTACGTCTAGTCGACGACTCGGTGTCCAGATACCATAAGGCTAAAGACGAAAACAACAGCAATTTGTCAAGACAGGAACACATAGCACTCAGGCAATTGGGCTCCTATCGTGACATTGTCATCCGCCCCGCCGACAAGGGGGGCGGGATTGTGGTCATGAATTTAAGCGATTACATCCACGAAGCATACTCTCAGCTCAATGATGATGCAATCTATGAAGTATGAACCCAGGACCCGTCAGCGGGTTATAAAATGGAAGTGGATTCTATTCTTAAAGAAGCTTGATCCCAAGGTATCATCTCCAGCAAACTTCTTAAAGCTCTCACTCAAGATCACCCTGAAGTACTGGTATTTTTTACAGTTCCAAAAATACACAAGAACCTTCAAAGCCCACCGGGCCGCCCCATTATAGCAGCTCATAATTCTATTTTTCAGCCCATTTTAATATTTCTCGATAATATTTTGCAGCCACTCATTCTCAAGCAACAAAAATTTATTAAAGATACAACATGTTTCCTCCAACAACTATCTTCTGTGGGAACAGTACCAGCTGGATCCTTTCTGTGTGTAGTAGACGTGTGTAGCCTCTACACTAGCATCCCCCACCATCAAGGCTTTGTTGCCATGGAGGAATTCCTTATCTCGGAGCAAATGACAAATCTGGACCACAAGTTGTTCCTTAGCCTCCTCAGATTAACCCTCGCTCGAAATTTTTTTCTTTTTGATGGGCGTTTCTTCCGCCAAAGGACGGGGTGCGCTATGGGTAGTAGCGTTTCCCGTCCTTTGCTAATATCTTTATGTTCAAGGAAGAACAGGAGTTTTTTTTCAGTGATCCAAATATAGCCAAACATATTCGCCTATACACACGTTTCATAGACGGCTTATTTATTTTGTGAACAGGCCCCCTACCTCTTTTTGAATCATTGATGGCAAACACTAATGCACGTAATTCCTCCATCAAATACACGTATTCCATAAATGAATCAACAATCAACTATCTGGATGTACAGATCAGCATTGTGGATTGGATCATTCACACCGGTCTTTATACAAAACCGACCAATCAGAACACCCTTCTTCGAGCCAATAGCCACCACCCCAAAAGTCTCATTAAAGGGCTACCTAGGTCGCAGATGTTACGTGTAGCTAGAATCACCAGCAACCACTCTGTACTCGCTGATGAACTTGACAAATTGGTTGACAAATTTTTGGTCAGAGGCTATGACCATAGAATTCTTCTGAGACAAAAACAGGAAGTCATGGCCATCCCTAGGGAGCTCTTAATGTCTTCTAACAACAAAAAGAATAAAGGGGAAATAATCCCATTTGTTTCCCAATATAATACCACTAGTGCAATTGTACCACGAGCATCCCGAGCCCTCTGGCCCTTAGTGGCATCTGAACCATCCGTTCCAGTGTTCAAGAACAAACGCCAAATGTCTTGTTTCACCAGAGGTCGTAACATCAAATACATCATTGTCCATACGGACATTACAGGTTTTAGTGCCTCAATTGAATGTACCCCTGGTTTCCTTACGAAATCGGCTGGTTGCTACAAATGCCCGAAGTGCACTACCTGTACACATATGCTTACTGGATCGTCCTTCAAACACCCGCATGAGAACCGTACCATCAAGATTAAACATATCATAGAAACATAGAAACATAGAATTTGACGGCAGATAAGAACCACTTGGCCCATCTAGTCTGCCCCTTTTTTATTTTATCCTTTAGGCAATCTCAACCCTTACCTGCACTTCGTCATATATAATTTACATCATCATCTGCCCTTGCAATCTGGTATATGTGGGTAAATCCATCAGGACCATGAGGGAACGGATGGCCCTTCATAGATCGGCCATCAAAAAGGCCCTTATAGGAAAAACAGCTGACCAACCAGTCGCATGACACTTTATGTTAACTGGTCACTCTATTACCGACCTTAAACACATGATTATTGACCATGTAGCGAAATCTCTTAAAGGAGGAGACCGAGAAGGCAAGCTTCTTCGATTGGAAGCTCGTTGGATCCATCGTCTGGGCACCATTAGTCCTAAAGGCCTAAACGAGATGATGCCTTGGAACTTATTCACTCACAGTTAATACACTGTCCTTGCAGTTATTACTTGTGTTGTTTCTCCCCTCAATATACCTCTTTCCCTAGAGCCTGCTCAGATCCCTGTCCCTAATTCCCTGTTTATATATTTTGTCACCATATAGCATCTCGTTATGATTTACATGACCCTCAGTAGATGTTTCTTTGTCACATTTTCACTATTTAATCATAGCCAGCTCGTCACTTTCTGCACACTATTTCCCTTGATTAAACACTACTACAGTATGTCCATAGCTATCAAATTTGAAACCTAAGTATTCTGTAATATGAATCCCTGTCTTGAGTCTGTTTCCAGTACTGTTAGGATTCAATACATTTTGTATAACTTTTGGGGTTACCCCTGTTGTTGTTATTATTTTTAATGTAATTAGTGCCTCTAATGCACATTTAGCTTAGGACATACTGTATTAAGTTTATCTGGAGGTAGATTGGTATATACTGTAATTTTTCTCTGCACTCGTCTATCTGGTTCTTTCTCACTTTCTATTAGCGGCAACGGTTTGTCCGATTTCCATAGCAACGAACGGCCGCAGCTTGATGACGTCACTGGTAAGCGCCGGTAAATGTGTACGGACCGCGCCATACGCGCGCACACACTCTGGGGTTTCTTCTCCTGCCTATAAAGGTATGTTTTTACTATGCACATATTGCTGTACACCTTGATAAAGGGGCGTGTAAGCCCCGAAACGTTGGAGTTTGGTGTGTTTTAATACACTTTTTTGACTATTTGAAAAGTTGAGTGCCGCTTCCTCCTTTCCCACGACTTATATATATATATATATATCAGATACAAAGCAAAATCAGAGGGCGCTAAGTATAAGGGGATATTATTGAACACCACCAATCACTATCTGAATAATTAATAAAACAGAATAATTTAAAAATTTATTAACAGACTCATAACAAATTGATTCATTTCCAAATTGCTCATTGACATGATGAATTCAACACCTTAACAGCTATTATGGATGTAATCCCTTGTTGCTGTAACTTCGACAGTATATCAGAACGTCATTCTGAAGAAACCAACGTGTTTCGTCCCGTGGGACTTCCTCAGGGGTATTGAATCAATTGGTTAGATACAACATGATTATAGTAGCTTGAAAGAGTGAAAACATCGCTGTGAATAATTACTTTGATGAATCAGTATATGTCTGAGTAAAAAACTCAAGACAAAAGGATTATCCTTAAAAAGACCAAAAAGGTCAGACATGAGGTCTGGATCTGATCAAGAATTTAGGAACAGACCAAAATTTCATGCAGTATTAAATAGCACTGGACGTGGAAAAATGAAGCAATTTCCTCTTATAGTGTATAAGGGCTGAAACGCAGAGATACAAGTGCTCCTCACAGAGTCCAGTTATCACAGTTATCACAGTTATCCACTGGACTCTGTGAGTGTGAGGAGCACTTGTATCTCTGCGTTTCAGCCCTTATACACTGTATATCTCACCGACCGTGTGTATGCACCTTTAGATTTCAGTTTGAACGCCCCAGACCCAAATCACACTCTCTCTGCACATGTTACATCTGCTCCACCAGTGCAACATGGTTTTGCCCAGTTTGGATAGATAAATCAACAAACAGGCGCTACCAGAGCTGGTTTACTAAGCAGCTGTTAAATGGAGATAGTCATACTCCACAAATGAGAAAGATTATAAAAGAAAAATAGTGCTCAATACTACTTAACATAGATGTAAATACACATGTTAACCATACAGTAATCTAAAATTCATATAGCATTTTTAATACTGAAAACATATATACTAAAATCCCATACAGTAGCTGCCAACGTGTTAAACATGAGTGGGTGTAAATATATAACTATCATAGGTAATGCAATACATATGTCCTTTTACCCCTTTCTGTGGTCTATTTATATGGGCTCAATAAGAAAGTCCTGCACCGGATTAGTGCCAGATATAGGGATACAGTTCAGTCAAATGACCAATGGCAAGTTACCGGTCCTGAGGTATTTGCCAGGGTAAGTTCCAATTTAGCATTGATCCTGATGAATGGCAGCGGAATACAGCGCAATTTTTGGGAGTCCCTTTAACCGTCGTTGCTTGGACCATGCACAATGATAAATCCACGTGATAAGGTATCCAGATGGACGATTGAAGCACACTTGTTGCCCACTGACCACAGGGGTGAAAACTGACGTGTTTCGCTGTCTGTGGACAGCTTCTTCAAAGGTCATTCAAGACGGTTCTGCCCAGTTGCTTGTTTTTTTTGGTTTGCTAACAATCCTGAATAATTCTTTGTAACATATTGGTGCATTTCAGTTTTGCACAATTTGCTGACCACCTGTATATACTATATAGCAGTACGGTACAGAAGGCCACTACTCTACCTACCTCTGTGTCGTCAAGTATACTATCCATCTATACCTGTGGTGCATTTCAGTTTTGCACAGTTTGCTGACCACCAGTATATACTATATAGCAGTACGGTACAGAAGGCCACTGCTCTACCTACCTCTGTGTCGTCAAGTATACTATCCATCCATACCTGTGGTGCATTTCAGTTTTGCACAGTTTGCTGTCCACCAGTATATAATATATAGCAGTACGGTACAGTAGGCCACTGCTCTACCTACCTCTGTGTCGTCAGGTATACTATCCATCCATACCTGTGGTGCATTTCAGTTTTGCACAGTTTGCTGTCCACCAGTATATAATATATAGCAGTACAGTACAGTAGGCCACTGCTCTACCTACCTCTGTGTCGTCAAGTATACTATGCATCCATACCTGTGGTGCATTTCAGTTTTGCACAATTTGCTGACCACAGTATATACTATATAGCAGTACGGTACAGTAGGCCACTGCTCTAACTACCTCTGTGTCGTCAAGTATACTATCCATCTATACCTGTGGTGCATTTCAGTTTTGCACAGTTTGCTGACCACAGTATATACTATATAGCAGTACGGTACAGTAGGCCACTGCTCTAACTACCTCTGTGTCGTCAAGTATATTATCCATCCATACCTGTGGTGCATTTCAGCTTTGCACAGTTTGCTGACCACCAGTATATACTATATAGCAGTACGGTACAGTGGGCCACTGCTCTGCCTACCTCTGTGTCGTCAAGTATAATATCCATCCATACCTGTGGTGCATTTCAGTTTTGCACAGTTTGCTGTCCACCAGTATATAATATATAGCAGTATGGTACAGTAGGCCACTGCTCTACCTACCTCTGTGTCGTCAAGTATACTATCCATCCATACCTGTTGTGCATTTCAGTTTTGCACAGTTTGCTGTCCACTAGTGTATATTATATAGCAGTACGGTACAGTAGGCCACTGCTCTACCTACCTCTGTGTCGTCAAGTATACTATGCATCCATACCTGTGGTGCATTTCAGTTTTGCACAATTTGCTGACCACAGTATAAACTATATAGCAGTACGGTACAGTAGGCCACTGCTCTAACTACCTCTGTGTCATCAAGTATACTATCCATCCATGGGAAAATAGTATGCAGTGGGTAAGCTCATAGCCCTGGCCAGGAATATGCTAAGTGCCTCTGGTTACTACAGGTTGAGCTAGTGTGAGATAGTGCACCTGCTATCTTTTCCCTCTGTACACTTTACTAAGTCTCAAGCAGAGTAGCACCTCACTACCTAATTAAGGTGTGCAAATTAGGGCCCTTTTCCCTCTGTAACTGATGTATTCATACATTTTTGAAGGTAGGAGACACCTTCACCCTAATTTAGCTCCCTGCCCCACCCACCCCTCTGATTTTAAATAGTCCAACACTTTAGCCTTTACATATGGAATGAGCACACTGAAGTAAGACTCCTACATTTTGTTTAATATGGCAGTCCATAATGGGGGGAATTCTCTGGGGTGCGGGGCTCCCTGTGCCTACCGTGGCTGGGTGTCCCTGGGGCATCGCAATTTAACACTATTTCATCACTCCATGGCACTTATAGTTTGTTTTATATATATGTAACACCTTCACATAATTTTCCTTTACTCGTCACATTATTCACACATGCAGCAACAGCTGCTCCTACCTCTTTAACCCTATATTTTTATCACTCCTGCGATGCCCTGGGGTTGTCTGGCTGGGTGGCTCTGGGGTGTCCTGCCCCCCCGGACCTGAGCCCCTATAGTTAGTGTTGGGGACTTACCCAATGAGAGGCTACCTTGATGCGGTGGCCAGGAATATACTAAGTGCCTCTGGTTACTACAGGTTGAGCTAGTGTGAGATAGTGCACCTGCTACCTTTTCCCTCTGTATACTATCCATCCATACCTGTGGTGCATTTCAGTTTTGCACAGTTTGCTGACCACAGTATATACTATATAGCAGTACGGTACAGTAGGCCACTGCTCTAACTACCTCTGTGTTGTCAAGTATACTATCCATCCATACCTGTGGTGCATTTCAGTTTTGCACAGTTTGCTGACCACCAGTATATACTATATAGCTGTACGGTACAGTAGGCCACTGCTCTACCTGCCTCTGTGTCGTCAAGTATACTATCCATCCATACCTGTGGTGCATTTCAGTTGTGCGCAGTATATATAGTAGTAGGCTATTGCTATTGATATATTACTGACATATAATTCCACACATTAAAAAATGGAGAACAAAAATGTGGAGGGTAAAATAGGGAAAGATCAAGATCCACTTCCACCTCGTGCTGAAGCTGCTGCCACTAGTCATGGCCGAGATGGTGAAATGCCATCAACGTCGTCTGCCAAGGCCGATGCCCAGTGTCATAGTAGAGAGCATGTAAAATCCCAAAAAATAAAGCTCAGTAAAATGACCCAAAAATCTAGATCAAAATCATCTGAGGAGAAGCGTAAACTTGCCAATGTGCCATTTACGACACGGAGTGACAAGGAACGGCTGAGGCCCTTGCCTATGTTCAAGGCTGGTGGTTCAGCTTCACCTGAGGATGGAATCACTCATCCTCCTGCTAGAAAACTTAAAAGAGTTAAGATGGCAAAAGCACAGCAAAGAACTGTGCGTTCTTCTAAATCACAAATCCCCAAGGAGAGTCCAATTGTGTCGGTTGTTATGCCTGACCTTCCCACCACTGGACGGGAAGAGGTTGCGCCTTCCACCATTTGCACGCCCCCTGCAAGTGCTGGAAGGAGCACCAGCAGTCCAGTTCCTGATAGTCAAATTGAAGATGTCACTGTTGAAGTACACCAGGATGAGGATATGGGTGTTGCTGGCGCTGGGGAGGAAATTGACAAGGAGGATTCTGATGGTGAGGTGGTTTGTTTAAGTCAGGCACCCGGGGAGATACCTGTTGTCCGTGGGATGAATATGGCCATTGACATGCCTGGTCAAAATACAAAAAAAATCACCTCTCCGGTGTGGAATTATTTCAACAGAAATGCGGACAACTGGTGTCAAGCCGTGTTTTGCCTTTGTCAAGCTGTAATAAGTAGGTGTAAGGACGTTAACCACCTAGGAACATCCTCCCTTATACGTCACCTGGACCGCATTCATCAGAAGTCAGTAACAAGTTCAAAAACTTTGGATGACAGCGGAAGCAGTCCACTGACCACTAAATCCCTTCCTCTTGTAACCAAGCTCCTGCAAACCACACCACCAACTCCCTCAGTGTCAATTTCCTCCTTAGACAGGAAAGCCAATAGTCCTGCAGGCCATGTCACTGTCAAGTCTGACGAGTCCTCTCCTGCCTGGGATTCCTCCGATGCCTCCTTGAGTGTAACGCCTACTGCTGCTGGCGCTGCTGTTGTTGCTGCTGGGAGTCGATCGTCATCCCAGAGGGGAAGTCGGAAGACCACTTGTACTACTTCCAGTAAGCAATTGACTGTCCAACAGTCCTTTGCGAGGAAGATGAAATATCACAGCAGTCATCCTGCTGCAAAGCGGATAACTCAGGCCTTGGCAGCCTGGGTGGTGAGAAAAGTGTTTCCGGTATCCACCGTTAATTCACAGGGAACTAGAGACTTGTTTGAGGTACTGTGTCCCCGGTACCAAATACCATATAGGTTCCATTTCTTTAGGCAGGCGATACCAAAAATTTACACAGACGTCAGAAAAAGAGTCACTAGTGTCCTAAAAAATGCAGTTGTACCCAATGTCCACTTAACCACGGACATGTGGACAAGTGGAGCAGGGCAGACTCAGGACTATATAACTGTGACAGCCCACTGGGTAGATGTATTGCCTCCCGCAGCAAGAACAGCAGCGGCGGCACCAGTAGCAGCATCTCGCAAACGCCAACTCGTTCCTAGGCAGGCTACGCTTTGTATCACTGCTTTCCATAAGAGGCACACAGCTGACAACCTCTTACGGAAACTGAGGAACATCATCGCAGAATGGCTTACCCCAATTGGACTCTCCTGGGGATTTGTGACATCGGACAACGCCACCAATATTGTGTGTGCATTACATCTGGGCAAATTCCAGCTCGTCCCATGTTTTGCACATATATTGAATTTGGTGGTTCAGAATTATTTAAAAAACGACAGGGGCGTGCAAGAGATGCTGTTGGTGGCCCGAAGAATTGCGGGCCACTTTCGGCATTCAGCCACCGCGTGCTGAAGACTGGAGCACCACCAAACAGTACTGAACCTGCCCTGCCATCATCTGAAGCAAGAAGTGGTAACGAGGTGGAATTCAACCCTCTATATGCTTCAGAGGATGAAGGAGCAGCAAAAGGCCATTCAAGCCTATACATCTGCCTACGATATAGGCAAAGGAGGGGGAATGCACCTGACTCAAGCGCAGTGGAGAATGATTTCAACGTTGTGCAAGGTTCTGCAACCCTTTGAACTTACCACACGTGAAGTCAGTTCAGACACTGCCAGCCTGAGTCCGGTCATTCCCCTCATCAGGCTTTTGCAGAAGAAGCTGGAGACATTAAAGGAGGAGCTAAAACAGAGCGATTCCGCTAGGCATGTGGGACTTGTGGATGGAGCCCTTAATTCGCTTAACCAGGATTCACGGGTGGTCAATCTGTTGAAATCAGAGCACTACATTTTGGCCACCATGCTCGATCCTAGATTTGAAACCTACGTTGTATCTCTCTTTCCGGCAGACACAAGTCTGCAGAGGTTCAAAGACCTGCTGGTGAGAAAATTGTCAAGTCAAGCGGAACGTGACCTGTCAACAGCTCCTCCTTCACATTCTCCCTCAACTGGGGCAGCGAGGAAAAGGCTAAGAATTCCGAGCCCACCCGCTGGCGGTGATACAGGGGAGTGTCTGGAGCGAGTGCTGACATCTGGTCCGGACTGAAGGACCTGCCAATGATTACTGACATGTCGTCTACTGTCACTGCATATGATTCTGTCACCATTGAAAGAATGTTGGAGGATTATATGAGTGACCGCATCCAAGTAGGCACGTCAGGCAGTCCGTACGTATACTGGCAGCAAAAAGAGGCAATTTGGAGGCCCTTGCACAAACTGGCTTTATCTTACCTAAGTTGCCCCTCCTCCAGTGTGTACTCCGAAAGAATGTTTAGTGCAGCCGCTCACCTTGTCAGCAATCGGCGTACGAGGTTACTTCCAGAAAATGTGGAGAAGATGATGTTCATCAAAATGAATTATAATCAATTCCTCGGTGGAGACATTCACCAGCAATTGCCTCCAGAAAGTACACAGGGACCTGAGATGGTGGATTCCAGTGGGGACGAATTAATAATCTGTGAGGAGGGGGATGTACACAGTGAAAGGGGTGAGGAATTGGACGATGAGGAGGAGGTGGACATCTTGCCTCTGTAGAGCCAGTTTGTGCAAAGAGAGATTGATTGCTTCTTTTTTGGTGGGGGCCCAAACCAACCAGTCATTTCAGTCACAGTCATGTGGCAGACCCTGTCGCTGAAATGATGGGTTCGTTAAAGTGTGCATGTCCTGTTTATACAACATAAGGGTGGGTGGGAGGGCCCAAGGACAATTCCATCTTGCACCTCTTTTTTCTTTCATTTTTCTTTGCATCATGTGCTGTTTGGGGACTATTTTTTGAAGTGCCATTCTGCCTGACACTGCAGTGCCACTCCTAAATGGGCCAGGTGTTTGTGTCGGCCACTTGTGTTGCTTAGCTTAGCCATCCAGCGACCTTGGTGCACCTCTTTTTTTCTTTGCATCATGTGCTGTTTGGGGACTATTTTTTAAATCTGCCATCCTGTCTGACACTGCAGTGCCACTCCTAGATGGGCCAGGTGTTTGTGTCGGCCACTTGTGTCGCTTAGCTTAGTCACACAGCTACCTCATTGCGCCTCCTATTTTCTTTGCATCATGTGCTGTTTGGGGACTATTTTTTTGAAGTGCCATCCTGTCTGACACTGCAGTGCCACTCCTAGATGGGCCAGGTGTTTGTGTCGGCCACTTGGGTCGCTTAGCTTAGTCATCCAGCGACCTCGGGGCAAATTTTAGGACTAAAAATAATATTGTGAGGTGTGAGGTGTTCAGAATAGACTGAAAATGAGTGGAAATTATGGTTATTGAGGTTAATAATACTTTGGGATCAAAATGACCCCCAAATGCTATTATTTAAGCTGTTTTTGAGGGTTTTTTGTAAAAAAACACCCGAATCCAAATCACACCCGAATGCGACAAAAAAATTTCAGGGAGGTTTTGCCAAAACGCGTCTGAATCCAAAACATGGCCTCGGAACCGAATCCAAAACCAAAACACAAAACCCGAAAAATTTCCGGTGCACATCACTATTTATCACTAAAATTAAAACATCTGACGCTAATGGGGGGTACACACGTCTCTAAAGCCCAGTACCCACGGGCCGATGCAGGAGAGATGTGTGCTGAGCGAACCGCTCAGCACACATCTCTCCTGCCGCTCAGCACAGCGCGATCTGTGCTGAGCGTGCGGGGGGAGACGGGGGGGCCGTGAGTGAGCGACCTGCTCACTGGGTGAAGTGAGCGACCCGCTAGATTGGCCTGCATGCAGGCCAATCTAGCAGCAGCGATAGCGATGTGCGGGGCCGCGCATCGCTATCGCCGAGGGGGCTACACACGGAGCGATCATGCCGATATTCTAAGCAATCTAGTCAGATTGCTTAGAATATCACTCCGTGAGTACCGCCCTTAAGTGTACAGAGAAGTGTGCTGAGCGATCTAGCACAGAATGCTCAGCACACATCTCTCCCCCGCTCAGCACACAGTGCGATGTGTGCTGAGGGAGGATGGGGGCAGGGACGTGCAGTCAGGGGAGGCAGGGGAGGCAGTGCCTCCCCTGTCATTACTGATTAAAATAATATAAAGAAGATACTTATGACACATATTCTGTGTCATAAGTATTTGCTTTATATTATCCTAATCGTCCCAGTCCATTGTAAAGTGTTTGGGAGACACCGATCGTGGTGCCTCCCTGTCAGATAGGGAAAGATATGGGAGCGGGGGGCGGGTGCGGGCGGGGCCTAGCAATGGGCATTAAAAGCCCATTGAAAATACATGGGAAAGCAGCACCATTAGTGGTGCCTCTTTCACACAGGGACGTGCTTTCAACCTATGAAAGCACGTCCCCTGTCAGTCAGGCCACAGTGATTGGCCAGCGGATCCGTCACTGGATCCGCTGTCAATCACTGTTGTGGGTGCGGCGGAGGTGCTGGCGTCGGCGTGGGTGCGGGCGTCGGCGGTGCGGGCGGCGGGGGTGCGGGCGGCGTGGTTGCGGCGGTGCGGGCGGCGTGAGTACGGGCGGCGGTGCAGAGTTTGAGCAGCGGAGCGGCAACCCATTTAAAAAATGGCGCCTCAGCGTCATTTTTGAAATTGAAGATGGCCGCCGCTAGCCAATCACGGCTCGCCGCGTCATCGCTCCGCCCCCTCTGGCTGACTTATATAAGTCAGCGCGAGGGAGCGGCTGTCAGTCCGATGGCGGAGGAGGAGCGGAGAAGAGCTCCTGAAGGTTGAAGACGCCGGAAGTCCTGGATGGGCGGCTGCTATGCAAAAGAGCTTAGCAGCCGCCGCCCACCAGGTGAAGACGCTGGAAGCCCTGGGGAAGGCGGCGGCCATGCAAAAGAGCTTTAAGGCCGCTGCCTCCCAGGTGAAGACTTCAGAGAAAGACGCTGGAAGCCCTGGGGAGGTGGCGCCCCCCCAGGTGAAGACGCCTGAAGCCCTGGGGAAGCGGCGGCCATGCAAAAGAGCTTAAGGCCTCCGCCCTCAGGTGAAGACCCTGTGCAATAAAACTTATTTTTTAAAACTGTGTGGTGTTTTTATTTTAATATTTTCTTTACAGGTGGGCAACAGGTGCCAGCAGGCCATTTATGTCCGGGCATGTGTGGTTCTCCAAGTGCCAGCATGCTGGGGCAGGCTTGCTGGGACCTGTAGGCCACCTGTAAAGAACAATATTACTATTCTTTACAGGTGGACTACAGGTGCCAGCGGGCCCATTATGTCCGGGCATGCTGGCACTTGTGGTTCTCCAGGTGCCAGCATGCTGGGGCAGGCTTGCTGGGATCTGTAGGCCACCTGTAAAGAACAATTTTAACAATGAACCCCGCACCCACCGCCACCAGGGGAGGAATTCCAGCCCTGGGCTGACTAGCTTGGGGGGTAGATTAATGCTATGGCAGGGGGACCCCATACCGAGTGTCTCCCCTGCTATGGCATTACCCCCCCCCCACCCCTGGCTGGTTCTGCCTGGTGCTGGTTTTATGAATAAAGGGGGGGGGGGGGGGCTACGCTTTTTTTTTTTTTCCTTCCCCTCTATGGGGGGGGGGGGGGGGATGTAAGCTGCTTGTGCCTCCCCAGCCACTGACCTCACCGCACGCCACTGGATGGGGGGGAACACTCACTTCACTCAGCGGTGAAGTGAGCGATGTAACTAGATTGTGCCTGTATGCAGGCCAATCTAGAACTGGCGATAGCAATGCACGGAGATGCTCAAAGCTATTGCTGTGGGGCATACACACGTAGAGATGTGTGCTTCATTTCTAAGCAATCTAGTCAGATTGGTTAGAATTTAAGCACACAACGCTACGTGTGTATATGACCCTTTAGTCCCCACAGTGTTCTGCAACAAAGGACAGTAAGGTAAACAGCATATACATAATACAGTGAAGTACATGGTATACAAAATGAAAGCAGACACTAATTAATTACTAATTAATGCAGGCACAAAGGGTAAGGATTGCCTTGCTGATGAGAGAACTTACATTCTAATCGGAGGAAGGCAAAATTTAGTATATTTGACCAATAATAACATATAGAAATGAAAGATAACATTCAATTTGAACTATTGAAACATTTTGTTGTATTAAATACATCAAATAATGGTTAAACATCTAAAAACACCTTAATACTGCACTGTATATGTTACCATTAATTGATGCACTTTCTTCAACACTAGGAAATGCATTGCAATAAAGTTATAAGGAAAATGATTTCAAAGATTAAAAATGTTTATTTCAAAGATTAAAAATGTTAATATTTATTCCATTAAATTTATAGAAACTTTTCATTACATTGTTTCCATTTTTGAAATAACAGTGTTAATGCAAAGCATGTGATTCCTTATTCTGATTTCCTTTCTGACTTGAATTTATCACTCATACTTTACTCATCTGCAGTAATTCACGTGCAAAAAAATTGGACACTGATCTGAGTTATCCAAGTACTCAGTATGCAGATCAAATATATCAAAACCAGAATTAAAAGGTTCTGTTTCTAATTTTAAAGTGTATGAGAAACAGAATGTGAAATATATAGCAAAGATATACATAGAAATCTGATTAGATGATTAAGGGTAGAAGTTATATACAACAAATGTGGCTTGTTCTGATTAATAATAAAATAATAAGCTTAACACTGGTCAGTGCTCTGGAACAGTTAATTAGTGGCGATGATATGGTGCAGAACGGATCCATATGTTTTGCCACCGAATTGTTGGTTAAGTCCTAAACTGTGTGTAAGAATTATGTTTGGCATTTCTTTTACTGCTTACCACTGGCCTCTCAGATATGAGCACAACCATACCATAGATATAATCTACTCCCATTACTGTAGTGGTAGCACTGGAGATATTCTGACAGTTTGAAATCAATTCAAACGTAATGGCATTTAATATCATAATATAATATACATTTTATTGATAAAGTGCAATTTCAAAATATGATATAAGGTACCTAATGGTGTGTACACACGGTGAGATTTTTCTTTGCTATTTTGACTATATAGTCAAAATCGCAAAGAAAGTTAGTGCAGGTTGCAAGGGGAAAGTCACCTTGCGATCCCGATACGATGCCAATGTGCGGTCCCACGCGGTCGGCATTGAAAGCCTAGATAGACTGTGCAAACAAGTACATTTTGACTATCTCGTAGAAAAGTATGGTCAAAGTTGACACTTAACCAAAATCGTACATAGTCAGTATCGCAAGCACAGTCATCTATGCTTGCGATACCGACCCAGTCCATATCGCACAGTGGTGGTCATTCCGAGTTGTTCGCACGTTGACGGTTTTCGCAATGCAGCGAATAGGTGGAAAATGCGCATGTGCATGGTACGCAGGGCACATGCGCTAAGTTATTTAACACAAAACTTAGTAGATTTGCTGGTGTTCGTGCGGCACTTTTCAGTCGCACTGCTGATCGGTGAGTGATTGACAGGAAAGGGGCATTTTTGGGAGGTAACTGAGCGTTTTCCGGGAGTGTGCTACAAAACGCAGGCGTGCCAGGGAAAAACGCAGGAGTGGCTGGAGAAACGGGGGAGTGGCTGGCCGAATGCAGGGCGTGTTTGTGACGTCAAACCAGGAACTAAACGGACTGAGGTGATCGCAATCTAGGAGTAGGTCTGGAGCTACTCAGAAACTGCTTGAAAATTTTTAGTAGCAATTCTGCTAATCTTTCGTTCGCTATTCTGCTAAGCTAAGATACACTCCCAGAGGGCGGCGGCCTAGCGTTTGCAATGCTGCTAAAAGCAGCTAGCGAGCGAACAACTCGGAATGACCACCAGTGAGAATCGGTTTAGCCTGAATCTCACCATGTGTATGCACCTTAGTACTGGCAGACATAACAAACAAACAACAAATAATATACATTAGAATAAACATACATCTTTGCAATATTAAGAGCAAAAAGGTTAGCATTTCAAAGAAACTCATGGAAGTGATCCATCCTGTTTATAATTTGTAGGACTCAAACATGTACCAGTGGAATGGAGAGGAGGAAATTATGATGGCCTATTATGTAGGGAAGAATCCAAATTTATTTATAATCTGGGAACCCTGACCCCAAAGGGTCTCAACATTGACTTTGAAATCAGTGCTTTTTTACATTAGACAGAAACTTTATTTAGATCACATCTCTATGTTTTGCTTAATAGTAAATTAAGGACAACCTTTCCTATTCTACCTCGTAGAGAAAGTTCTAGGTTTGACTTTACCCTCTTTCTTGGTTGGATTCCATCCAACTATTCATTATTGAATAATATTCTCTTTGTGATCACCTACAGTATGTTTTTAGATTTAAATACTCCAACCATAACAGCTCAAGTCTTTGTTATATATAAAATAAGTATGTTGTCATTTTTTTTTATGTGTGTTATTTTGCAGGGTTTTTTGTTTTAAATTATACATTTTTAAAAATATTTATTTTAAGCTTACTCCCATAACAGGTATATAAACCACTTGTAGTACTTTGAAATTATCAAAAACTATGTCTCCCAGAGATAACTGCAAATGGGGAGCCTTTGTATTGCATTTTAAAGATGGACTCCCTGCTGAGAGGTAACTTCCTCCTGAAAGTAACATGAGACATGTCCCCACACTCCCTGCAGCAACAAGTCTTCCTCATTTCATAGGTGACTGCTTTAAAAGTATAATTTGAAACAGACATTAAATAAATAACATTACAATTATATCTACTGGCCACCATCCGGAAGTGGAGCCAACTAAAAGTGATGTTTGCAGGTCACTAACTGGAAGTGGACCCAACTAGAAGTGATGTTTGCAGGCCACCAACCGGGTAATACAAGTGGACAGCTTCTGGGCAGCAATAGGTCTGCAATCATTCAGGTCATCATCTACACACATATAAAGGAACAATCCAGGAGGTGACAGCTTATCCTCAACAACCCTGAAGAAACCAGTAGGCAAACCATATTGGTGAGTGGAGCTTGGTGGACCCAGGAGCCTTGTCTGGTAACCCCAGTTTTGCTGGCGAAACATTCCCATATCCTTGAGAAGATCCTATTTAGATATTTGCATCAATACTACCACATACTTAATTAGAAGGTGAGTCTGTTCTATTGTTCGAAAGTACTTTCTACATTGTCACGTGACCTTACAAGAGATTTGAACATTATCTCACGGACCTAATATATTTTGGGATAAATACCTGAGAGATTCAATAATCTAGTTTTTACACTGATGGATTAAGGACTCCTTTTATACCGTAAGTTTTTTTTTTATTGTTTGTTATGTCTGATAATATACCGGTATTAGGTGTCTTCTATCATATTTGTAACTTTTGAAATTGGACTTTTATCAATAAAATGTATAATATATTATGATATTATATGCCATTACTTTTGAATTGATTTCATACTGTCAGAAGGTTTTGCGCTGGAATATATTGACTTGTTCTGCTATATCTGTACTGAGGGATTGGAGGAACCTTTATATTCCATTACCAGCATACTTCTTTCAGCCGACACTGACTCCATTTTTTAAGACAGCCACAGCTTCTGTTTGTTTTAGCACTGGAGATATGGAGATCTTAAATCTCATCAAAAGTCTCACTCAGTACCACATGTGAGTCGCTGAAGTTTACAAGCCCAGTTAAAAAAACTAATAGCCAATAATCACTCTCATCAGTTACAGTGTAATTTGCCTTTCCAGCAATAAACCGTGATCAGCCTTATATAATTCTTCATTCTGTAGAATCTAGTCAGCAATATGAAAATACTTTGTAACACATCTGTGATGAACAATACGATGTTAAAATTAGGAGTACACAATGTATATAATGAAATCTTGACAATGTATGTCAAAAATTGGCACAGTAGAGAAGAGGGAAGATACCCACCCCCCCTCCTCCCATCTTTCTGCAGCTTTCAAGAGAGGTCCCAGTATAGTGGAGTGAGGGGACAAGGTGGCAGGGCAGAGAAGGGGGGGACCAGGAGAGAGCAGAGGAGAGGAGACAAATTGCCAGGGCAGATAAGAGGGGTCCTAGGAGAGAGAACAAGAGAGAGAAAGAGGGAGGGCAGTGGAAGGTGTCAGGGTAGAGAGGAGGGGTCCTGGGACGGAGCGAGGAGAGAGGACAAGGTGGCAGGACAGGGAGGTGGGTCTTAGGAGAGAAAAAACAAAACAACAACTGCTGCACAATAAGGGGAGAGGGTAGGAATAGTGGGTGATGAGCAGGTAGTTGGGAAGGTGTAGGGAGAGAGAGAGAGAAAAAATGCACAATAACTAACAACCCAGTAAATGATGGGTTCATAATGCTAGTTATATATTATTAATAATGTTTAAAACACTTGCCTCTAGAAAGTTTTGTCCCAGTAAGTGTCCCCATGTTTCAGTATTGAAATTGTTCTTGCTTACCATCTTTCTTTTTTGTTTTGACTTTATATGTTTATTGTAGAGAACTAGTTGACATCAACAAATGTATGTTTTAATCAAATTCAATAAGCAGGACATGATAATTACAGACATGGCAATATCCATAACTGATCATGATAGCAAAATGTGCCAGATGATCAGTACAGCAAGTCCTAATTATTTTGGGAGTGTGGTAAATGTTGAGGATGGTTTGCAAGTGTTGAATTCAAAACTTATGAACCAATTGCACTATACAGGACACATATTACATGACTGGAGGAAAGGTCAGGAACTTCATTACTGGAGGTTAGGACAGGAACCTTAAAACAGGAGGACACAGCAAAAAATTCTGGACTAGAGGCAATAGTATAGATCTCAGCAATGGACATAATGTCTTTGACCTTATGGCTGTGGATTCTGACTGATTGGAATCTTGGAACAAGAGGTGCTGACTGGAACCTCAGAAAAGAACATGCAGACTGCAACCTCAGAACATAAGATGCTGACTGCAACCTCAGATCAGGAGGTGCTGACTGGAACCTCAGAACAGGAGGAACATAAGATGCTGACTGGAACCTCAGAACAGGAGGTGCTGACTGGAACCTCAGAACAGGTGGTGCTGACTGGAACCTCAGAACAGGAGGTGCTGACTAGAACCTCAGAGCAGGAGGTGCTAACTGGAACCTCATTACTGGAGGTGCTGACTGCAACCTCAAAACAACAGGTGCTGACTGCAACCTCAAAACAGGTGGTGCTTTCCTAAACCTCAGAATAAGAGGTGATGACTGCAACCTCACAATGGGAGGTGCTGTCTGAAACCTCAGAACAGAAGGTGCTGACTGGAACCTCAGAACAGAAGGTGCTGAATGCAACCCCAGACCAGAAGTTGCTAACTGTAGCCTTAGCACAGACGGTGCTGACTGGAACCTCACAAGAGGAGGTGCTGACTGGAACCTCACAACCGTAGATGCTGACTGGAACCTTAGAACAGGAGGTGCCCACTGGAACCACAGAACAGTAATAATAGGCTAGAAGAAAAAACAGATTTCACTGAACCTGTGTGTTTTCAGGAGAAAATTTATTTTTTTGGGTGATCCTAATAATAATAATAATAATAATAATTTTATTTATATAGCGCTCTTTCTCCAATAGGACTCAAGGCGCTTAACAGATACATAGCATAATATAGTACAGAAAATAATGAAGTACATTTGCATAAAATACAGAAGATACTAAAAGGGACATTATGGAAATGCTTGAGTAAACAGAAAAGTCTTGAGTCTACTTTTGAAGGATTCTATAGTTGGGGCCTCTCGCACTGTGCGGGGAAGTGAGTTCCATAGAGTCGGAGCGGCATGACTAAAAGCTCGACCCCCAGATGAATTACGGTAGATTCTAGGTACTGCTAAAAGTCCTTCATCTACAGATCGCAGTAATCGAGTGGGGCAGTATGGGGTCAGAAGCTGTTTCAGGTACCTTGGGCCTTGGTCATGTAATGCTTTGAAACTCAGTAAGCCAATCTTGAAGATGATTCGCCATCGTACAGGCAGCCAGTGAAGAGAGTAGAGGATGGGTGTTATGTGGCTAGAACGGGGCTGGTTGGTTAATAGCCTGGCAGCTGTGTTTTGCACCAGCTGTAAGCGCTGCAATTCTTTTGCTGGTAGACCAAGGTAGAGGGCATTACAGTAGTCTAAACGAGATGATACAAATGCATGTATGACTTTTGGCATATCATCTGAGGGAATTAAGTGCTTGATTCTGGCTATGTTCCTCAGGTGAAAGAATGAGGATTTGATTGTGGCTGATATCTGATGTTTAAGTGTCAAGCCACCATCCAGGACAACACCAAGATTCCGCACACGATCACTGGTCTGTAATTCTGAATCCCCGAGTGTAAGTCCAGTTGGTTGGCTATGCTGCAGTCTTGTCCTTTGATGTTGCGGTTGTATCATAAGGACCTCTGTTTTGTCCGGGTTCAGTCACAGCCAACTGGCACTCATCCACTCCTGTAGTTCAGCTAGACAGCCATTTAGGGTTGCTATTGGGTTATCAATGCCCGGAGCAAAGGACAAGTACAGTTGTGTATCATCTGCATAGCAGTGGTAGACCAGGCCATGGCGCCTGATTATTTCACCCAATGGGAGCATGTATACTGCAAAAAGCATGGGGGATAGTATAGAACCTTGTGGGACACCACATGGCAATGGCACTGGTGGTGATGAGTATAATCCAGATGATACTCTCTGTGACCTGCCTGTGAGAAATGATTTGAACCAGCTCAGGACTGTGCCATCCAGACCACAGAAATGTATCAGTCGCTCAAACAGAAGCCCATGGTCCACGGTATCAAATGCTGCCGAGAGATCCAGAAGGATTAATATTGAACAGTCACCTCTGTCTTTTGCCATCAGAAGATCATTTAACACACACACCAGGGCTGTTTCAGTGCTATGTCTTCTCCTGAATCCTGATTGAAATGGATCATAAATATCATGGGTTGTCAGGCGGGTTTCCAGTTGATTTGCAACGACTTTCTCAATAACCTTTTCTAGGAAAGGAAGGTTTGATACCGGTCTGTAGTTGGTCATGCAGTCGGGATCTAAATTAGGTTTTTTAAGAAGCGGTCTAACAATTGCTTCCTTTAGGGGTCCAGGAAAAATGCCTGTCTGCAAAGAGCATTGAACAATTTTTGTAAAGACAGGACCAATTATATCCATACAACCTATTAGAAGCTTGGTTGAGGCTGGGTCCAGATCACAGGTGGTGGGATGTAAAATCCGAGCAATTTCAGCAGTGTCCTTTACATCCACTGGATCAAAGCTGGTCCATGAAGGCAGGTAGCTTATATTGGCAGGTTTTGTAGTTTGGCACTCCTTTGATGTCACTGTGGAGATTCCAGCCTGGATAGTGGATATTTTATCTGCAAAGAAGTTTGCAAACTCGTTGCATCTTGCCTGGGAGAGGGTCTCATCAGTCTGCAGGCATGTTGGCTTGCAAAGCATCTCCACTGTGCGGAAAAGTTGAGCTGGCCTATTGTTTGCTGCTGTGATCTCATTTGACAGGAACTGTGCTTTCTTACGAGTGATTGTCGATTGATATTCTACGTTATGCTTTATTAGTTTTATTTTGTCATCCACTAGGTTAGTCTTCCTCCATCGTCTTTCCAGTCTACGCCCCCTTTTCTTGAGCTCACTAACACTGTTGTCGAACCATGGAGCTTGACGTTGTGGTTTACAAGGTCTTAAACGCACAGGGGCGATAATATCAATTGCAGCCATAACTTCCCTATTATAATAACGGACTAGGGTACAGGGATCTTCACAGGCACCCAGTATAGCAGAGAGATCCAGATTTGCTGCAAGAGCCTGGGGAGTCATACCCCTCCTTGGACGATACCTGGTCAACTCCACGGGCAGAGATCTTAATTGAGGGGTTGCAACTGAGAACCAGAGGTAGTAGTGGTCTGACCAGATGACTGGGTTTATTTTTAGGTCAGTGACTTCTAATCCAATCTGAAAGACAAGGTCCAGAGTGTGACCACTTTTATGTGTGGCAGAGGGAATGACCTGTGTGAAGCCCAGACCATTCATTGTGCACAGGAGGTCTTGGCCAAGGCGTGAGAGCTCATCATCCACCCATGCATTGAAATCCCCGAGGATGAGCCATCTTTGATGTTCCAGAACCAGGCCAGCGACAGTGTCTGCAATTTCTTGCAGAAATATCTTTCCATCTCCAGGTGGCCGGTAAATGAGAAGTACTCTGAAACCTAATCCTGTCGAACTCCGGGCAGCAATGCACTCAAATGAGCGAGTAGTTTCAATAGGGTGGACCCTAAGTTTAAGTTCTTTTTTGAAGCAGATAGCCACCCCGCCACCCCTGCGGTCCAGTCTTGGGTTGTGGATGACAGAGTAGTTTGTTGGTACTGCAGCCTCCAATATAGGTGCTGCATTTTCATCTAGCCAGGTCTCTGTAATACAGGCTAGATCTGCAGATTCAATAAGGTCAGCAATTGTTGCAGTCTTGTTTCTTATAGATCTGGCATTACAAAGGACTGACCTGATTGGGCATACCAGAGGGCCTTCAGTTTTCTTTATGCTAAGTGCAGGAGCTCTGGGTATGGGGGTCACAAAGTGAGAGTTGACAGTTCTGTCCTTCCAAACACAGGGCCGTCTTTTGGGTATCACTTCTATTTGATTGTTCTTTGAGTATGGGGGTGAGCAGGTGGGCAAAGGACTTAGATGGTTACCGGGGGAAATACATTTCCGGCCTGCTCGCTTCCCACGAATGCGCCTGTGTTTTCTTTTTAAAATGCCAAGGGATTGGAGAATAGAAGCCTGTGATGGTGTGATAGGAACTGCAGAACGTGGTGAGCGGAGTGAAAGAATGAAGCTGGAGCAATACGTATACATTTGGTCATCAATGACAGATTACTATAAATTTGAGCTGCATATGATGATGAGAGAGGAGAGAAAGCAGTGGTTTTTTATTTTTTTTTGTGTTTTTTCCTTTTTGTGTTTTGTTTTCCCCCAATTCGGTATGTGATTCAATATGATAATGGGATTATGAACAAAGTTATTGCAATAACCTATTGTGTATATTTGAAGCAAGTAATAAATAAAATAACTGCTGATTTAGTCAATTATCCTAGGATAGGCAGCCTTTTGGAAAGGTGTTAGAAGCCAATTCCTACTGTGTAGGTGTGAAAAGTCTCAGTGTGAGAGGCCTTTGAAGTAGATTTTTTTTTTTTTTTTTTTTGTGGGGGTAGTAATAACGTGTCCTGGAAATGGATCCGGATTTGAAACAGTGAGCCTTCAGCAATTCAGAGCCTGAATATACTGATATTAGTAGATTAATGCAATAAGTCAGTTATTTGTTGCTCAGAGAACAGAGGTGGATGATGTCTAAGTGAGGGGCTGGATGTAGCCAAAGATAGGTTGTAATCCACAGTACCTTATCTGGGTAATGTCCAATGCAGAGTACAGCAGCTGCTAAACTGAAGGATTTCTCAGTGGAGATATGCAGAGGATTCAGTCCAGGATTCAATCCAGTGTGTATCTCAGCGCAGCAATGCAATCCGTTGGTTTTGATAAAATGTCCGCGTAGAGTAGTACAAGTTCAAGGTAAGTCCTTGGATATTTATGATGATTCATAGGTCTGTTGTGGTGAATTTAAGCTGTTTTATGGAGATGATCAGGAGCATACAAAAGATGAGGCAGCCATCTTGGGCGCCACTCTGCTCTATAATCAGGTAATCTAATCTAATAGGATTACCTGAAAAAAATATCGGAGAAACATTGTGAGAAATCGCTGATATTTCTTCACAGCTAATTGGATACCCCCCATAAACTTCAACCTAGTCTCCCAGATCTTTAATGTGCCACCTAAAATGTATCTCTTCATTAAAGCCAACCACAATCCTCCTAACTCTCCAAGCCTGTACTTTCCCAATCTCTGTTCCTCTTTCCCTCAAGAATGTACGCTTTAGCCAGCAAAGACCTCTCTTCTATAGCCTCCTATAAGTAGCCATGGAACATGCAGATTATGTAAGTATATAGTAATAAATATATCTATATATTCTTGTAAAATTGTAAACTTGTCTATAACTATCTAATTTACAGTACTTAGATAATTTTTTCTATGTTTTGTATTCTATCCACTGTGTAGGGTGCAATGAAACTGTAAAGTTGCATAATAATAATAATAATAATAATAATAATAATAAAAACGATAGTATAAAATATTTTATTTATTTATTTTTTGAAACATCTTTTTTATAACTGTCTTTTTTTTCCTTAAAACAATGGTTCATGCTTGAGCAGACAGGCTTGGCAAAGCAGTAAGCCACTGTTATATACCTCTAGCCAATATGGCGAGACTGCCTAGGTCATGGGTCTTCAACCTGCGACCCTCCAGCTGCTGTGGAACTACATATCCCAGCATGCCCTGCCTCAGTTTTAGCATACCTTAATAGCAAAACTGTGGCAGGGCATGCTGGGATGTGTAGTTTCACAGCAGCTGGAGGGCCACAGGATGAAGACCCATGGCCTAGGTGATAAAAATATTATTTATAAACTGTCCATAAACAACAACAAAAATGTATACTTTTGCTGCAAAAATACAAAAAAAAACAAAAAAAAATACTCTTCTTTAAAAGAAACCATCCAAACAGCTTGTCTGGGGGAAGGAGTCTAATTGCAATTGGATTTAAGCACATTTGTGGTTGAATCCCAGTGTCCCTGAATCTCAAAGTCTAGTTAGTAGATTAATTGGATGAAGTGAAAATAAAAGTACTTTATTTTGTTTGTGATAGTGTACAAAGCAAAGGAACTGAATGGCCTGAAGGCAAAAATGTATTGTGGGAATTTAATATGATCCTGTTTTATTTGGGATGTCATGGATGCTGAATACTTGTATTTTGGTAAATCCAAAACTTAAAAAAAGAAAAGATTCTATGTTATATTTAGGTACAGATGGTAAATTGCCCTTTGATTAGTGAGAGAGAGTGAGCTATGCTAGTGGGTTTCATGGTTTGTGGAGGCACAAGTGGAACAAAAATTAATTTTACAAGAAGACATTTATATTTTGTTTTACAGGTAAAAACAGACTAATTGACCTACAAGCAGTGCACGTTAAAGGTAATTTACAAAATGCAAGCCAGCAGACATGAAGTTTGTGGGATCTTGCACGTGTGATCTTGCACATGTGCAGCAGTTTATAACAGGGTAGCGCTGGTAGAATGTATCCGTACTGCACTTGTTTAGTTGGTATTGCATCTCTGAAATAAGCAGTGGTGCAAGTAGACATTTTTTTTACAGGTACTTTGGCGAACATAACAATGGGTGTGGTCACGCATAATGAGGGGCATGGTCACTCGACACGCCCCCATTTCTAGGCACTCTGGGGCCAAATTGGTTATCAGATTCCTTGGGCCTATTTACAAACTGTATTATGTCCTTAAAACATTCAAAACAGGTTGTTTGCATAGTACCTGTGCCAAATAAAAGTGCACATAGCACATGTGCTGGGATTTTGGAATTGTAGAGAGAGATAGCAGAGCAATGAGCTGCAACACTAAATATGTAATCTGTGGAATTGCTTTTCCACATCTTTTGTTTTGTAGCTCATTGGACTCTCTCTATGCAATTCCAATAACCCAGTACATGTGCTATGTGCAATTGTAATACATTTGGCACAGGCACAGCATGTGTGTACTAAATAAAAATACACCTTACCTATATGGCAATGGGCAACATCTGAAGAAATTGATCCTTTCTGAGGAGATGGTGTCTTCATTTGGTATTCACTATTAATGTAGGAAATCCAGTGGTCCAGAATATGCCTGTTTGTGTATGAATAGAACCAATGACATTATCATACAACAGAGGCTTAACCAGACTCATCATCCCTGTGTGCCCTCCAGCCTGCTGCCCCTGTGTCACTCCAGCCTCGTGCTCCCTTTCCCCTGTGCCAATCAAGCTTTGTGCTGCCTGTGTTGCCTCCAGGCTCATGCTCCCTGTGTCACCTCCTGTCCCATGTCCGCTGCAGCCTCCTGTGTCTCTCAAATCTCCTACCCCATGTTGCCTCTAGCTCCCGTTGTCACCTCCAGTCCCCTGCTCCCTGCATTACTTCCTGCATCTCTCCAGCCTCTGTCACTACAACCTCCTTCCCCCTGTCACCTCCAGCCTCTTGCTCTGTGTCACCTCCAGCCTCCTTCTCCCTTTGTCACCACCAGCCTCTTGCTCCCTGTGTCACCTTGTGCATCTCTCTAGCATCCTGACCGTTGTCACTCCAGCCTTGTGCCCCCATGTTGCCTCCAGCCTCCTGCTCTATGTCATCCCCATCTTCCTACTCCTTGTTTCACCTCCTTCATTTTTCCAGCCTCCTGCTCCCTGTCACTCCTGCCCCGTGTCACCTCCAACCAGGGCCGGCTCGAGGCATGTTCGACTCGAGCGGCCGCGCAGGGCGCCACCCTTAAAGGGCGCCGCGCACTGGCACCGCCATGTCGGAGCCTGGAGCCGGCCCTGATCTCCCCTGCTGTCCTCCCGGCTCCCGCTGTGTGCGCCGCCGCTGTGTGCGCTATGCGGCGCCGGCGTCTGATGTCAGACACCGGTGCCGCACAGCGCGCACAGACAGCGGCAGACAGCACAGACAGCGGCCGCAGAGGCGCGCACAGCAGCACCCCCAGCAGCACTCCCCCTCCCTCGGCACAGCAGGTAGTGGGGGCATATGTGGCACTGTGGGGGGCATTTATCTGGCACTGTGGGGGGCATTCATTTATCTGGCACTGTGGGGGGCATTCATTTATCTTGCACTGCGGGGGGGGACATTTATCTGTGCACTGTGAGGGGGCATTAATGTATCTGGCACTGTGGGGGCATTTCTGGCACTGTGGGGGCATATCTGCGCTGTGGGGGCATTTATGTATCTGCACTGTGGGGGCATTTATGTATCTGCACTGTGGGGGCATTTATGTATCTGGCACTGTGGGGGCATTTCTGTATCTGGCACTGTGGGGGCATATCGGCACTGTGGGGGCATTTATGTATCTGGCACTGTGGGGGTATATCTGCACTGTGGGGGCACTTATTTATCTGGCACTGTGGGGGCATTTATTTATCTGGCACTGTGAGGGGCATTTATTTATCTGGCACTGTGGGGGGCATTTATTTATCTGGCACTGTGGGGGGCATTTATTTATCTGGCACTGTGGGGGGCATTTATTTATCTGGCACTGTGGGGGCATATCTGGCACTGGGGGCATTTAATGTATCTGGCACTGTGGGGGCATATCTGGCACTGGGGGCATTTAATGTATCTGGCACCGGGGCCATTAAGGTATCTCTCACTGTGGGGGCATATCTGGCACTGGGGGCATTAAGGTATCTGGCACTGTGGGGGCATATCTGGCACTGGGGGCATTAATGTATCTGACACTGTGGTGGGCAATAATGTATCTGGCACTGTGTGGGCACTTATGCATCTGGCACTGGGGGCATTTATGCATCTGGCAATGTGTGGGCATTTATGTATCTGGCACTGGGGGCATTTATGTATCTGGCCCTGTGGGGGCATATCTGGCACTGTGGGGGCATTTTTATATCTGGCACTGTGGGGACATATCTGGCACTGTGTGGGCATTTTTATATCTGGCACTGTGGGGACATATCTGGCACTGTATGGGCATTTTTATATCTGGCACTGTGGGGGCACTTATGTATCTGGCACTGTGTGGGCACTTATGTATCTGGCACTGTGGGGGCATTTATGTATTTGGCACTGTGGGGGGCATATCTGCACTGTGGGGGCATTTATGTTTCTGGCACTTTGGGGGCATTTATGTATCTGAACTGTGGGTGCATATCTGGCACTGTGTGGCCATTTATGTAGCTGGCACTGCTGGGGGGGGCATGTCACGTGTAGCTGGCACTGCTGGGGGGGCATGTCACGTGTAGCTGGCACTGCTGGGGGGGCATGTCACGTGTAGCTGGCACTGCTGGGGGGCATGTCACGTGTAGCTGGCACTGCTGGGGAACATGTCACGTGTAGCTGGCACTGCTGGGGGGCATGTCACGTGTAGCTGGCACTGCTGGGGGGCATGTCATGTAGTGTTCCCGCTAGGCGTCTGTGGCTAGGCAATGTGTCTCAGTGCTCTCCCTGGTGCAATGTGTCTCAGTGCTGTGCCTGGCGCAAAGTGTATAGGAGGTTCTACCTGGTGCAGTGTGTATTAGTTGCACTACTATGTGGTGTAATGCAAATTGCCACTATTATGTGGCCACGTACCTTCCCCACGAAGTAACTCCCCTTAATTTTTGCTGCGCGCCTTCGGCGCGCACTGTCCATGCTTTGACATATAGGTATGGGGACAACAAGCAGTATGTACATTATTTTGCCCTCCTAACTTAAAAATGTGCCCTCCCTGTGATCAGCACCATGCCCTAAAAAGTGAACACTATCATGTGTAGCTGGCACTGCTGGGGGGCATGTCATGTGTAGCTGGCACTGCTGGGGGGCATGTCATGTGTAGCTGGCACTGCTGCGGGGCATGTCATGTGTAGCTGGCACTGCTGCGGGGCATGTCATGTGTAGCTGGCACTGCTGGGGGGCATGTCATGTCTATCTGGCACTGCACATAATGTGTATCTGGCACTATACTGGAGACATTGTGTGTAAGGAACACTACTGTGGCTATGTGTAAGGCTGCTAATTGTGTGAAAATATATTTATAGTTTGATGATATGAAGTTACGAGGCCACGCCCACTTTTCCAGAGGCCACACCCACTTTTTCGGGGGGGGGGGGGGGCTTTTACATTTTCTCGCTCAGGGTGCTAGTAGGCCTGGAGTCGGCCCTGCCTCCAACCTCTTGCTCTGTGTCTCCTCCAGCCTTCTGCTCTGTGTCACAAATAGTGGATTACATTACAAACCATGCTACAATAAAAATGAGGCATTTAAACAAAGAAAGTAAAGAAATAACCCCAAAAAAGGTGTTATTTTCTGTTATACATTAGCTATGTGACCCGCTACCCCAGGAAAGACAATATTTTTTTTATAAATTCCCGGATGATTCAAGAGAGTATATCTACTAAACACTTAAAGGGAATAAAACCCATCAAGTAATGCTAACTATACCAGGATGCCATTTGGATAATCTTTTCTTTTTAATGATTCCTCCCATATATATATATTTAAAAATACTTTCTTAAATTCCCTAAAATAATTTTCTCCCATGACTCCTTCTTATGAGCATTTCAGTTACATTATTTTACATGCTCACAGATTCCAATTTTAAAATTAGCATGTGTATATAAAACTGTTCTTAAATGAATGCCCTAGTGAGTGATGAGTAAATTCCAAATTATAATTTGTCATTGGATTGTTTCCGAATATTTTTGACTATTTTGACGCATATTCTACTATAACCCTCAGTAAATAAAAGAAAGGTGATGTCCTGTGTTGTAGCAAATACACTACTTAAAAAAAAACAGTTAATTTTGTTCTTTTTATCCCCGTCAATATGCCAGTGTTTATCTGCTGTATTATGTCACTATAAAAAAGTAGCTTTTTTTTTCCTATTTATTTGCCAACGTGGTGGAAACCAGGAACACCCTGCCAGCATTCCAGATTTCAATCACAAAACCATTTTGTGCCTCTTTTTATCTACAGCCAGCTCTTCTCCAACTGACCATTCACACATGAGAAAATTGGCATAGCTTTAGGGCATCTGCGATCCAGAACTCCGTGGAGTTCTGCTGGGTAATTTATCCATATCCTCTCTTATTATAAAACTTTGAGTTTAATGTAAAAGCTTGGTTATTTTTTCAGTACACTGGAAATACATTGATTTTTTTCCATATTTAACTTAATTTGGTAATATTATAGGTTTCACTGAATTATTTAAAGCACATCTGTGGTCATTTATTATTTTTCACTCTCATTCCGCTCGGCACACACTTTGGTTGATGTTGCAACATGTAATGGAATTGTCTGTCAACTAAGTCCCTTTTGCAAACTCCCTATGGAGGTGATACACTGTATTAAACCTTTGAGAGAGATAAAGTGGAGAAGTTGAACATATTTTCCAATCAGTTTCTGTTATTTATCTAGCGCAGTCTATCGAATGACAGACACTGATTGGATGCTACCGTCTGTTCTACTTCTCCACTTTATCTCTCTCAGCGGTTTGATACATCTCCAACTTTCGTCTTTTTTATGAACGTTCCAAGATAAAGAGAATCAGGTCAGTGGTTTTCCGGTGTCTCCATTTGTACTTTGCTATCCATAAGCTTTATTTGCTAACTATATACTTTTTGTGCTTTCTAAAACTGTACTCTTCATTCAGCCCTCATTAAGTTGTCTCATTGAAAGTAGTGGTTAATGATACCTTTGAGTTATTGTTAAAGTAAATGTCTTCTGCATGCTGACAAAACCCGGTGCTGCTGTGAAAAATAGGAAGGAATTTCCAAAGTGCTTTTAGCAAAAGTACAATTCAGTAACATACTTTCTTAAATGTTCCTTCACTTAGCATTCAGGACAAACAATTGTCCCTTGACAAAAGAAAAACCATGCCACACATACTGTACCATGGATAGCAGCGCTGCAAAAAAAGGAAACATGGCTTTGACATTGGATGGATAGAGAGATAAAGTGGAGATAAAGTACCAACCAATCAGCTCTTGTAATTTTTCAAACACAGCATGTAACATGCCAGTTAGGAACTGATTGGTTGGTACTTTATCTCTCCACTTTGTCTCTCTCTTTGATAAATCCCCCCCCCAGTGTGGTAAATGGACTGAAAAGGGGCATGGCCTTGTATGAAGGGGGTGTGGTGTTGCAGCACGCCTCCTTTTTCATCACTCTTTCGGGGTGCCCAGTTCTTCCAGATCTGACGGGCGGCCCCAGATTCTCTCTACACACTGTCGGCTCCTCCACAGTGACATCCTTACATGCACATTTATACAAGTTAGGGTCTAGAGTACAGAACATAGACAAGGCCCCCTAGACCCTAACTTGTATAAATGTGCATGCATGGATGTCACTGTGGAGAAGCCGACAGTGTGAAGAGAGTATCTCGGACTGGTAAAAAGCAGAATCTATTATGGTGATATTTATTAGTGATGAGCGGGTTCGGTTTCTCGGAAACCGAACCCCCCCGAACTTCACGCTTTTTACACGGGTCCGAGGCAGACTCGGATCTTCCCGCCTTGCTCGGCTAACCCGAGCGCGCCCGAACGTCATCATCCCGCTGTCGGATTCTCGCGAGGCTCGTATTCTATCGCGAGACTCGGATTCTATATAAGGAGCCGCGCGTCGCCGCCATTTTCACACGTGCATTGAGATTGATAGGGAGAGGACGTGGCTGGCATCCTCTCCGTTTAGATAGAGAGTGAGACACTTGATTTACTGGAGCATTAGGAGTACTCAGAGAGTGCAGAGTTTTGCTGATAGTTATACTAGTGACCACCAGTTTTATTTATTATTTAATATAATCCGTTCTCTGCCTGAAAAAAAACGATACACAGTCACATACCATATCTGTGCTCAGCCTCAGTGTGCTGCATGATAATATCATCTATGTATATCTGACTGTGCTGAGTAGTGCTCACTGCTCACACAGCTTAATTGTGGGGGAGACTGGGGAGCAGTTATAGCAGGAGTACATATTTAACAGTGCACACTTTTGCTGCCAGAGTGCCAGTGTGACTGACCAGCAGTGACCACCAGTATATTGTCTGCCTGAAAAAGTTAAACACTCGTGTGGTGTTTTTTTTATTTATTCTATAAACGCATTCTGCTGACAGTGTCCAGCAGGTCCGTCATTCATTATATTTCTATCTTCTTCATACTAGTAGTTTAGGAGTCTGCAGTGCTGACAGTGTCCAGCAGGTCCGTCATTATATAATATATACCTGTCCTGCAGTAGATATATATATATATATTTTATATCATTATCATCCAGTCTATACTAGCAGACGCAGTACGGTAGTCCACGGCTGTAGCTACCTCTGTGTCGGCAGTCGCTCGTCCATAATTGTATACCTACCTGTGGTGGGTTTTTTTTTCTATCTTCTTCATACTAGTAGTTTAGGAGTCTGCAGTGCTGACAGTGTCCAGCAGGTCCGTCATTATATAATATATACCTGTCCTGCAGTAGTGATATATATATATATTTTATATCATTATCATCCAGTCTATACTAGCAGACGCAGTACGGTAGTCCATGGCTGTAGCTACCTCTGTGTCGGCACTGGCAGTCGCTCGTCCATAATTGTATACCTACCTGTGGTGATTTTTTTTTTATATCTTCTTCATACTAGTAGTTTAGGAGTCTGCAGTGCTGACAGTGTCCAGCAGGTCCGTCATTATACAATATATACCTGTCCTGCAGTAGTGATATATATATATTTTTTATATCATTATCATCCAGTCTATACTAGCAGACGCAGTACGGTAGTCCACGGCTGTAGCTACCTCTGTGTCGGCAGTCGCTCGTCCATAATTGTATAACTACCTGTGGTGGTTTTTTTTTTTTCTATCTTCTTCATACTAGTAGTTTAGGAGTCTGCAGTGCTGACAGTGTCCAGCAGGTCCGTCATTATACAATATATACCTGTCCTGCAGTAGTGATATATATATATTTTTTATATCATTATCATCCAGTCTATACTAGCAGACGCAGTACGGTAGTCCACGGCTGTAGCTACCTCTGTGTCGGCACTGGCAGTCGCTCGTCCATAATTGTATACCTACCTGTGGTGGTTTTTTTTTTTTTCTATCTTCTTAATACTAGTAGTTTAGGATTCTGCAGTGCTGACAGTGTCCAGCAGGTCCGTCATTATACAATATATACCTGTCCTGCAGTAGTGATATATATATATATTTTATATCATTATCATCCAGTCTATACTAGCAGACGCAGTACGGTAGTCCACGGCTGTAGCTACCTTTGTGTCGGCACTGGCAGTCGCTCGTCCATAATTGTATACCTACCTGTGGTTGTTTTTTTTTCTATCTTCTTCATACTAGTAGTTTAGGAGTCTGCAGTGCTGACAGTGTCCAGCAGGTCCGTCATTATATAATATATACCTGTCCTGCAGTAGTGATATATATATATATTTTTTATATCGTTATCATCCAGTCTATACTAGCAGACGCAGTACGGTAGTCCACGGCTGTAGCTACCTCTGTGTCGGCACTGGCAGTCGCTCGTCCATAATTGTATACCTACCTGTGGTGTTTTTTTTTTTCTATCTTCTTCATACTAGTAGTTTAGGAGTCTGCAGTGCTGACAGTGTCCGGCAGGTCTGTCATTATACAATATATACCTGTCCTGCAGTAGTGATATATATATATTTTTTATATCATTATCATCCAGTCTATACTAGCAGACGCAGTACGGTAGTCCACGGCTGTAGCTACCTCTGTGTCGGCAGTCGCTCGTCATCCATAAGTATACTAGTATCCATCCATCTCCATTGTTTACCTGAGGTGCCTTTTAGTTGTGCCTATTAAAATATGGAGAACAAAAATGTTGAGGTTCCAAAAATAGGGAAAGATCAAGATCCACTTCCACCTCGTGCTGAAGCTGCTGCCACTAGTCATGGCCGAGACAATGAAATGCCATCAACGTCGTCTGCCAAGGCCGATGCCCAATGTCATAGTACAGAGCATGTAAAATCCAAAACACCAAATATCAGTAAAAAAAAGGACTCAAAAATCTAAAATAAAATTGTCGGAGGAGAAGCGTAAACTTGCCAATATGCCATTTACCACACGGAGTGGCAAGGAACGGCTGAGGCCCTGGCCTATGTTCATGGCTAGTGGTTCAGCTTCACATGAGGATGGAAGCACTCAGCCTCTCGCTAGAAAAATGAAAAGACTTAAGCTGGCAAAAGCACAGCAAAGGACTGTGCGTTCTTCGAAATCACAAATCCACAAGGAGAGTCCAATTGTGTCGGTTGCGATGCCTGACCTTCCCAACACTGGACGTGAAGAGCATGCGCCTTCCACCATTTGCACGCCCCCTGCAAGTGCTGGAAGGAGCACCCGCAGTCCAGTTCCTGATACTCAGATTGAAGATGTCAGTGTTGAAGTACACCAGGATGAGGAGGATATGGGTGTTGCTGGCGCTGGGGAGGAAATTGACCAGGAGGATTCTGATGGTGAGGTGGTTTGTTTAAGTCAGGCACCCGGGGAGACACCTGTTGTCCGTGGGAGGAATATGGCCATTGACATGCCTGGTGAAAATACCAAAAAAATCAGCTCTTCAGTGTGGAAGTATTTCAACAGAAATGCGGACAACATTTGTCAAGCCGTGTGTTGCCTTTGTCAAGCTGTAATAAGTAGAGGTAAGGACGTTAACCACCTCGGAACATCCTCCCTTATACGTCACCTGCAGCGCATTCATCATGAGTCAGTGACAAGTTCAAAAACTTTGGGCGACAGCGGAAGCAGTCCACTGACCAGTAAATCCCTTCCTCTTGTAACCAAGCTCACGCAAACCACCCAACCAACTCCCTCAGTGTCAATTTCCTCCTTCCCCAGGAATGCCAATAGTCCTGCAGGCCATGTCACTGGCAATTCTGACGAGTCCTCTCCTGCCTGGGATTCCTCCGATGCATCCTTGCGTGTAACGCCTACTGCTGCTGGCGCTGCTGTTGTTGCTGCTGGGAGTCGATGGTCATCCCAGAGGGGAAGTCGTAAGACCACTTTTACTACTTCCACCAAGCAATTGACTGTCCAACAGTCCTTTGCGAGGAAGATGAAATATCACAGCAGTCATCCTGCTGCAAAGCGGATAACTGAGGCCTTGGCATCCTGGGCGGTGAGAAACGTGGTTCCGGTATCCATCATTACTGCAGAGCCAACTAGAGACTTGTTGGAGGTACTGTGTCCCCTGTACCAAATACCATCTAGGTTCCATTTCTCTAGGCAGGCGATACCGAAAATGTACACAGACCTCAGAAAAAGACTCACCAGTGTCCTAAAAAATGCAGTTGTACCCAATGTCCACTTAACCACGGACATGTGGACAAGTGGAGCAGGGCAGACTCAGGACTATATGACTGTGACAGCCCACTGGGTAGATGTATTGACTCCCGCCGCAAGAACAGCAGCGGCGGCACCAGTAGCAGCATCTCGCAAACGCCAACTCTTTCCTAGGCAGGCTACGCTTTGTATCACCGCTTTCCAGAATACGCACACAGCTGAAAACCTCTTACGGCAACTGAGGAAGATCATCGCAGAATGGCTTACCCCAATTGGACTCTCCTGTGGATTTGTGGCATCGGACAACGCCAGCAATATTGTGTGTGCATTAAATCTGGGCAAATTCCAGCACGTCCCATCTTTTGCACATACCTTGAATTTGGTGGTGCAGAATTATTTAAAAAACGAGAGGGGCGTGCAAGAGATGCTGTCGGTGGCCAGAAGAATTGCGGCACACTTTCGGCGTACAGGCACCACGTACAGAAGACTGGAGCACCACCAAAAACGCCTGAACCTGCCCTGCCATCATCTGAAGCAAGAAGTGGTAACGAGGTGGAATTCAACCCTCTATATGCTTCAGAGGTTGGAGGAGCAGCAAAAGGCCATTCAAGCCTATACAACTGAGCACGATATAGGAGGTGGAATGCACCTGTCTCAAGCGCAGTGGAGAATGATTTCAACGTTGTGCAAGGTTCTGCAACCTTTTGAACTTGCCACACGTGAAGTCAGTTCAGACACTGCCAGCCTGAGTCAGGTCATTCCCCTCATCAGGCTTTTGCAGAAGAAGCTGGAGACATTGAAGGAGGAGCTAACACAGAGCGATTCCGCTAGGCATGTGGGACTTGTGGATGGAGCCCTTAATTCGCTTAACAAGGATTCACGGGTGGTCAATCTGTTGAAATCAGAGCACTACATTTTGGCCACCGTGCTCGATCCTAGATTTAAAACCTACCTTGGATCTCTCTTTCCGGCAGACACAAGTCTGCTGGGGTTCAAAGACCTGCTGGTGAGAAAATTGTCAAGTCAAGCGGAACGCGACCTGTCAACATCTCCTCCTTCACATTCTCCCGCAACTGGGGGTGCGAGGAAAAGGCTCAGAATTCCGAGCCCACCCGCTGGCGGTGATGCAGGGCAGTCTGGAGCGACTGCTGATGCTGACATCTGGTCCGGACTGAAGGACCTGACAACGATTACGGACATGTCGTCTACTGTCACTGCATATGATTCTCTCCCCATTGAAAGAATGGTGGAGGATTATATGAGTGACCGCATCCAAGTAGGCACGTCAGACAGTCCGTACTTATACTGGCAGGAAAAAGAGGCAATTTGGAGGCCCTTGCACAAACTGGCTTTATTCTACCTAAGTTGCCCTCCCACAAGTGTGTACTCCGAAAGAGTGTTTAGTGCCGCCGCTCACCTTGTCAGCAATCGGCGTACGAGGTTACATCCAGAAAATGTGGAGAAGATGATGTTCATTAAAATGAATTATAATCAATTCCTCCGTGGAGACATTCACCAGCAGCAATTGCCTCCACAAAGTACACAGGGAGCTGAGATGGTGGATTCCAGTGGGGACGAATTGATAATCTGTGAGGAGGGGGATGTACACGGTGATATATCGGAGGATGATGATGAGGTGGACATCTTGCCTCTGTAGAGCCAGTTTGTGCAAGGAGAGATTAATTGCTTCTTTTTTGGTGGGGGTCCAAACCAACCCGTCATTTCAGTCACAGTCGTGTGGCAGACCCTGTCACTGAAATGATGGGTTGGTTAAAGTGTGCATGTCCTGTTTATACAACATAAGGGTGGGTGGGAGGGCCCAAGGACAATTCCATCTTGCACCTCTTTTTTCTTTCATTTTTCTTTGCGTCATGTGCTGTTTGGGGAGTAGTTTTTGGAAGGGCCATCCTGCGTGACACTGCAGTGCCACTCCTAGATGGGCCAGGTGTTTGTGTCGGCCACTTGGGTCGCTTATCTTAGTCACACAGCTACCTCATTGCGCCTCTTTTTTTCTTTGCGTCATGTGCTGTTTGGGGGGTGTTTTTTGGAAGGGCCATCCTGCGTGACACTGCAGTGACACTCCTAGATGGGCCAGGTGTTTGTGTCGGCCACTAGGGTCGCTTAGCTTACTCACACAGCTACCTCATTGCGCCTCTTTTTTTTCTTCTTTGCGTCATGTGCTGTTTGGGGGGTGTTTTTTGGAAGGGCCATCCTGCGTGACACTGTAGTGCCACTCCTAGATGGGCCAGGTGTTTGTGTCGGCCACTTGGGTCGCTGAGCTTAGTCATCCAGCGACCTCGGTGCAAATTTTAGGACTAAAAATAATATTGTGAGGTGTGAGGTGTTCAGAATAGACTGAAAATGAGTGGAAATTATGGTTATTGAGGTTAATAATACTTTGGGATCAAAATGACCCCCAAATTCTATGATTTAAGCTGTTTTTTAGGGTTTTTTGAAAAAAACACCCGAATCCAAAACACACCCGAATCCGACAAAAAAAATTCGGTGAGGTTTTGCCAAAACGCATTCGAACCCAAAACACGGCCACGGAACCGAACCCAAAACCAAAACACAAAACCCGAAAAATTTCCGGTGCTCATCACTAATATTTATATGGCGGTTAGAATTGCAAATAGAGCCTATTCTCATGGTTAGTATGCAAAACACAGGCAATACAAATATAAATCAAAACCCATATCTGGCGGCAAGTATGTTTGTATACCAGATTTCCTATCTGGTGACTAGTATATAAAATAAAGCAGATTCCCGAATCTGCTGATTAGTATACAAAGCTAACCCCAATATGGCATCTACAGTATTTTACAAAGCAGACATACAGTACAATCTGGAGGCTTTAATAACAAGTTAGATGTATGAACTTAATTTCATATACAGTAGAGGTGCAATTGACACCCCAGTTTTTCTGCAACTGTTTGATAACAGCTTCACATTGCAACTACAGTATATGCTATTGGGGATCCTTGTCCCTTCCGTTATTCACCTTTCAGTCTGTGACTTTTTATTTGCCTAAATTCACCTCTAACCATAAAGCTGTCTCTGGTACATGGGGTCCGTCTACACTAGCACAATCAAGTGGACAGGTGATTGACTCCTGCACACCATCTCCTGCTCCTGTGAATAGTCAATACAATGATATACAGAACCCAAAAAGTAAATGCCCAATGTGGTGGCTAGTATCCAAATTGTATCCCAATGTTGAAGTTACTGTAGTCTGAAAAACAAAGCAACAATCTAGTGGCTAATAAATAAAACAATCTTCTAACATAATGGCTTGACAATAAAGCGACAATGTTGCATCTGGAAGCTAGTATACCATATTTACCCCACCTTTATCATTGGGATAGCACCTTGTCCACACCTATCAAATATCTATTTAATATATACGGCATCATTAGAGCTTAAATATAAATCCAAATGAAGGGTGCATATCCCAATGTTTAATCTACCATAGTCTAAAAAGCAGAACACCAATCTACTGGCTAAAAAATAAAAACCATCTTCAAACATAGTGGTTTGCAGTAAGGATGGTGTAATGGTTAGCATTACTGCCTCACAGCACTGAGGTCATGGGTTCCATTCCCACCATGGCCCTAACTGTTTGGAATTTGTATGTTCTTCCGTACCTGCGTGGGTTTCCTCCAAGTACTCCGGTTTCCTCCCACAATCCAAAAATATATTGGTAGGTGAATTGGCTTCCAACAAAAATTAACCCTAGTGTGAATGTGTCTGTGTGTACATGTGATAGGGAATATAGATTGTAAGCTCCACTGGGGCAGGGACTGATATGAATGGCCAAATATTCTCTGTAAATTGCTGCGGAATATGTGTGCGACATATAAATAACTGGTAATAAATAATAAATAATAGTGGTTTGACAATAAAGCAAATATTATAGCTGGAAGCTAATATAGGAAGTGTGACTGCTGTAATAGTTAGCATTATGGCTCTGTGTGGAATTTGTATATACTCCCCATGCTTGCATAGGTTTCCTCCCACATTCCAAAATTATATTGGTAGGTTAATTGGCTCCTAACAATAATTAACCCTAGTGTGTGCTTGTATATGGGCAGACTAGACGGGCCAAGTGGTTCTTATCTGCCATCAAATTCTATGTTTCTAGTATACTGTAACATTGGGATAACACCTATCAAATACCTATTAATGTATAAGGCATCATTAGAATAAACCCAGATAAAGGATGCAACTTTGCTCAAGGACAAACCATATTGCAATGCAAAAGGTGGAAATGTATTTTAATTTTTGCATGCAGGGATGTATGTACAGTACATGCAAAATTATACGTTTGCTCTCTTGCAGCTGCCTTGTTTTCATAAGATATAAAACTGCTCCTGGTAGCTGGATTTACTCCTAATTCTAAAAGAGATCCATAGTTTTATAGGCAGTATTTCATTTTAAAGGAAATACATTAATTCATATTTTTATTTATTTAGAAACTGCAAACATATTCAACAGTGCCTCACATCTTCAACAGTGCCTCACATCTTCAACAGTACCTCACATCTTAAACAGTACCTCACATATTCAACAGTACCTCACATATTCAACAGTACCTCACATCTTCAACAGTGCCTCACATATTCTACAGTTCTTCACTAACAACACATGTACAGCTTTATACAAATACAAACTACATTCAATTAATATTTTACAAAAGCATGAGGCAATATGATGAAAGACCTTCTCAAAGAGCTTACACAGTTACTGTCTTGTCAATTGGAGGTTGTGAAAAGTGTGGTTAAAGCCGCAAGTTATTATGGAGTATTCTTAGATTTGTAAAATATAATCATATGTACCCATTCTTGGTTTTCTTTGTATGCTGTATGTATAGACAAAACAGTGTGACTTTTCTTGTCCTGTATGCCAAATGTAATTTGTATGTTTTGTTTTATTATACATTATAAATGTTTGGTGTTTGTTATACGGTTACTATTGTACCTTCAATAAATTGCATATTAATGTGAGTAACCTTTTTCACGATAAAATCACATATTTACTACCGTTTTAGTTTATTGTGCCAATACTCTAAAAAACATATTTCATTCTTAAAATATATTATAATTACTAATATGACTTCTAGCTTGTATTTGGTTGAAGTCACTGTCTCGGCGTTGATGGGCCTAGACTTCCTGAAAAATCATTCATTAGTGACCAAGCCCAAAAACCTGTGGTCTGCTTCTCTTTCCCTCCAGCCACAGAGCAGGCTGACACATTCTGAGGTTATGGAACTGGGTGCTTTCCAAATTCCCAACACAGGAGGAAAATAAAACTTGTACAAGTATCCTTAAAACTAAAATACATCTAAGCAGGATTTGTTACTGACTTTACTGTTTTTACAGCATATTATTTCAGAGTTAGATGTTTGGTTACCGTGGCAAATGCAGGATTTCTAGAGGGGGGTTTCCAAATGCATTCCACAATCTCCCACTCTGCGGACAGTGCAGGTGTCTGGAGGAGCGGTAGAAGAACCTATTAACAACCCTGGACATTAATGTAAACATTGGTCTTTTTATACACTGGATACTTAATATTTAACACTATACCATAATAAATAAATAAATAAATAAATACAAAAACATAATAGAACCAGTACTGCACTTTCTAAGCACACATTCTCCCACCTCATGGTAAGGCTCCTGTCTCTTCTTACTCATATTTACTCTCTGGTCCAGTGCACTCGGATCCACACACACACAGCAAACTTTGTAGAATGCACTGCTACCACTGAGCATGTGGCGGCAGATCTAGAATTCATATTATAAACCATTGTTATTGTTGTCATAATTTGAGCCACTTGCCAAGAGGAGGGGGGTTTCTGGGCAACCGGAAACCCCCCCTGCGTTTGCCTATGGGTTACAATGTTCCGCATATGTACTGCATATTTCATTACAAAATGATCAGCATAAACTATAGTGGTTTACAAACCTTTTTGAATCATGGCGCCCTAGAGCATCAGAGTTTTTTTTCACGGCACCCCTAGGCCAAATGTTTTTTATTGAGAATTTTAGAAAAAAAATATTAAATTAAGTACATTGTATTTATATGTCATCCTTAGGTTCAACTGTGTAGTGAGGGAGAAGATTTGCTTCTGTTGTCCACATAGTTTATGATTGGCAGCCACAAGCGCTAGTTTTGCCCATTACATTCGCCATAAATATTTTGAATTGGTCCTGGACCACCAATCCAAGGCACCCCTGCAAGTGCCCACAGCTTGAGAACCACTGGCATACAGTATTTTGCTGGTTTGCACATGATGTTTCTCAGAATATCTAATATTATATTTTCTGCCTGCTGAGACAGATCACGTGAAAACGATGATGAAGGCTTTTGTGGCCAGCGACATGCTTGTAAGAAGTCTCACAAATGTGGAAGACTTCTTCAGTGGTATTTGGTATTAGGTAAATGTGTGAGGTGGTAAGATCACATTTGTACACTGAATAATATGTGCTATTGGGGCTGAGCATGCACGAGCCAGTAGGGTTGCTCAGTAAACATCTTGAAGAATGTGAAGATCAGATCATCACAAGCAAGCGCTTACAAATGAAACAGTGGATCAATCATCTCTCTGCTGTCCACAGTTTGGAAAATGTGGAGAATATAAAGTCTTGATTTCTCCAGCCAAAAATCTGGAGAAAGGGTTTTTGTTGTTTTAATAGGTAAAACCCATAGACATGCATTGCACTAGGGGGTGATTCAGAGTTGATTGCAGCTGTGCTAAATTTAGCACAGCTACGATCAGGCACACTGACTAGCGGGGGGGGGGGGGACCCAGCACATGGCTAGCCTGCCCTGCATGTCAGTCCCTGCCCCATCGCAGAAGTACAAAAGCATCGCACAGCATTTGTACTTCAGGAGTAGCTCTCGGGAAGCGCAGCTCCTGCGCGCTGGTCGGGAGCTACTCATCGCTGCCCGGTCGCAGCGGCTGCGTATGACGTCACGCAGCCACTGCGGCCCGCCCCCTGCATGGTCAGGCCAAGCCTGCGTTCACTGGACCACGCCCACAAAATGCAGCCAAACGCTGCCGTGCCGCCCCCTCCCACCCAGCAAATGCCTCTGCCTGTCAATCAGGTAGAGGCGATCGCTGGGTAACGACAGCTGTCTGGCATGTGTCGGCGCATGCGCACTTCTGACCTGATCGCTGAGCTGCGATGAACGTCAGCGTGCGATCAGGTCAGAATGACCCCCTATGTGCATGAGACTTAACTCTTCTGCATATTGGTATTTATTAACATGGACGTTGTAGTAAATGACATATATGTATACACTGAAATACTTTCTTGTTTTCACAATAATGGTCACATGAAGCATATAATATAATGTTCCCAAATTTATCATTGTCAGTGCAATGTTCATGCAATCATTGTATGCTGCCTCGCGGTGAATGTTGCAATGCCATTCAAAGATCATAAATATCCAGCACTGAAACCATTATTGCCATTAAGATTTTGAAGCTGCATTTCAGCATTATGATGTTAACTACTCGTCTAATGGGGTTTGAAATGAAAATAGTGAAACACAGCTGCCCTGTTTAAAGCCGTAATCCCACATTGAAGATTTTGTTTCTTTCCAATAGCACGCTGAGTACCTTATAAGCATGATTTAATATTCATTGTTCTTGCTATCCTCTTATAAATCATTATTTTCTTTTCAAAATCTCTCTGAGTGGAGAATAAACATAGCAGCCAGGCACAGACACACAGTTCTTAGCATGTCATGTGATGCCGTAAGGGGGGAGATGGAGGATGCTACAGTGTAGACAGAACTCATAGGGCCAACTGTAAGCCTCTCTGCTCACTACACCATGTGACTGTGGTTTTCATGACAATCACATACAATTGTTGAAAATTGGAAGAATTGTTAATCATTCTTAGCAGTCTGTAGAAACAAACTAAAGTAAATATTATTACCAAGCTGCTGTAGAAAATGGCGGCTTGTGAACAGAAAACAACCACTATCGACTTTCACATCTTGTCCGCATTTAACTTAGTGACCATGACACTTGACGCTGGTGCAGTAGTCATATGGTTGTGTTGCTAATATCTTAGGGGGTTATTCCAACCTGATCTCTGTTGAGCAAATTCGCAAGCTGGATGATTATCAATCGACTGCGCATGCGTATGGATCGTAGTACACATGCATGAGGCCAAACATTGAAAAAATACAGCAAATTTTTTGATCATTAGCTGTAAGCAAGTTGATTGACAGGAAGCTGGCGTTTGGGGGTGGTAACTGTCCATTTTCTGGGAGTCTTAGAAACAACGCATGCGTGGCCAAGCATTTTCAGGGAGGGTGTGTGATGTCAGCTCCGGCCCAGATCAGCAGGATTCTATCGCACTATGGGAGTTAATCACCCCCCAAGCCAGTCAGCCCAGGGATGGAATTCCTCAGAAAGTGGGGACCCCAAAAAATAAAAATGGAATCCCCCCTCCCGAGCAACAACCAGCTGCTATACCCTGCACCTCTGGTGGCGGTGGGTGCGGGGTTCATTGTATGTTAATATTGTTCTTTACAGGTGGCCTACAGGTCCCAGCAAGCCTGCCCCAGCATGCTGGCACTTGGAGAACCACAAGTGCCAGCATGCCCAGACATAAAGGGCTTGCTGGCACCTGTAGTCCACCTGCAAAGAAAATAAAACACCACACTGTCTCAAAAAAAAAAGTTTTATTAGACAGGGTCTTCACCTGGGGGCTGTGGCCTTTAAGCTTTTTTGCAAGGCCGCCGCCTTCCCAGGGCTTCCGGCCATGCAAAAAAATGGCCACTTCCCCAGGGCTTCCAGCGTCTTCACCTGGGGGGGCGCCGCCTCCCCAGCGCTTCCGACGTCTTCCTCCGGCGTCTTCACCTGGGAGGCTCTTTTGTATGGCCACCGCCTTCCCCAGGGCTTCCAGCGTCTTCACCTGGTGGGAGGCGGCTGTTAAGCTCTTTTGCACAGCCGCCGCCCATCCAGGACTTCCGGCGTCTTCTTTCTTCAGGAGCTCTTCACAGCTCCTCCTCCGCCATCGGACTAACGCCGCTGCCTCGCGCTGACTTATATAAGTCAGCCGGAAGGGGCGGGGTGATGATGCGGTGAGCCATGATTGACTGGTGGAGGCCATCTTGAATTTCAAAAATTACACTGAGGCGCCATTTTTGAAACTGGTACCGCTCCGCTGCCAAACTCTGCAGAATACAGGTATACTCCCGCCACCCGCACCACCGCCGCATCCCACCGCCTGCACCACTGCCGCATCCCGCTGCCCGCACCACCGCCACATCCCGCCGCCCGCACCCTCTAAAAGGGCGTGCTTTCATGGGTTGAAAGTACGTCTCTGTATGAAAGTGGCACCTCTAATGGTGCCACTTTCCCATGTATTTTCAATGGGCTATTACTGCCCGTGGCTAGGCCCCGCCAGTGGCCGCCACCCGCTCCCATACCTTTCCCCATTCACAACGGGAGGCACCACAATCAGTGCCTCCCAAACACATTTACAGAGGATTAATGATTAGAATAATATAAAGAGGATACATTTATGTAGAATATGTGTTATAAATATCTTCTTTGTATTATTTTAATCATTAATGACAGGGGAGGCACTGCCTCCCCTGCCTCCCCTGACTGAACGTCCCTGGTTTCTACTAGTGTGGTTTTTCCTACAGTGTAAACTGCATATAACTTTACATTTGGTTTCATTTATTGAGGATGATTTTATGCTGCTTGGAATTGTTGGTATCATTTTGGATTACTTTATTACTTTTTACCCCTTACCTTTGAAGTTATTATACTCCTGTCAGGTCTGGCACTGAGATTACTTCTGGAGTTGACCCAGTTGCCTGTGCAGGTTATACTCAAGAAGCCTGAAGTAAAGAGAGTTGGATATAGTTTCTGCTCATGAGGGTAGGAATAGCGTAGAGTCAAAAGTAGCATTAAATGGACCTTCTCAGACTAGCACTGGATGACTGGATACGCTTGGAACAGGGGCGTGGATTTTTACCCTACTGGTGATTTTTGCCAGGGAACCCCTCACGGGGGTTTGGACTTCGCTGCTCACAGTAGGGCGGCCGCGGCCCCCCGTTTGAGTACGCTGATAGTGATAGTCTGCATGTGGGAATACTCTTGGGGCAGGAGTTAAGGCAGGAACTGGCTTGGTGGAGACCAGATTAGAATTGATATTGCAGAGATCAGGCTGGAACCGGCTTTGCGGAGATTGGGCTGGGACTGGTGTTGCTGAGACCAGGCTGGAACCAGTGTTGCTGAGACCCAGCTGGAACCAGTGTTGCTGAGACTGAGCTGGAACTGGTGTTGATGAGACCGCGCTGGTACTGGCTTTGTTAAGACCGGGCTGGACCCAGCTTGCAGAGTCTGGGCTGGGACCGGTGTTACTGAGACCAGACTGGAACCAGCTTTGTTGAGACCAGGCTGGAACTGACTTGCGAAGAACGGGCTGGGACTGGCGTTGCTGAGACCGGGCTGGAACTGGCTTTGTTGAGGCAGGGCTGGAATCAGCTTGCGGAGAGTCTGGACCATATGTTGTGACAACAAAGCTCAGATACCACAGTGAGCACAAACTGGGTATTTATACCCTGTGCTAGGCAACTATTGGCTGCAGTGGTCATGTGAGAAAGAAAGCTACTCCCATTGGAATACAGTCGTCAGCTGACTATTATCCGGCATGGCGGTGCCCAGTGACCGGAAACAATGGGAAGATGCTGGCTCCGGAACTATGGCATCAGCACACCTGACCTGAACCCACTGAGGCAGAGAGGCAGCCAGCCAGAAGCCCCGCCAGGACAGAGCCAATTGGCGCACCGGTAAGCTCCAGCAGCTCAAGACCTGACAACTCCATCATATTGCAATTTATTTTAGAACCATTACTCTCATATTTTTCTATTTTAGAGATTTGGTGGGTTTAACCTCAAAGTTTTAAGTGTCAGTAATAGTAAGTGCAAAAGTTTAGTTCTTTGCATAGTTTGCATTTATTATTAGTGCTGCTTTCAATTTTGAGGTCAAACCTGCTAAGAAAATGCGCCTTGATGTGATAATAATATTAATAATAATAATAATAATAATAATAATAATAATAAAAAATGATAATAATAATAATAATAATAATAATAATAATAATAATAGATGTTAATGATAAATTAAATTTTTTTAAACTTGTAAAACCAAAAACTGGACAAACTGATCTGAACATTGACTGTCCATCTGTCACTTAGGTGCATTGCTTTCCTGCACATGTTGCTACAGAGAGCAGATGTTTGATAATGTGTGTTGTTAAAGGATAAGTATGTGGCTCATTGTACTGATAACATACCATTTTTTGCTGACATCAAAGGAAAAAGGAAAGAAAGATAAAATATGTATAATAAAAAGAAGGATTTTTATTGTATGTTTTGAAATGGATGTTTTTTTTTCTTCTGTTATGGTTTGAAAAGTACTGGTAGCTAATATATATATATATATATATATATATATATATATATATATTATGTTAATTCATTTGGAAGTCAGCATACCAACTGAATAGCATGCAGCATTTTTAGACAGTGTCATAGGGGTCTGTCTGCTACTGTATATTTTGCATTTATTATATTTACACTAAGAGTAACACAATCTAGTGACACTCAGGGCCTGACTCTGTGGTCCCAAAGCAAAAAAGAGCAAATAACCCTGCACCTGTACAAACCACGTTGCACTGCAAGATGCGCCGTTACTTGCTCTTTGTTGCTTTATTCCAACCTGAGAAACATGAGAGCACTCTTTTGTGGCATACACAGTGCTAATTTGTTTATTTGAGATGCGGTCAATTTACCTACAATCAAAATCCTGATGGTCAAAATTCTGACAACCATTGACCGACAGTCAAAATCCAGACAAGGTCAAAATACTGACATTTAAAATGTCGACAGGTCAAAAAGTCAACATGAGTTTTTCATGATTTTTTTCATTGAAACTGACTTGTTCATACTATACCATCTCAATGGACCTGGAGCACAGCGAGCCATTCGAGGGGACGCGTTATGCTTATGCGATGTCCATGTCGACCTATGTCGACATACACACAAAAAACAATGGAAACTTGTATCGACTTTTTGACCTATTTACATTTTGAATGTCGGTATTTTGACCTTGTCTGTATTTTGACCATTGGTCAGTTGTTGCTGGGATTTTGACCATCGGGATTTTGATTGTAGATATTTCATACTAAACCCGTTTATTTTATAAAAAACAAAGGCTATCTGTACTACTTAGCACAAGTCCCCAAGTATACTTATGTATGTATGTACTGTAACAAAATTCTAGACCTAAAGGTACAGTAATACTCACAATTGAGGCTCTAGGCACATTCCATTATGAACTATGCCATAAAGAATATGAGGAATGTATCATTGCTATACCAGTATATACTTTTTTCAGAAGGGACAGAAAGATGTATCAGATATAAAACTGAGACACAGTGGTATATTTTCTAAGGTGTGAGTTTATTTTAGTAGTGAAGTTGCCAATAGCAACCAATCAGATTTCACTTAACATTTATCTAGCTGCTTCTAGAAGATAATAGCTAGAATCTGATTGGTTGATATGGGCAACATCTCCCCTTCTAAAAAAAAACTCACACCTTAGTAATTATACCCTCACTGTAACCAGAGGGAAACCTTATTCTTCTTGCAGCAGTGATACAGTATACACAGACTTACAAGCAGGAAGGAAATCACCTACAGTATATGACAATAAAAGTAGAGGTAATACTTATGGGAGATGTTAACCTGCCTGATGGGGCCTGTATTGCGTCTGCTGCAGGTACAAGCAAATGTGGGGAAGATCTGAGTTCCAAGACAATGGCTTCTCTTAAGCAATTAGCAAGCCCACTTCCAAGAAGCCATTATGAATTGAATACATACAAATGCAATCCTTCACTTCTGCGATTATTATTTAGGCAGGAGTAGCACAAAAGCGTGTTTTTTTTTTTTAAAGTGTTCTTTATATTTCAGAAGGGCTGACATTGTAGCCATGGGGAAATACCTATGAATGATTCTTTGGCACAGTGGAAGCATACGTATTAGTGGGGCAGAAAACAGTAGGTAAAATTGAATAATACAATTCTAAAAGCATCAAACCTTTGTGTCAGGAAGATTAGAAAATAAAACAATGAAAGAAAGTTAATCCAGTACTTAAAGGCGGAAGGGAGAAGTGTAAAAGCACATAAAATAGCTTTTAGTAAATATAAGCATCTCAGAAAATTGTAAGTAGTAGTACCTGTATATCTGGTTGAGCAGAAGGATTCTGGGAAAGAAATAAGATGTACCAAGACTCAGGCTGATGAGAAAATAGCACGGTTACTAGGAACACTGGAGAAGACGTTCAGAAATCAGAGAAAATAAAATAAATTGACTGAATAGTCCTGAAGGGCAAGTTTGGGATAAATCTGAAAATACCAAAGACATAAAAAAGTGAAAATACTACAGTTCAAATTTAGCATTTTACAAGATAACATGGATTTACTGGAGGTCATGTCAAGCTATTTGTTATGTGAATGTGAGGATGAATTAGTTTACAGAAAAGGGTAGTAGAGAGATTGTATAGCCTTCCACAGAGATGGTAATGGTTACAGAAGACGATTTTAATCCCACTTTGTGCTAGACTCAAAACTATACTAAATCTATGGAAAAGATCATATAAGATCTGAAGTTATTAGGAATAAAAAGAAAAAAAAGGTGAGATAAGATGGGTCATGTGGTTTTTATCTGCCATCAAATTCTGTAAAATATTCTAACAAAAGCACCAGACTGACAACCATTGTTATAGTCATTCTCATACAAACACTACAATCCCTAGGTCTTCAGGACACAGCCCTTTCTTGGTTCTCATCCTACCTATCTAATCGCTCTTTCAGTGTTCACTTCTCTGATTCTACCTCCTCTTCTCTACCTCTATCAGTTGGAGTACCGCAAGGCTCAGTCTTAGGTCCTCTGCTTTTCTCAATCTATACCTCCTCTCTTGGTAAACTAATCAGCTCCTTTGGATTTCAGTATCATTTGTACGCTGATGATACTCAAATCTACCTATCCTCCCCAGATTTGTCACCACCAGTATTGGCTCGTGTCACTGGATGCCTGTCTGCCATTTCATCTTGGATGTCATCTCGCCACCTCAAACTCAACATTTCCAAAACCGAATTAATTATTTTCCCACCAGCTAAGAGTAGTTACCAACCTGATATCTCTATAACTGTTGACAATGCAACTATCCACCCCACCCCACAAGCTCGTTGCCTAGGTGTCACCCTTGACTCTGAACTGTCCTTTGTTCCACACATTCAATCTGTCTCTAAATCATGTTACATGCACCTTAAAAACATATCCAAAATACTCCCTTATCTTACACAAGACACTGCAAAAACTCTAATCCATGCACTCATCATCTCCCGCATTGATTATTGTAATAGTCTCCTTACTGGTCTTCCCAAACATAGGCTATCACCACTTCAATCCATTTTAAATGCAGCTGCGAGACTAATCTTCCTCGCCAGACGTTCTTCATCTGCTGATCCGCTCTGTCAGTCCCTCGATTGGTTACCGGTTTTCTACCGTGTCAAATATAAAATACTTTTACTTACATACAAGGCTATTAACCAAACTGCACCATCATACATCTCCTCACTCATCTCAAAATATCTCCCTACCAGACCTCTCCGCTCTGCACAAGATCTGCGTCTCTCATCCACATGTATTACCTGTTCCCACTCAAAATTACAGGACTTTACCCGGGCTTCACCCACTCTGTGGAATGCACTCCCACGCGCAATAAGACTCTCCTTTAGTCTCCAAACCTTTAAACGTTCTCTGAAAACTCACCTCTTCAGACAAGCCTACCAAACTTCAGACCCACACACATAACCTTAACAGCTTCCCTATCAAGTTACATCCCCTCTGTACAGTCCACATAAAAACGCACATTTTGTCTTCAAACATTGCTGGGTGATCATATCATATACAACCCATTAAGAACCTAGCAACCTGGGGAACCATTATGTAACAGGTAGCATCTATCCTTGTGTATCAATGCCTATTTCCCTATAGATTGTAAGCTTGCGAGCAGGGCCTTCCTACCTCTGTCTGTCTGTCTGTCTTTGCCCAGTTTTGTTCTATAATTGTTGTTCTAATAATTGTAAAGCGCAACGGAATATGCTGCGCTATATAAGAAACTGCTAATAAATAATAAATAATAAATAAAATAATAAATAACAGTCATACTATTTACTATTGTCTCATTGTGAACATTTTCTTCTTGATAGTAGAGATGTGCGGCTGGCATTAAAATGTTTTGTGTTTTGGTTTTGATTCTAATTCCACTTTCGTGTTTTGGTTTTGCCAAAACCACCCTTTCGTGTTTTGGTTTTGGTTTTGGATCTGGATGATTTAAAAAACAACAACATAAAAACAGCTAAAATCACAGAATTTGGGAGTAATTTTGATCCTACGGTATTATTAACCTCAATAGCATTCATTTCCACTCATTTCCAGTCTATTCTGAACACCTCACACCTCACAATATTATTTTTAGGCCAAAAGGTTGCACCGAGGTTGCTGGATGACTAAGCTAAGCGACACAAGTGGACATCAAAAACACCTGGCCCATCTTGGAGTGGCACTGCAGTGTCAGACAGGAGGGCAGATATAAACAAAGGCCCCAAACAGCACCTGATGCAAAGATGTAGAAGAGGTGCAATGAGGTAGCTGTATGACTAAGCCAAGCGACACAAACATTTGGCCCATCTAGGGGAGGCACTGCAGTGGCAGACAGGATGGCACTTTTCAAAAACTAGGCCCCAAACAGCACCTCATGCAAAGATGTAGCAGAGGTGCAATGAGGTAGCTGTATGACTAAGGCAGGCGACACAAACAATTCCCACTGGAATTATACAGCAATATCACTGGAATTATACGGCAATATCACTGGAATTATATGGCAATATCACTGGAATTATATGGCAGTACCACTGGACATATACGGCAGTATCACTGGAATTATATGGCAGTACCACTGGACATAAATGGAAGTGCCAGACAGGATGGTACTTTAAAAAACTAGTCCCCAAACAGCACATGATGCAAAGAAGAAAAGAGGTGCAAGATGGAATTGTCCTTGGGCCCTCCCACCCTTATGTTGTATAAACAGGACATGCACACTTAACAAACCAATCATTTCAGCAACATGGTCTGCCACACGACTGTGGCTGAAATGTCGGGTTTGTTTGGGCCCCCACCATAAAAGAAGCAATCAATCTCTCCTTGCACAAACTGGCTCCACAGAGGCAAGATGTTGACCTCATCCTCATCCTCCAATTCCTCACCCCTTTCACTGTGTACATCCCCCTCCTCACAGAGTATTAATTTGTCCCCACTGGAATCCACCATCTTTCCGGAGACAACTGCTGGTCAAGGTATTTCTGGAGGAATTTATAATTAATTTTGATGAACATCGTCTTCTCCACATTTTGTGGAAGTAACCTTCTACGCTGATCGCTGACAAGGTTACCGGCTGCACTAAACACTCTTTCGGAGCACACACTGGAGGGGGGGCAACTTAGGTTAAATAAAGTCAGTTTGTGCAAGGGCATCCAAATTGCCTCTTTTTCCTGCCAGTATACATACGGACTGTCCGACATGCCTACTTGGATGCTGTCACTCATATAATCCTCCACTATTCTTTAAATGGTGACAATCATATGCAGTGACAGTAGAAATGTCAGCAATCATTGGCAGGTCGTTCAGTCCGCACCAGATGTCAGATTTAACTCCTGACTGCCCTGCATCTCCGCCAGCGGGTGGGCTAGGAAATCTTACCCCTTTTCCTTGCAGCCCCAGTGGTGGTCTGAAGCATATAGAGTGTTGAATTCCACCTCGTTACCACCTCTTGCTTCAGTTGATGGCAGGGCAGGTTCAGGAGTGTTTGCTGGTGCAGTGGCAGAATGTCGAAAGTGGCCCGCAATTTTTCGGGCCACCGACAGCATCTCCTGTACACCTCTGTCATTTTTCAAAAAATTCTGCACCACTAAATTAACTGTATGTTCAAAACCTGGGACATGCTGGAATTTGCCCAGTTGTAATGCACACACAATATTGGTGGCGTTGTCCGATATCACAAATCCCCAGGAGAGTCTAACTGGTGTAAGCCAATGTGCGATGATGTCCGTCAGTTTCCGTAAGAGGTTGTCAGCGGTGTGCCTCTTACGGAAAGCGGTGACACACAGCATAGCCTGCCTAGAAATTAGTTTGGATTTGCGAGATCCTGCTACTGGTGCCGCTGCTGCTGTTGTTGCTGCGGGAGGCAATACAGCTACCCAGTGGGCTGTCACAGTCATATAGTACTTAGTCTGCCCTGTTCCACTTGTCCACATGTCCGTGGTTAAGTGGACACTGGATACAACCGCAGTTTTTAGGACACTGGCGACACTTTTTCTGATGTCTCTGTACATTCTCGGTATCGCCTGCCTAGTGAAGTGGAACCTAGATGGGATTTGGTACTGGGGACACAATACCTCCATCAATTGTCTAAATCCCACTGCACTAATGGCGGATACCGTATGCATGTCTAACACCAACATAAGTGTCAAGGCCTCAGTTATCCATTGCAACAGGATGACTGCTGTCATATTTCATCTTCCTCACAAAGGACTGTTGGACAGTCAATTGCTTAGTTAAAAAAACAATATAAAGTGGGCGCTGAAGATTATTGTAATAACCAAAAAGAAAATGAGTGGCTGCTCACATAAGGAGGATCTGGATATCCTCCAAATAAGGAAACACTGTACCTAAGAAATATAGTTAAAAATGAGAGCGCACATATAATTATAAATTTTGGTCAATTAAGGCTGCTGGTTTAATAAAAAATTACTTTATTTCTTAAAAACAACAGACCAAATAAATAGTACTAAATAAAACAAAATATCACAATGGAAATCACAATGTAAAAATAATTATAGTCTTATAAACAATTAGTAGTTTGCATGCATGCCAATAGGTTAGTAATTGATTGAAGCTCACTGGTCAAGGATGCAGTGCTGGTAATTTAGATGATCAAGTAATCCCCCGTCGGGACACTCATATGGGTAATGCTTACCCTCCCACTCTGCGGTGGTTCCGGTGTCTCCGGCTGGGCTGGATCACACTAGAGGCGTGCAGCTATATCAGCTGAGCGGTGGCACGCTCCCTGCTTCACCACACGTCTCGAGCCTTGACCAGTGAGCTGGTATCACACAATATTATTCAAGCAAAGCAGCTATACACCAACAAACTGTGCTGCCAACTTTCATTAAAGGACTGTTGTTCTTTCTAAAGAGTGTGAATTATACAGCACAAATAATATTATTAATACTAACATTACTAACACAAAATTCCCTGGAGGGAGGAAACAGTTGTTATACCATTAAGACTGTATATAGGGACTGTGCTTCGCTTCAATCAATTACTAACCTATTGGCATGCATGCAAACTACTAATTGTTTATAAGACTCAACTGGCCAGAGCGGGGAAATATAATTATTTTTACATTGTGATTTCCATTGTGATATTTTGTTTTATTAAGTACTATTTATTTGGTCTGTTGTTTTCAAGAAATAAAGTAATTTTTTATTAAACCACAGCCTTAATTGACCAAAATGTATAATTATATGTGCGCTCACATTTTTAACTACAATTGCTTAGTTGAAGTAGTACAAGTGGTCTTCCGAATTCCCCTCTGGGATGACGATCGACTCCCAGCAACAACAACAGCAGCAGTAGGCGTACCACTCAAGGATCCTCCAGAGGAATCCCGGTTAGGAGAGGACTCCTCAGTCTTGACAGGGACATGGCCTGCAGGACTACTGATGTTCATGGCTGAGGAGGAAGTTGACGTTGAGGGAGTTGGTGGTGTGGCTTGCAGGAGCTTGGGTACAAGAGGAAGAAGGGATTTAGGTGTCAGTGGACAGCTTATGCTCTTACCCAAAGTTTCACAACTTGACACTGACTTCTGATGAATGCACTGCAGGTGACGTATAAGGGAGGATGTTCCTAGGTGGTTAACATCCGTACCCCTACTTATTACAGATTGACAGAGGCAACACGCGGCTTGAGACCTGTTGTCCGGATTTGTTTAGAAATAATTCCACACCGAAGAATTGGCTTTTTGTATATATTTTGCCCAGGAAATCACAATGGGCTTCTTCATCCCACGGACAACAGGTGTCTCCCCCGGTGCCTCATTTAAACAAACTACATCACCATCAGAATCCTCATCGTCAACTTCCTCAGCGCCAGCAACACCCATATCCTCATCTTGGTGTACTTCAACAGTGACATCTTCAATTTGAATATCAGAAACTGGACTGTGGGTGCTCCTTCCAGCACTTGCAGTGGGCATGCAAATGGTGGAAGGAGCAATCTCTTCCCGTTCAGTGTTGGGAGGGTGAGGCATCACAACTGCCGACACACTTGGACTCTCCTTGGGGATTTGTGATACCATCTCAGAACGCACAGTTCTTTTCTGTGCTTTTTCCAGCTTAACTCTTTTAATTTTTCTAGCTGGAGGATGAGGGCTTCCATCGTCATGTGAAGATGAACCACTAGTCATGAACATAGTCCAGGGCCTTAGCCGTTCCTTGCCACTCCTTGTCGTAAATGGCATATTGGCAAGTTTAAGTTTCTCCTAGGACCATTTAAATTTCTTTTTTTGGGTCTTTTACCGAACTTTGGCTTTTTGGATTTTACATGCCCTCTACTATCACATTGGGCATCGGCCTTGGCAGACGGCATTTCATCATCTATGTCATGACTAGTGGCAGCAGCTTCAGCACTTGGAGGAAGTGGTTCTTGATCTTTCCCTATTTTATCCTCCAAATGTTTGTTCTCCATTATTTTTCTGGAGTTATATAATACAATATGTGGCACAGGATCACTGGACATATGGCAGCAGAGGATACCACTGTGACTGGTCACTGGACTGACTGATGGCTGATGCACAGTACACTACCACTGGTCTGATGCAGGACAACACAGCAACACTGTAAATGACTTGTTATTATTATACAGCAGCACTGGACATATGGCAGCAGAATATACCACTGTGACTGGTCACTGGAATGACTGATGGCTGATACACAGGACACTACCACTGGTCTGATGCAGGACAACACAGCAACACTGTAAGGGACTTGTTATTATTATTATTATACAGCAGCACTGGACATATGGCAGCAGAGGATACCACTGTGACTGGTCACTGGAATGACTGATGGCTGATGCACAGAACACTACCACTGGACTGATGCAGCACAATACACCACCACTGAACTGATGCAGCACAATACAGCACCCTATACAGCAGCACTGGACATATGGCAGCAGAGGACAGCACCCTATACAGCAGCACTGGACATATAGCAGCAGAGGACACCACCACGGTGACTGGACTGATGCAGCACAATACACCACCACTGAACTAATGTAGCACAACACAGCACCCTATACAGCAGCACTGGACATATGGCAGCAGAGGACACCACCACTGTGACTGGACTGATGCAGCACAACACAGCACCCTATACAGCAGCACTGGACATATGGCAGCAAGAGGACACAACTACTGTGATTGGACAGATACAGCACAAGACATGGACACTGAGAGAACGGAGACACGTCCTCTCTGTGCACTATCCAATGCCAGAGTGAAAATAGCGGGGACGCGCGGCTCCTTATATGGAATCCAAATCCCGCGAGAATCCGACAGCGGGATGATAACGTTTGGCCTTGTTCTGGTTTCTGAGTCAGGCGGGAAAACCCGAGCCTGACTCCGATTCGGACTCGGGTAGGGAGGTTCGGTAGGGTTCAGATCTCAGGGATCTGAACCCGCTCATCTCTACTTGATAGTAATACATTTTAATTAAAACTGTCTACTGGTGATCTCTCCCATGTAAATGTAAAAAAAAGACAAATATTGCATCTACTTGTTTAGTATTTTATAACTGTGACTGGACCCAGTAGCCGCTGCTCAATATGCCGCTGACCAGGTAAGGCACCTCTAGATCTCAAGGGCCCATTTGTTGACGTTCAATCATGTTGACATTTCAGCAGTATTCAGATGATGCATATTGACTTGTTATTTTGACCATGTAGTCATTCTTATGTCAATATGATGAATATCGACCTTATATACCACACCCAAGATGCTGTAGGATGGCGGCCAGAATTTACATTATCATGATGTAAGAAATTACAAAATTACATCATTCGAAATTTCTCAAAGTGAGTGTATTGTATAAGAGCAGTACAGTTGTCCGAACTGAATATATTTAAACTGACTGAAAATTTATTTGCCATGATACCGAACATATACAGTACCTACTAGTTTATAAATTAAAAATAAATCTTAAATGAAAAATGTTGATCACACAAAATTTAGCATTCACTGAGCAGTAATATGTAGATTATGCAAGTTAGCTTTTATGTTGTACAACTTTATTATTGGATATTCCTAGTTATGAGACCTGTAGTTATATATTTTCAATTTATATTTATTTTTAAATATTTTCTTAATAGGGATGTACACTTTTAAATGATCTTCCTTAATGTAACCTCAGATGTGGGGTAGTCCCTGGCAGCTTCATTGTAGGGCTCAAAGGCACCTGCACACATGATGTCATGACACAACACAGCAGTTGCTAGGAGAGACGGAAGATGGGTCCCACACTGCACCTTTATGTGCAGCAGGGTGCTTCTCAGAGGACAAAATTGCATTTACAGACATTTATATTGTTTATTTCCAAATGTCCTAGTAAGTCTTTACAGGAAAATTGTTCAAAATAGTTTTAGGCTTCTCATGGGTCTACTTACTAAGCCTTGGAGGGAGATAAAGTGGAAAGAGATAAAGTACCAACCAACCAGCTTCTGTCATTTTTCAAACACAGCCTGTAACTTGGCAGTTACGAGTTGGTTGGTACTTTATCTCTGTCTACTTTATCTCTCTTCAAGGCTAACGTTGGCTACACACTAGAGTGATGGCCAATCGTCCCGATGGTCAGGCTGAATTCCCTTCCGCATGGACCCTTGGAGAATGGGTGTACACATATGATGGATGGAACAATATATCATTCATCTCTTCATTTATACTGCACTGGGTCACTAGTTTGTCCAGGATTAATTCCTGGGATTGGAGCTCCCAATTTCAGGGATTTCGGGATTGGCCACCACCTTACTTTTTTTCTATTCTAGGCAGCGTTAAGCATCCTAAGGGGGCTCAGACGCTGCCCAGCTCCCCCTGCTCAGCTCCCCCTGCCCCCGGCTGTGCGCACTGTGCAGCTTGACGTGAAGTCAGAGGTTATTCTACACAGCCAGTCGCCCGCCGGAACCCGATACCCAGGATTGAAAAAAAAAGGCCAGGATTGGCCACCCTAGTCACTAGTGATATCTGGAAGATGTTGCCCCATTGGTACCTGCGGGAGTGCACAATCATGTGTACACACTGCATGATGTAGATGATTTGTCATTACAAATTGGCAAATCGTCCCGACCTCATGCAGGTGTGTACCCAGCTTAAGTGCATAGGGGTCACAGCCTGTAACATGGCAGATAGGAGCTGATTGGCTGTTACTTTGTCTCCAAGGCTTAGTAAATAGACTCCTTTTATCACAATCCAATTCTCAGCAGGATTATTAATGATGCATATACTGTCATTTTTAAAGAGGAGAAATGTCAAAAGTTTTTTAGCCTCAAGAGGGTTGAAAAATTGTACCTGGAAACAAAGACGTTACATGGCTACGACATAAACCATGAATATGCAGCACATGCAGTTATATTATGTATACATGTGTGATATGTAGTGTAGCGTACCTGAGGTCTCACGCTTGTCCGGGGCGGCCTTCTTGGTGGTTCTGTTCTTTCTTGTCACGGGGTCAGCCGGGGGCCGGGTAGAACGGCTGCTCTGGACCTGGGCAGAAGGACGGAGATGCCCCCAATACGAACAACACCCCCCTTAGGCGTATAAGAATAACTATGGTGAGGCACGGTGACAAGGATTTATTATAACGAGACTAATCCCCGCGTAGGGAGTCACTGGGCCTGCAAGTAGTAAACCTAACACAGTTCAATTAAGATTCTCAATATTTGTCACCTATCATTCACAAAAGTAACATGAACATAGCATAGTAACTACACAAATGCATTCTTAGCACTCTAACATGCAAAAGTGGCTTTTAGGAAAATGAATTGCATAAATACTCAGACAGTACGTTGAAAACGCCACTAGGTGGCACTATGCACTCAATAGAGGGGATAATGACACAATAACTATATAATCCGGAGAAGTTCAAATGTGCGTTTGCACGGGAATGTCACTGTCATTACGTTTATTCCCCAAATGGGTAAAAGGGTTGGCAAGTCCTGCACAAAGTACTCGGGGTTGTCAGCCTTGAAACGGAGAGTCCTGAGCTTACGGATAGTTACCTCCGCCGGGGACAAATCAAACAGTGTCAGTCGCCTTGCTGGGTACACCCCCTTAAGTACTGCATGGGGAGGGGAGTCCGGTTAATGATAGTTCTCACTTAGGGCCGGCCCGTGTCCTGAGGTGTAGTCGCGAGGACTGGTGACAGGTGGTGCTTTGGCCCAAATGAGGCCGCGCGGTCAGGCTTGCTGTGGCTCAGGGGACTCTTTCCTTAATGGTCCCCCAGTAGGTGTATTAAGGGGGAACTATAATAGGAGGGGTAACCGGTGCGACCAGCCAAGGTTGAGGTGAATGGGGCTGACAGTCTCTGGACCCCTCTATGGTGTCTCTCACTTTTAGGGTCAATGGGGAAGGCTGAGCAGTGTGTCAGTACCTGTTTCTTCCTTTACAGCCGCACTTAATCTCCTCACGTGATGTCTGGTGCTTCCCTGTAAGGGCCCGCTCTGCTGCCAGCGGCTCCCGCTCTTTCCTTTCCCCTGCCCGCGGCTCTCTGCTCCGACGCGCTCTCCTCGCGTCACTCTCCGTCCGTCCGTTCCCTTCGTGCTGCTGCTGGGCGCTCTCCGTCCCCTCTGTTCCGCGTTGCCGGGCGCGCTCCGTCTCTTCTCCTCACCACTGCTGGGCGTTCACCGTCTCCTCTGTTCAGCGTTGCCGGGCGCTCTCCGTCTCTTCTCCTCACCGCTGCTGGGCGCGCACCGTCTCGCCTCCTCACCGCTGCTGGGCGCGCACCGTCTCCTGTTTGGCGCCAGTCCCGCCTCTCCTTTTTTCCGCTCTCCGGGCTGTCCAACCCCTTGAGCCTCCAGGCTCCTCTCTCCTGGGTCCTAGTGTCCTCCAGGTACGTGGGACCACGTTGGTTGCCTAGCGACCGGATAGTGGCTGCAGTGATAATTACGAGGGGCCGGGGCAGATACGAGGTATCACATTTTCCCCCTCTGGAAGTTTGCGTGTCCTCACGCGTCAAGCAACATGCCCAAAGTCAAGGTTTCAGTCTTTCAAGATGCGAATAATAGTACATGAGTGAATACAGTCAAGTTGGATACCAACACACCTAAACATTTCTGAACAACATATTTACAGGTCAAACATTAGTTTATTCACTGTACCTAGAGGGTGGGACGCCTTTTGTGCTACGGTCCGACCTCCTAATTTCTATACTGGGGGCTCGGTTCTCTCCACGGGTGCTTACGGGATTGGGATGACTCTGACCCTCCGTGGGCTCATTAACCACGGGGGCGAGGGTGTCGTGAGTCGCTGAGCTCGATGCGGGTGGACCGCACATAAAGAGTAAGAGCTCCATTGGGTCAAGTAAGGGTATGCCGCCGGGGGACCCCCGCCCTTCTGCCGCAGGTGAGTTTGCTGCTCCTGGTGATACTTCGGAGGTGTAAGGCTTGAGTTGCTCCCTGGACACAACACTGATGGGCCCATCTTGACCTCGGCGGATCTTATAGGTGAACCGTTCCCCCTCCGGGACACTGACGACGACATAGGGTACGCTTTCCCACATAGTGTCCAACTTACTGGTGCGGTGGTTCCGTTTCTTCCAAACAAGGTCGCCCACATACAGAGGTGTAGGACGGATGGTTGCATTGTAGTTCCTCTCTTGGCGATGTCGGACGGTTCCCATCCGCATTTCCACCAGCTCTCTGGCTGCCTCTATTCTCCGCTGATGCTCACGGACCCAGTCGGTTTGTGGAGTGGCAGACGGCGTTAGCGTGGGGGCAAGCTCTAGGTCTTGCGGCAGTTTACCTTGTCGACCGAACATAAGGTAGTATGGTGTAAAGCCGGTGGAGGAATGTTCCGCATTATTGTAGAGATAGACGAGTTCTGGCAGCAAGGTCGGCCAGCGGGCGCGGTCTCCAGCCGGTAGGCTTCTGAGCATTCCAATGAGGGTCTGGTTAGCTCTCTCGCACAAACCATTCCCCTGGGGGTGGTATGCTGTCGTCCTTGCTTTCTGGCAGCCATAATAGGAGCATAGTTCATAGAATAGCTGCGACTCGAAGGCAGGCCCTTGGTCGGTTAGTATGCACTCGGGGTACCCGTAGGGTCTGGCGAAGTGTTTTAGGAATAGTTCGGCCGTAGTCTTAGCAGTTAAGTCTTTCGCAGGGACCGCCACTAAGAGCTTGCTATAGTGGTCGGTCATTGTTAATGCATAGTTGTGTCCACTGGTGCTGGGCTCCAGTTTCACGTGGTCGAGAGCGACGATTTGCAGCGGCCGGTGACTCTTGATGGGGTGCAAATAGTCTTTCTGGTGTGCATCCGGGCGTCTTTTCAGGTTGCAGGGGGTGCAGTCCCGACACCATTGTTCTACGTCTTCATGCAGACCTATCCAGAAGTACCGGGTACGTAAGATAGCTTCTGTTTTCTGTGTACCAAAATGCCCTGACTTGTCGTGGTAGGCGGTAAGTAGGAAATTTGCCTGTTTCCGGGGGATAACCACTTGGTTCACTGTCTGGTGAGTGCCCGGGTCAATGCTGGTGCGTACCAAGATGCCCTGTTTCAGGTGAAATTGTCTCCGGTGTCGCAACAGCTTTACCAGCTCCGGGTCCGCTTCGGCACGTTGTACCCGGGTCAGTTGATGGTTACTTCGGAGGAGGGCTGTAAGTTCCTTCAGTACTGGGTTCTGTCGCTGGATCGCTTCCCAGTCCACAGCAGGGACTTCGGACAACTCCGACCGTCGTTGGTCCGCGACGGCTAATGGGCCTGAGGTGACCGTCCATCTTTTCTTCGAGGCGTGGAAGACAGGGGTTTCTATTTCTTCCGCGACATCCCTTTCTTCTTCCACTACATCAGTGGTGGGTAACCGGGACAGAGCGTCGGCGTTGCCGTTGGATTTCCCACTCCTGTAGGACACAGTATATTGGAAATTGGCGAGCCGTGATACCCATCGCTGTTCAAGGGCGCCGAGTCGGGCCGAGGACAGGTGTGCCAAGGGGTTGTTGTCTGTCATGACGATAAATGGCGTCGCAGCGAGGTAGTGTTTGAATTTTTCCGTGACAGCCCAGACTAGGGCGAGCAGTTCCAGTTTGAAAGCACTGTAATTTTCGCAATTCCGTTCTGTCTTGCGTAGTCCTCTACTGGCATATGCGATGACCCTCTCGCGAACATTCTGCACCTGGGACAATACGGCTCCTAATCCATGATGACTGGCGTCTGTGTAGACTTGGAATGGCTGCTCGTAGTCAGGGTAAGCCAGTAGCGGGGCTTCCGTCAAGGAAGTCTTCAACTGGTGGAAGGCCTGCTGTTGTTCTTCGCCCCACTGCACCGGTGACGATCCCCTCCTTTCGCGGCCAGACTGACCTCTCAGCAGTTCATGCAGCGGAGCTGCCACCTTGGCAAAGTGTTCCACGAAACGCCTGTAGTAGCCCACGAACCCGAGGTAGCTTCGGACATCTTTCACGGTCTTTGGCACCGGCCAGTCCCGAACCACTCGGACCTTCTCGGGGTCGGGCATCACGCCTTCCGCGCTGACGACATGGCCTAAGTACTGGACCTTGGGTTTGAGCAGGTGGCATTTTGTGGGTTTAAGTTTCAGACCACATTTTGTCAGTTGTTGGAACACTTCTTCCAGATGCTGCAAGTGGTCTTCGTAACTCTTCGAGAAGATTATTACGTCATCGAGGTACAGCAAGGCCATCTCAAAGTTGTGTTGTCCAAGACAGTGTTCCATGACGCGCTGGAATGTGGCGGGCGCGTTACAAAGCCCAAAAGGCATCCTTTCGAATTCAAACAGACCCATTGGCGTTGTGAAGGCTGTCTTTTCTATGTCTTCCGGGGCCATCTGAATCTGCCAGTATCCACTGGTGAGGTCGAGGGTCGAAAAGTATGCAGCAGTCTTCAGGGCCGTCAGGGACTCTTCAATCCGGGGGAGCGGGTAGGCGTCCTTATGGGTAGCCGCATTGAGCTTGCGGTAATCAACGCAGAAGCGTAGGCTGCCGTCCTTCTTCTTAACGATCACTAGCGGAGCTGCCCATGGGCTGTGACTTTCTTTGATAACTCCTGCGACTTTCATTTCTGCTATCATTTTCCTCACGGGCTGGTACAGGGCTGGGGGAAGGGGTCGGTGTCTTTCCTTAATAGGAGGGGTCGTCCCTGTGGGGATGTGGTGATGCACTTTGTCGGCTCTGCCGAAGTCAGAAGGGTGTTGGCTAAAGGCTGCTGCATTCCGCCGCACTACGCGTAGCACTCCTGCTTTCTGTCCATCGGGGGTATCTGCGTTGCCGATCTGAATATCAGCCCACCACGGGGGCTCTTGACCAGTCGTTGACGGCCCCTCGGTCGCCGTCTCTTGGGCCGCTGTGATTACCTCTTGACCTACGACGTCTTGGAAGTCGATTGAGCTTATTTTTGCCACCAGGCAGCGCTTGTGTAGTCTGATAGCATAGGGGTGCGGGTTCAATATGCGTACTGGCACTCTTCCGTGTTTCACCTTTGCTAGTGTTCTCGCCACAGCGAAGGGTTGTTGGCCCTCCGAGTCACAGGGTTCCACCAAGGCTTCATAGTCTCTTCCTCCTGGACCGATTCTTGCTTTACACCAAACTACCTGTTCGGAGTTCGGCCTCAAGAGAGTAGCCCGGTGATCAGCGATTCTGGCCTTCCCCACCTCCCCTTGATGGTTGGCAAATTTCTTCTCTTTCTCCAGCAGGTGCACCGTCTGCTGCAAGGCTCTCCGCTCCACTGGGGCGGCTATCTGCATCTCTTGCCGAAGGGCTTCTACTAGCTCATCAGGGCAGTTTTTCAAGACGTTCATCCCCAGGATGACGGGAGGTAGATGGGTGTTAGGAGCCGTGGTAATAAGATACCCTTGCCGGGGTAACGTCGCGTTTCCAATTTTCGTGTCCGCTTCCCAGTAACCCTGATACGTTATGGGTTGCCCATTGCTGGCCAGCAGATGGAGCCATGTGGTTGGCGGGGACACAATGGCGGCTTCGTCCCAGTACTGAAGGAACTCGGTGATCCGGATGGTGGAGACTTGCGACCCAGTATCTAACAGAGCTGGAATTTCAATTTCATCGATACAGATCTTCAGGTGCGGGCACTCCCCGACGTATCTGGACCATTCTTGGGGCAGCGGCCCACTTATTGGTTCCTCTCCCGAAGGTCGGTCCGCTGCCTCGGGAGTTCTTCGTTTAAATCAGCCGCAGGACAGTTCCTTTCGATATGGCCACTTTGTCGACACCTTCTGCATATTGGGCTCCCCTGCGAGTCGAACTGGTCGGTGGGTCTTCGGCCATATTCTTTTACCACATCCCAGCGGGGACGACTTCGCCCACTTCGTTCTTGACGCCATTCTTGGCGCCTATTCCTCCCTTGGTCCCTGTCGAACTCGTCCATCCTTCGGTTCATTCGGGAAAGAGTCGCCGTCATCTCCGCCAGCTTTTGGTTGAGCGTTTCCATAGAATCTGGACTTGGCGAGGCTTGTGCTTGTTGGAGGACCGTTCCTCCTTGGGTTGGTCCGTCCAATTTCCTGAGCGGTGTGGTTTCCCTATAGTTATCTTCTTCACTCCACTCCAAAGACGCGTCTTTCTCTACATTATTACTCTGCTTCTTCCCCAGGATCTGCAGCATCGTTTCTTTGAATTCGGAGAAGGAGCTTTCTGGTTGTCGTCGTCTCTCCATGCGCATTTGGGAACGAATCGTCTCTCCTCTTGCCCCTTCCACAAACAGGTCTGTTAATGTTTTGTCTATCCCTTCAACCTCTCGTTCATCTAGAGCCCGTATAGTCTTTGCAGCTTCTTGTAGGGCCAGCGCAAAATCGCGCAATGATTCATCAGGTCTTTGCTTCCTCGCATAAAGGCGGCTCTTTAATTCCGCTATGGTCTGGCAGTCAAATATGGTGACTAGCTTCTTGAAGATGCATTCGACAGTCTTCTTTTCGCTGTCTTCCCATGCCTTCACTTCCCGGAGCGCCGAGTCCGTCAATTGACCCATCACGATCTCTATTTTCTGTTCCTCCGTTAGCGAGTACAGGCGGAACATGGAGTACATCTTATCTTTGAATTCTTTAAATGTACTTGAACCCGGCACTTGTTTTCCTGCAAATGTTGGTAACCATGGCGCTCCGAAATAGTATGGCATAGTCAACGGTGATGCCGCCATAGTGGTCGTGTTTCCCTGTGCGGGTGGCGGTGGTAGCATGGGAGCAACAGGAACCTGTGGATCCGTCATCTTGTTCGTATCCTGTTCGTGACGCCAAGTTGTGATATGTAGTGTAGCGTACCTGAGGTCTCACGCTTGTCCGGGGCGGCCTTCTTGGTGGTTCTGTTCTTTCTTGTCACGGGGTCAGCCGGGGGCCGGGTAGAACGGCTGCTCTGGACCTGGGCAGAAGGACGGAGATGCCCCCAATACGAACAACACCCCCCTTAGGCGTATAAGAATAACTATGGTGAGGCACGGTGACAAGGATTTATTATAACGAGACTAATCCCCGCGTAGGGAGTCACTGGGCCTGCAAGTAGTAAACCTAACACAGTTCAATTAAGATTCTCAATATTTGTCACCTATCATTCACAAAAGTAACATGAACATAGCATAGTAACTACACAAATGCATTCTTAGCACTCTAACATGCAAAAGTGGCTTTTAGGAAAATGAATTGCATAAATACTCAGACAGTACGTTGAAAACGCCACTAGGTGGCACTATGCACTCAATAGAGGGGATAATGACACAATAACTATATAATCCGGAGAAGTTCAAATGTGCGTTTGCACGGGAATGTCACTGTCATTACATTTATTCCCCAAATGGGTAAAAGGGTTGGCAAGTCCTGCACAAAGTACTCGGGGTTGTCAGCCTTGAAACGGAGAGTCCTGAGCTTACGGATAGTTACCTCCGCCGGGGACAAATCAAACAGTGTCAGTCGCCTTGCTGGGTACACCCCCTTAAGTACTGCATGGGGAGGGGAGTCCGATTAATGATAGTTCTCACTTAGGGCCGGCCCGTGTCCTGAGGTGTAGTCGCGAGGACTGGTGACAGGTGGTGCTTTGGCCCAAATGAGGCCGCGCGGTCAGGCTTGCTGTGGCTCAGGGGACTCTTTCCTTAATGGTCCCCCAGTAGGTGTATTAAGGGGGAACTATAATAGGAGGGGTAACCGGTGCGACCAGCCAAGGTTGAGGTGAATGGGGCTGACAGTCTCTGGACCCCTCTATGGTGTCTCTCACTTTTAGGGTCAATGGGGAAGGCTGAGCAGTGTGTCAGTACCTGTTTCTTCCTTTACAGCCGCACTTAATCTCCTCACGTGATGTCTGGTGCTTCCCTGTAAGGGCCCGCTCTGCTGCCAGCGGCTCCCGCTCTTTCCTTTCCCCTGCCCGCGGCTCTCTGCTCCGACGCGCTCTCCTCGCGTCACTCTCCGTCTGTCCGTTCCCTTCGTGCTGCTGCTGGGCGCTCTCCGTCCCCTCTGTTCCGCGTTGCCGGGCGCGCTCCGTCTCTTCTCCTCACCACTGCTGGGCGTTCACCGTCTCCTCTGTTCAGCGTTGCCGGGCGCTCTCTGTCTCTTCTCCTCACCGCTGCTGGGCACGCACCGTCTCGCCTCCTCACCGCTGCTGGGCGCGCACCGTCTCCTGTTTGGCGCCAGTCCCGCCTCTCCTTTTTTCCGCTCTCCGGGCTGTCCAACCCCTTGAGCCTCCAGGCTCCTCTCTCCTGGGTCCTAGTGTCCTCCAGGTACGTGGGACCACGTTGGTTGCCTAGCGACCGGATAGTGGCTGCAGTGATAATTACGAGGGGCCGGGGCAGATACGAGGTATCACACATGACCTCCAGAATAGTATGGTCTGTAATGTGAGCAATATACAATATAACTGTGAATCTCAGTTTATCTAGTGTATGTGCAGCTGCAGTGCCCATGTGCAGTACTAAGACAGAACAATGTGGTCCTTGAAAATTAGATTTAGAGAACACACAGCACATCATAAAGCAATTTACACTACATAGTGTTTCAGGAGCAAAAAATCAGAACAGACAGGACTCAATTTAGCAGGCACACAGTGGTTCTAATATTGTTTACTTAGGAACACCTGTGTACTCCTCTAAACTGAGTCCTGTGGTTTACCTTGGAACACCTGTGTACTCCTCTAAATTGAGCACTGTACTGTTATCCTGCCTCTGAAATACCCCTATTCAATGTGAGAACCCCCACCTATACTAATATGGGAGAACGGGGCACACAGTGACAGCTCTGCAGCCATGGTCAGGGCACTGCTCTCTGAGCTGTGCTTGTGGCCGATCATTGCAGCAGTTACAGGCAATTTGCACTGGCTCAGTGCATTACACACACTGACAGGTGTGTGAGAGAAGGAAGGTCAGGGTGATGGAGGAGAGGATGTGGCTGGGGTATGAGGGAAAGAGGGTGATAGAGGAGAGGAGGAGCCACGGTGTCAGGGAAGAAGGATAATGGAGTGGATATGGTCGGAGCATGAGGGAGGGAGCAGGGTGATAGAGGAGAGGATGTGGCTGGAATGTGAGGGAAGGAGCAGGTTGATGGAAGAGAGGATATGGCTGGTGTGTAAGAGAAGGAAGAGGATTATGGAGGAGATGATATGACTGAGGTGTGAGGAAAGGAGGAGGGTGATGGAGGAGAGGATATGGTTGGGCTGTGAGGGCAAATGATGATCAGTAACTAACCAGCCATTAGGCAATTCTGCAGCCTAGAGTGCCAGGGCTTGGGTGGGCAACTTTCAGATGCACCCAGATCCTTCCAGAACTTTCAGCATTATGGTAGTGCGGTATTGGCAGATTTCAGTGGGTGTGGATCATACGGTTTACCACACTTAGGTCGACAGTGTCTAGTTCGACCACTATTGGTCAACAGTAAGTAGGTCGACAGGGTTTCTAGGTCAACATGGTCTGTAGGTTGACATATACAAGGTCGACAGGACAATAGGTCGACATGAGTTTTAAAAAAAAGGTGTTGTTTTCTCCGTAGAGTGACCAGGAAGCCCATTTAGTGCACTGTGTCGCTACCGCTGCACTCGACACAGGTTACCATTCCCAATTGTAATCCACGTGGATCGTAAAGCATGAAAATGTTCAAATGTGAAAAAGTAATGTCGACCATTTGTCATTTCAACCTAGAGACCATGTCGACATATAAACCCTGTCGACCTACTCACTGTCAACCAATAGTGGTCGACATAGACATTGTCAACCTAAGTGTGGTCGACTTGAGACCGAATACCGATTTCAGTGTGGAGAAGCTAGAAGAAACCAGGTACTAGGACTGGAAGGAAGATGCAGAGCACATAGGATGGAGTTTGAAATTAATTAATACTAATAATATAAGTAAGATGCTGTATTGCTTTTGAGTGCTGGTATTTTGGGGTAGATGTGGGAAGGGGGGGGGGTCACAGGGCTATGGGGTCCATTGTATTGTTAGGAGAAGGGACACTTATCTTCTAATCTCTCACAACAGCATTATGCTAGCTACTGATAGCAGGACGTATTATCCAGAGAAGGGACCTTATCTTTGCTAGCATATGGAGGGCGAGGGGGGCCAGAGTAACATTGAGTGACAGCATCACTGTGAATAAATACAGTGGCTGTGGGTAATTACATTGTTAGTCAAGCAATGCATTGTCCACACATTGAAGGAGGCATAGGCCTTACGCCATCCTTGGTTTTATTAGTGATGAAGGATAATTTAGTAACCCCCTAACATACCATTTTTGCCCAGCAGATTGACTCACGTTTCACCACTGTCTGACAGTTTGCTTGAGCCAGTTTTATCCAAGTAATGATCATGTGGTGTGACGTATGTATAGATGTGTATTTTTTGAAAGGGAATGATATCTATAACAATTTTAATACATAAGTATGTGTGCTATTTATTGTACCTTGATTAGCTCCGGAAGAGCAGGACCTATGTCCCAAATGAGATCACTCCAAGTACTATATCACATTTACAACTCTTTGAAATAGGAAAGTCAATAATCTTATGTACAGTAACTTCTATAGAGATCTCTAATATATGTATTTCTGTACACGTAGCAGCTAACACATACAGTATATCTTGAAGTAGAGAAAAAAGTGATCTACATGGATATTGGGGGTAATTCCAAGTTGATCGCAGCAGGAATTTTGTTAGCAATTGGGCAAAACCATGTGCACTGCAGGGAGGGCAGATATAACATGTGCAGAGAGAGTTAGATTTGGGTGGGTTATTCTGTTTCTGTGCAGGGTAAATACTGGCTGCTTTATTTTTACACTGCAATTTAGATTTCAATTTGAACACACCCCGCCCAAATCTAACTCTCTCTGCAAATGTTATATCTGCCCTCCCTGCAGTGCACATGGTTTTGCCCAATTGCTAACAAACTTGCTGCTGCGATCAACTCAGAATTATCCCCCAAGTGTACTGCAGGGGAGTCAGATATAACATGTGCAGAGAGAGTTAGATTTGGGTGTGGTGTGTTCAATCTGCAATCTAAATTGCACTGTAAAAATAAAGCAGCCAGTATTTACCCTGCACAGAAACAAAATAACCCACCCAAATCTAACTCTCTCTGCACATGTTAAATCTGCCTCCCCTGCAGTGCACATGGTTTTGCCCAACTGCTAACAAAATCCCTGCTGCGCTCAACTTAGAATTACCCCCATTGATATAAAAAATAATAAAGAATTAAGAGATTATAAAATATGCAACAGAGTCTATACAGATAATCTGTACATCCCCGTCAGGCATACTGAAATATGAAATATGAGAAGAATAGTATAGAAACCTCTGCAAGACAATGAAAAGCTATAAAGCTATGTATAATGAATGTAACTTAGCTATCCTATTTGGTTATTGTTGCAATGTGTCTGACATGGATACATGATTAATGGATTGATTTAATGCAAACGCTACACTGACTATTTGTGAACCTTTACTGTGAAATTGCATTGATGTAAGGCAACATTTAAAGATTTTTATCTTCTTAAAATGATTTGTATTTGAATTATATACTATACATGATTTGTTTTTAACTATTGAAATGTTTATTAATATTTAAATCTTTGATACAAGTGCTCCTGCTGAGAACTGATGGTGAATGCAGCTGTACGCTAATTAAGCAGAGACATAGAAAGTCAGCTAGCTACAAGTAATTGAATTGGGCACTTCAGTGAATTTAAATCTAGCTTGTGATTCCTCTTTGAAAAAGTCTCACTCCTTGAGACGAAACGCATCAGTGATTAACAGTATAGAACAATGCTTCAGTGATTAACGACTGGAAAGCAGTTTGTCAATAGGAACACAGGACTGAGTTTTGAATATGTATCACCCAATAGCTACAAAAGCCTCTCCATATATTCTACATTTTAATTTTGCAGAGCAAAAGAGCTGAATCTTTTTTTTTTTTAATATAATGCACTGACCGACTTTGACATTCCTATTGCACTGGAGCCAGTATTTGTAGCTTTCAGCTGCATACAAATAGCCTGTCTGATGTCTGAGCTAGGACTTAGATTTTATATACTTGCAAACTGTAGCATAAGATATTATTCCTAAAGCAATTTTCCTTTCTGTGTGATACATTCAAATAATGTATCTGGATGCTGGTATGTGCCATATTGGATCATGCATCTAATGGTGGTTATGGGGCTAATTCAGTAAGGATAGCAAATTCTGTTAATCAGCAGAATATGCTATCCTTTTCCTAGCATGCTGGAGCCGGCCATCGCTGGGCAAAGCCGCCCAGCATTCTGCATGGAGCCTCTTCCCCCTTCAACAAGCAGAAATTGCGAGTGTTCGCAATTTCTGCTTCTTAGCATAAATATTGGAAGCCTCCTGCCGACGCAGCTTGGCTGCGCCCGCAGGACACCCGCCGCCTTCTTCCTGATCACTACGGGTGTATGTGATGTCAAGCAGCCGCTGTGATCACTCTCACGACATGCCCCCATTTGGCCGACTCCGCCCCCGTTTGAGGTGCACCGCCCCCGCAACGCTCCATCTCCTCCCTGGAAATGGAGCATTGCCCACCCCCACCCACACCCCACGAACGCCTCTGCCTGATTGACAGGCAGAGGTGATCGCATTTTCTGCGGCCCCTCACAGAAAGTGCAGGCGCCTGTGCAAGACAGGCGCTGTGCATGTGCCAGCAGGGTATTCGTAAAAATTCCGGTTGGATCGCGATTCCAACCAGAATTAGCCCCTTAATTCTGTCATTTGTAAAACACAAGTATTTTAACTATATTTTATTATAGGTATAATATGTTCTGCTTTGTAATGTCTTCTTCATCACAAATTAAGCGGTTGGTTTTAGAATGGGAGGTTTTGCTGTTTTATTTTTGTTTTTTGCAGCAATACTATTGCACACTTGTAGTGGCAAGTTACTGGGGGTGATCTTTAGGAGCTAGCTTTATGGTGGACCTGAAATGTTCCACTATTTTGAATTAGCGCAGGTGCTAGTGGGCTTGGGCATCTTTATCTGTCTGTCTTTTCTTACAGTACCTGCCCAGGATTCCTGCATTGATAGTGGTGGTTGCACTACACAATTAACCAGCAAAATTGTGCTACTGCCATCCAGGCCTGGCAACACGGGGGTACAAAGGGTACCCCTGTCCCTGGCCCCAAAGTCCTGAGGGGCCCCAATGTTCAGAGGAACAACCCCACCCCCTACCCAATTACTGGTGCCGGCTCCCGGCAGCAGATCAGCAGTGCCGCAATTCGCGGGTGTTTAGTGGGCGGGCCTAATGCCGAGAAGTGCCCCTGCCCATGAGAGACGAGTTCTGTAGTCAGGTATGATTCTCCAGTTTGCTCTCTCTCTCCCTAACACTCTGTCCCCTCTCCCTCTTATTGACAGTCTCTCTTACTGTCTCTCTCCCTCTCTCTGCCTAACACTCTCTTTCGTCTCTCCCTGACGCTCTCTCTCTTCTTGACTCACTGTCTCTGTCCCTGACACTCTCTATCTCTCCCTGACACTCTCTCTCTCCTCTCCCTGATACTGTCTCTTTCTCTCTCTCTCCATCCGTTACTCTGCCTCTCTCTTTGAGACTGTTTCTTGCTCTCTCTCTGACACACTCCCTCCCCCTCTCTCCCTGACACTTGGTCTCTCTCCCTGATGGGGTATCTCTCACACTCTCTCTGACACTGTCTCTCTTTCTGACTCTCCCTGACACTCACTCTAACTCTCTTTCCCTCCATGACACTGTCTCTCCCTCTCTCTCCCTGACCGTCTCTCTCACTGACAGTCTCTCCCTGACACTGTCTCTGTCTCTCACTCCCTGACTCTCTCTCTCCCTGACTGTCTCTCTCACTGACATTCTCTCTGTGACTCTCTCTCTCCCTGACCCTGTCTCTCTATCTCCCTGACACTGTCTCTCTCTCTGTCCCTGACACTGTCTCTCTCTATCGTCCCTCTCTCCCTCTTTCTCTCCCTGACAATCTCTCTGTCTCCATCCCTGATACTGTCTCTCTCTCTCTCTCTCTTTCTCTCTCTCTCTCTCGTTCCCTCCATGACTCTGCCTCTCTCTATTTCTGAGAGGGAAATACAGACTGGGTACTGAGAATAGGCATGTGCTGGGGGAATGTGCACTCATCTAGGAGGCGTTCACGTATGCTGTGCTGTTGCTATTTTACACATGGTTTAGGCTTTTTACTTTGCTGCTTGTTAACTACTACTACTACTTTTGTTTTGAGCAATGATATTGAATGCACGATTGTTAGTAAATTTCTGTTTTGGATTATTTTCTATTGAAAGTACTTGCAAGATACAGTAGTTTTATTGGTTATTGCTATTACATTACTAATTTTCCAAACGTTTTTAAACAGAAATAACTTCCATGTGTTTGTGCCGCTGCTCTGTTTCTTAGATTAGCCAGCCAGCCTTCTGTCTATGTTGGTGAACAAAATTGTGGGCTGTGAGGTGCTCAAAAATGTCTAGCAATTACTGGAAATTAATGTTATAGAGATTAATAATACTGTAAGAACAAAAGAGGCCCACATTATGTGATTTTAGCAGTTTTTATGAATTTTTGGAATATTATACAGTTTCAAAACCAAAACATGAAGGAGATACAGATCCAAAACCAAAAGCCATGACGGGGACTGGCGCACATCCGTACTTTATTTATATGGCACTAATTACATTATGCAGCGCTGTTCAGAGCTAACAATCTAAATCACCCGCCCTGCACACAGACACTTTATGATCCTTTTTTGCCAGAAATTAATTGTTTTTATTACCAGTTATTTATATAGCGCATACATATTCGCTGTTATTTATATAGCGCACACAACTATTACAGAGAATAATTCACATCAGTCCCTGCCCCAGTGGAGCTTACAATCTATATTCCCTACCACATGTACACGCACACACATTAATGCTATATACAAACTCCACACAGTTAGGGCCATGGTGGGAATCAAACCCATGACCTTAGTGCTGTGAGGCAGTAATGCTAACCAATACACCATTCATACTGCCCGGCAGTTAATTAACCTACAGTACCAGTACACCTAAGCAATACATCTTTGCAATGTGGGAGAAGCACAGTGCTCGGTCACAATGATTGTTGTGAATAATATTCTGTAGATGGATGGGTAATATTGTATTGTGAGAGCAGTACCAGATCAATTCCTAGTGCCAGTGCTGCCATCAGGAGAAGACTTCTGGAACTGGTGTCCCAGGCCCAGATAGCTAGGAGGGCCTGCCCCTGTTTGCTCCTCCCCCTGCTGGAACCCTGAAGATCCCCCCTCCCACAAGTGCTTCTGACAGCCAGCCACCTCCATCCCTCTACTAGGTCATCCACCCCTTATCCCTTGAAGAGCCCTCATCAACTCCCCATTACTGTTTCACTTTTCACCTCCCCCTGTAGCTGCACTGCTTACAACAACCTCAATTACTTCCTTCCTATTCTATGTTCTCTGTTAAACTTCTGTAGTGGAGTAGGAGGGAGGGGCCCTGTCTATTTGGTCAGTCCCAGGCTGCACAATGGGCCTAATTCAGATCTGATCGCTGGGCTGTGTTTTTTGCTGTCCTGCGATCAGGTAGTCGCCACCTACAGGGGGAGTGTATTTTCGCTGTGCAAGTGTGCGATCCTATGTGCAGCAGAGCTGCAAAATATTAGTTTGTGCATTCTCTGCGCATCCCAGGACATACTTTTTCAGCGCGATTGAATCCTGCTGATCGGGGCCGGAGCTGACGTCAGACACGCTCCCTCAAAACGCTTGGACACGCCTGCGTTTTTCCAGACACTCCCTGAAAATGGTCAGTTGTCACCCACAAATGGCCTTTTACTGTCAATCACCTTGCATATACCCGTGCGAATGGATCCTTCGCACCATCCCGTTGCTGACCGGCGATGCCCATTGTAGCTGTCCAACGCGCCTGCGCATTGCAGTGAATATGCTTGCGCAGTTTGGATCTGATCGCCCGCTGTGCGAAAACACACAGCAGTGATCAGATCTGAATTACCCCCAATATCTGAAGGCAGCTCTGCCTAGTGCATGCAATTACAAAAGAAATGTTACTGTGCAGTTTGTCTACATTACATGCATTGCTAGTGACACGTTCCATAAATAATACAGTCCCTAGAAATAGAAATTAGTAGATCTTCACAATTATAAGTTAAATCTAGCCATACCTGTAGCAGCTGGCAGGGAAGTGGTTAATGCTGTAGCATATCTCCCAAAGTGACCTATTTCTACCAGGACACAATGTTCTACTCCCATTTTCACGATGCTTTTTCCATTGAATTAACCTGATGTAAAAACCAAAACAAAACACTTTTATCATCAATAACTTAATTCAGTTCAGGTTACTTCAGGGTAAAATAATTGGCAAAGGCAGCAGTATAATGTGTTGCAAATGGAAGTGGTCTTGTTCAGAATTACATAGCACAGAGTTGTAGCACAGAGGCAGTTAATGCAGTAATGTAGTAAAACTGATTTGTGGCAAATGGACAAAAGTTAAGAAATACTGTTTAAAGAAGCATCATCTCGGTTGATGTCCAGTGGATGATTGCTGATTAAATCTCTTTTCTGGTACATAAAACCTCCAAAAACAGTGAATAGATCTCTTTATGTGATTACAGATAAAATGTTAAACATGCACTATTGGATGATAGAGCAAAAGAGATGTACACTCTACATAATAAGAGAAATGCATACATATAGCATACCTCCCAACTGTCCCGATTTTGGTGGGACAATCCCATTTTTCACGGTCTGTCCTGCTGTCCCACCCGCGGGTTGCAGTGTCCCACGGGTGGGGGGCAGTTGGGAGATCCCCCCTGTCACTTGCTGCTCTGAGCAGAGCAGCGGTGAATAGATGCTGTGCGCATGCGCACAGCATCTATTCCTGGCAGAGAGGGACAGGGGGCATGGCCAGCAGCTCTCTCAGAGCTGTCTATGCCCCCATAATGACAAAAATGGGGGCGTGGATTGCAATTGTGGCAGTTGCCATGAGGCCATGCCCCTTTCTATTAGGTCACACCCCCTAAATTCGGGCATGCGCCTTTGGCGTGCGATTGTTTCCCTCCTCTGATCACACTAAAATTGGGAGGTATGACATAGTGACCCACCAGCCACAGTAAGGCATTTCTGCTCAGGTGGTGCTGCACTACCTGATAATAGCACCACTTTTGGTCATACATTTATGTATTTCTAATTTGAGACCCAAATTAGCTGGAGGCACACCAAGATCTTCCAATATGCCTCTCAAAACAGGGATATACAGAATGGTTATCAATCAATATATTGGTCCAGGGAGGTGTTATTCATCTAGACCACAGGTTCTTGATCTGGAAAGTGTGAACTGTACGTGGTCCTGAGGATCGAGTTTGAGAACCACTGATCTAGACAAATTCCTTTGACTGCAATTTCAAATGCAGAGATCTCTTTTACATACTGTACATTTGCAAACAAATAGTAAGTCGCAGCCACAGCAAGACGACTCCGCACTGGTGGTCCTACACTTCATGGTAATAGCACCTGAAGCCCAACTCGCACCTTGCACCATCCATGATGTTTATTTGTGAGGGCACCAGCGCACCTATATTGGTTGAAAAGAGTGCCAGATTCTGGACTTTGCTCTCTCTCTCTCTCTGTATGTATGTATGTATGTATGTATATATATATATATATATATATATATATATATATATAAAACAAAAGGAGTGAATGGCACACACTTTAGCTTCAAAACATGGGTGCCAGGTTTTGAAATATTATATTAGCAATGTTCAACCTCTGATCCACTAGCTGATCGCCCAAGACATGCATATATTATTGAATAGATCATCATTGTTCTTGTACAAGTCATGTTTGATGAGGTCATTTTGGGAAATATTTGTCATGGGGGTATATTTTCTAAAGCTTCTAAGATTAAAATTGAAAAGTGGTGGTGTTGCCCATAGCAACCAGTCAGATTATGTCTATCATTTTCTAGGATGCAATAGAAAAATGATAGACAGAATCTGATTGGTTGCTATGGGCAACATCACCACTTTTCATTTTTAGAAGCTTTAGTAAATTTACCCCAAAGTGAGGCAGTGATGTGCTGCTTCCATGTGAGCAGAGTCTCTAGGAGAGCTGTTACTGTTTAAACTAGTGGTGTGATACAGCTGTGGCTTTGTGATTAGGTTCAAATTACAATTGGAAGTAGATCAGGACTAAAGTGTGCTATCATTAGGAAATAATACACAGACAAGGGATCTAATCTGTCCAATCCAATAATCTGTCATATCTGTCTCAGAATACCACATCATTATATATTAGAGATGAGCAGGTTTGGTTCTCAGAGAACCAAACCCTACCAGTCTTCACGCTCCGAGCCCGGATACAAGTCACGCTCGGGTTTTCCCGCCTGACTCGGAAACCAGAACAAGGCAAAACGTCATCATCCTGCTGTCGGATTATCGCGGGGTTTGGAGCCGTGCATTACCACCATTTTCTCTCCAGCATTGGAGAGTGTAGAGAGAGGACGTGTCCCCGTTCTCTCAGTGTCCTCAGTGTCCGTGTCTTGTGCTGCATCTGTCCAGTCACAGTGTTGTGTCCCCTGCTGCCATATGTCCAGTGCTGTCCAGTGGTGCTGTGTTGTGCTGCATCAGTTCAGTGGTGGTGTGTTGTGCTGCATCAGTCCAGTCACAGTGGTGGTGTCCTCTGCTGCCATATGTCCAGTGCTGCTGTATAATAAGTCCCTTAGAGTGTTGCTGTGTTGTCCTGCATAAGACCAGTGGTTGTGTCCTGTGCATCAGTCAGTCCAGTGACCAGTCACAGTGGTGTCCTCTGCTGCCATATGTCCAGTGCTGCTGTATAGGGTGCTGTGTTGTGCTTCAGTTCAGTGGTGTACTGTCCTGCATCAGTCCAGTGGTGGTGTCCTTGTGCTGCAGTATATGTCCAGTGGTACTGCCGTATATGTCCAGTGATCCTGCTGTGTAATTCCAGTAATCCTGCCATATAATTCCAGTAATCCTGCCATATAATTCCAGTGGTACTGGCGTAAAATTCCAGTGGTACTGGCGTATAATTCCAGTAATCCTGCCGTATAATTCCAGTAATCCTGCCGTATAATTCCAGTAATCCTGCCGTATAATTCCAGTAATCCTGCTTTATAATTCCAGTAATCCTGCCATATAATTCCAATGGTACTGCCATATATGTCCAGTGATCCTGCCGTGTAGTTCCAGTAATCCTGCCATATAATTCCAGTAATCCTGCCATATAATTCCAGTGGTACTGGCGTATAATTCCAGTGGTACTGGCGTATAATTCCAGTAATGCTGCCGTATAATTCCAGTAATCCTGCCGTATAATTCCAGTAATCCTGCTTTATAATTCCAGTAATCCTGCCATATAATTCCAGTGGTACTGTCATATATTCCCAGTAATCCTGCCGTATAATTCCAGTAATCCTGCAATATAATTACAGTGGTACTGTCATATAATTCCAGTAATCCTGCCATATAATTCCAGTGGTACTGGCACATAATCCCAGTAATCCTGCCGTATAATTCCAGTGGTACTGGCGTATAATTCCAGTAATCCTGCCGCATAATTCCCGTAATGCTGCTGTTTAATTCCAGTGATACTGCCGTATAATTCCAGTGATCCTGACATATAATTCCAGTTATCCTGCCATATAATTTCATATAAATCCATATAATTCCGTATAAATCCAGTCCAGTGGTGCTGTCATATAAGTTCAGTGGTGCTGTCCTGTGCTGTATATTATTTACTCCAAATAAAGGGGTTATTAATATTTAATCCAAATAATTTTTACAGGGTTTGCCCTGTGAGGTGTAGGGTTACGCTCTCCTGTGCAGAATATTGTGTTATAATATAGCTCCAGAAAAATAATGGAGAACAAATATTTGGAGAATAAAATAGGGAAAGATCAAGAACCACTTCCTCCTAGTGCTAAAGCTGCTGCCACTACTCATGACATAGACAATGAAATACCATCAACGTCGTCTGCCAATGTCGATGCCCAATGTGATAGTAGAGGGCATGTAAAATCCAAACAGCCAAAGTTTAGTAAAAAGACCCCAAAAAATAAATGTAAATGTTCTGAGGAGAAACGTAAACTTGCCAATATGCCATTTACGACACGGAGTGGCAAGGAACGGCTAGGGCCCTGGCCTATGTTCATGACTAGTGGTTCAGCTTCACTTGACAATGGAAGCCCTCATCCTCCCACTAGAAAAATTATAAGAGTTAAGATGGAAAAAGTATAGCAAAGAACTGTGCGTTCTGAGATGGTATCACAAATCCCTAAGGAGAGTCCAAGTGTGTCGGCGGTTGCGATGCCTGACCTTCCCAACACTGGACGGGAAGAGGTGGCTCCTTCCACCATTTGCACGCCCCCTGCAAGTGCTAAAATGAGCACCCACAGTCCAGTTTCTGATATTCAAATTGAAGATGTCACTGTTGTAGTACACCAGGATGAGGATATGGGTGTTGCTGGTGCTGAGGAGGAAGTTGACGATGAGGATTCTGATGGTGATGTAGTTTGTTTAAATGAGGCACCGGGGGAGACACCTTTTGTCCATGGGATGAAGAAGCCCATTGTAATGCCTGGGTAAAATACTAAAAAAGCCACCTCTTCGATGTGTAATTATTTTTCCACAAACCCGGACAACAGGTGTCAAGCCGTGTGTTGCCTCTGTCAATCTGTAATAAGTAGGGGTAAGGATGTTAAACACCTAGGAACATCCTCCCTTATATGTCACCTGCAGCGCATTCATCATGAGTCAGTGTCAAGTTCTGAAACTTTAGGTAAGAGCGTAAGCAGTTCACTGACACCTTAATCCCTTCTCCCTCTTGTACCCAAGCTCCAGCAAACCACACCACCAACTCACTCAACATCAATTTACTCCTCAGTCAGGAACAGAAGTAGTCCTGCAGGCCATGTCACTGGCAAGACTGAGGAGTCCTCTCCTAACCGGGATTCATCCGGAGGATCCTTGAGTGGTACACCTGCTGTTGCTGCCGCTGCTGCTGGGAGTTGAACATCATCCCAGAGGGGAAGTCGGAAGACCACTTGTACTACTTCAACTAAGCCATTGACTGTCCAACAGTCCTTTGTGAGGAAGGTGAAATATGACAGCAGTCATCCTGTTGCAAAGCGGATAACTGAGGCCTTGACAGCTATGTTGGTGTTAGACGTGCGTCCGGTATCCGCCATTAGTTCAGTGGGACTTATAGAATTGTTTGAGTTACTCTGTCCCTGGTATTAAATTACATCTAGGTTCCACTTCACTAAGCAGGCGATACTGAGAATGTATAGAGACATCAGAAAAAGTCTCCTCAGTGTCCTACAAAATGCAGTTGTACCCAATGTCCAATTAACCACGGACATGTGTACAAGTGGAACAGGGCAGACTAAGGACTATATGACTGTGACAGCCCACTGGGTAGATGTATTGCCTCCCACAGCAACAACATCAGCAGCGGCACCATTAGGAGAATCTTGCAAATGCCAACTCGTTCCTAGGCAGGCTACGCTATGTTTCACTGCTTTCCGTAAGAGGCACACTGCTGACAACCTCTTACGGAAACTGAGGGACATCATTGCACATTGGCTTACCCCAATTAGACTCTCCTTGGGATTTGTGACATCGGATAATGCCACCAATATTGTGCATGCATTACATCTGGGCAAATTCCAGCATGTCCCATGTTTTGCACTTACAATTAATTTGGTGGTGCAGAATTTTTTGAAAAATGACTGGGGCATGCAGGAGATGCTGTCGGTGGCCTGAAAAATTGCAGGCCACTTTTGGCATTCAGCCACTGCATGCCGAAAACTGGAGCACCATCAAACATGCCTGAACCTGCCCTGCCATCACCTGAAGCAAGAGGTGGTAACGAGGTGGAATTCAACACTCTATATGCTTCAAAGGATGGAGGAGCAACAAAGGCCATTCAAGCCTATACATCCACCTATGATATAGGCAAAAGTAAAGGAGGGGGAATGCACCTGACTCAAGTGAGAATGATTTCTGTCTTGTGCAATGTCCTCCAAACCTTCGTACTTGCCACTTGTGAAGTCAGTTCAGACACTGCCAGCTTGAGTCAGGTCATTCCCCTATTCAGGCTTTTGCAGAAGCAGCTGGAGAAATTGAAGGAGGAGCTAAGACGGAGCGATTCCGCAAAGTATGAGGGACTTGTGAATGGAGCCCTTCATTCGCTTTTCCAAGATTCAAGGGTGGTCAATCTGTTGAAATCAGAGTACTATATACATCCACCTATGATATAGGCAAAAGTAAAGGAGGGGGAATGCACCTGACTCAAGTGAGAATGATTTCTGTCTTGTGCAGTGTCCTCCAAACCTTCGTACTTGCCACATGTGAAGTCAGTTCAGACGCTGCCAGCTTGAGTCAGGTCATTCCCCTATTCAGGCTTTTGCAGAAGCAGCTGGAGAAATTGAAGGAGGAGCTAAGACGGAGCGATTCCGCAAAGTATGAGGGACTTGTGAATGGAGCCCTTCATTCGCTTTTCCAAGATTCAAGGGTGGTCAATCTGTTGAAATCAGAGTACTACATTTTGGCCACCATGCTCGATCCTAGGTTTAAAGCCTACGTTGTATCTCTCTTTCCGGCAGACACAAGTCTGCAGATGTTCAAAGACCTGCTGGTGAGTAAATTGTCAACTCAAGCGGAACGTGACCCATCAACAGCTCCTCCTTCACTTTCTCCCGCAACTGGGGCTGCGAGGAAAAGGATAAGATTTCCGAGCCCACCTGCTGGAGTTGATGCACGGCAGTCAGGAGCAAGTGCTGACATCTGGTCTGGACTGAAGGACCTGCAAACAATTACTGACATTTCTACTGTCACTGCATATGATTCTGTCACCATTGAAAGAATGGTGGAGGATTATATGAGTGACAGCATCCAAGTAGGCATGTCAGACAGTCCATACGTATACTGGCAGGAAAAAGAGGCAATTTGGATGCCCTTGCACAAACTGGCTTTATTTTACCTAAGTTGCCCCCCCCTCCAGTGTGTACTCCGAAAGAGTGTTTAGTGCAGCCGGTAACCTTGTCAGCGATCAGCGTAGGAGGTTACTTCCACAAAATGTGAAAAAGATGATGTTCATCAAAATTAATTATAAATCCCTCCATGAAGACCTTGACCAGCAATTGCCTCCAGAAGGTATAGAGGAACCTGTGATGGTGGATTCCAGTGGGGACGAATTAATACTTTGTGAGGAGGAGGAGGATGTACACAGTGAAAGGAGTGAGGAATCGGAGGATGAGGATGAAGTCAACATCTTGCCTCTGTAGAGCCAGTTTGTGCAAGGAGAGATTGATTGCTTTTTTTTTTGATGGGGGCCCAAACAAACCTGTCATTTCAGCCATAGTCATATGGCAGACCCTGTCGCTGAAATGAATGGTTTGTTAAAGTGTGCATGTCCTGTTTGTACAACATAAGGGTGGCAAGGAGGGCCCAAGGACAATTCCATCTTGCACCTCATTTTCTTCTTTGCATCATGTGCTGTTTGGGGCCCAGTTTTTAAAGTGCCATCCTGTCTGACACTGCCGTACAACTCCAGGGGTACTGCCGTATAAGTCATGGGGTACTGCTGTAAAAGTCCAGTCCAGTGGTGCTGTCTTGTGCTGCATCAGTCCAGTGGTGCTGTCTTGTGCTGCAATAGGTCCAGTGGTGGTGTCCTGTGCTGTATTATTTACTCCAAATAAAAGAGTTATATACATTACTTATATTAATATCCAAATAATTTTTACCGGGTTTGCCCTGTGTGGTGTAGGGATACGCTCGCCTGTGCTGCATATTATTATAATAGCTCCAAATAAAAGGGTTATTATTATCCAAATTAATTTTACAGGTTTTGCCATATGTGTGTGTGGTTTATCGGTACGCTCTCCTGTGCCACCAATATTGTGCATGTATTACATATGGGCAAATTCCAGCACGTCCCATGTTATTTGTGCCGCACACTTGTGTCGCTTAGCTTAGTCATACAGCTACCCAATTGCACTTCATTTTCTTCGTTGCATGATGTGCTGTTTCGGGCCTAGTTTTTGAATAGTGCCATCCTGTCTGCCACTGCAGTGCCAGTACTAGATGGGCCAGGTGTTTGTGCCGCACACTTGTGTCGCTTAGCGTAGTCATACAGCTACCTCATTGCACCTCTTTTTTTTGTTTGCATGATGTGCTGTTTGGGGCCTTTTTTTTATATCTGCCCTCCTGTCTGATACTGCAGAGAAACTTCTAGATCGGCCAATTGTTTGTGTCACTTAGCTTAGTCATACAGCTACCTCATTGCACCTCTTTTTCATCTTTGCATGATGTGCTGTTTGGGACCTAGTTTTTTTAAAAACCATCTTGTCTACAACTGCAGTGCCACTCCTACATGGACCAGGTGTTTGTGCCGCACACTTGTGTCGCTTAGCTTAGTCATCCAGCTACCTCATTGCACCTCATTTTCTTCTTTGCATGATGTGCCGTTTGGGGCCTATTTTTTAAATCTGCCATCCTGCCTGCCACTGCAGTGCCACTCCTAGATGGGCCAGGTGTTTGTGTTGCACACTTGTGTCGCTTACAGTAGCTTAGTCATAGAGCCACCTCGGTGCAACTTTTAGGCCTAAAACAATATTGTGAGGGGTGAGGTTTTCAGAATAGACTAGAAAGAGTGAAAATTAATGTTGTTGAGGTTAGTAAGACCGTAGGAGCAAAATTACACCCCAAATTCTGTGTTATTAGCTGTTTTTAAGTTTTTTCCAAATATCATCCAGATTCAAAACCAAAACCAAAACACGAAAGGGTGGTTTTGGCAAAACCAAGCCAAAACCAAAACACGAGCGGGGAATTAGAACTAAAACCAAAACACGAAAAGTGCCCGCCGCACATCTCTATTATATGATGTCACTTCCGGCCGTACGAAAATACATAAAAAGTCACCCTGCCTTTACTTTAATGGTTATTTTGCACAATTATTAATTTTTTTAAAAAAGAGGACAGACAGTATATATATAGTTATGGGTGTTTTCAGCACATCTGGACCTTATAATTAGGTCTTATTATCCCACTTTGAATTTCATTGGCTAATAAGTCCAGGAAGTGAGGTAAGATGATTATGGGCTATATAAGCCCCATATCCTAGTCCCTCAGCAGGGCCAAAACTAGGGGGGGGCGGCTAGGGGGGCATGTGACCCGGGCGCGGGATCGGATACGGCGCTGGGATCCTGCTGCGTCTGATACAGCAAAAGGAGGAAGTGGAGGAACATGGGATTTGTAGTAAAGTCTGTTACTGGTTATACTTGGAGCTGTAACAGAGAGACTACAAATCCCATGAGGCATTTCACTCACCCTGCAGAGATATGGCCGCCGCTGGAGCTGAAGTAGTCGGCAATCCTGAGCGGCAAGCCGCCCGCCCGCTCTGGCTGTTACTCGATGCAAAGCTTTCTCCAGCCCCACGCTGCCCTGCATTCAGCGCTGAGTCGCTGACAGAGACACCAGCAGTGATTGATTGCAGCAGCCCAGCACCCTTCACCTCCATCTGATTAAAGAGTGAGAGGACTGGAGGTAAAACACACACACTCCCTCACTCTGGTGTTAACCCCTGCAGCTTATTTAAACTGGTTATTCAAGTATATACAGTATATATTGCCTTAGTTTATACCACTGTGACAACTAAAGTTCATATGGATAAATGTATGTATGTATGTATGTATGTATATATGAATGTATATGTATTGTGACAAGAACACTGGGATAGTGTTTGAGGGAAGGTATGTTTGTCCCAGGTTCTTGTCTTACATGTTTTAGAAAATGAAAACTTCTAGGAAAATGCTTTTGTTTTGTTAGAACCTTTTCAGTTTGCTGGAAAAGCTGGATAAGGGCCCTGAGAGAGATAGGGTGAGTTCCAGACATTGGGCCCAGTTCGGATCTTTGGCCTCATAGAGGGCTAATCAGGGCTTTCAGCTGTGCAAGAGTCTTATAGGGCTTCTAGCCTGATTAATGTGGGCAGACTGCCTGGGAAGACTGCAGGATCTCTGTGAGAGAAACACGCTTCCTGATACAAGTGAGCTATACAGTGTTTACTGGAGAACTCTGTGTTTTTGTTTAGTGACAGTTAGGAACATCTTGTGTTTAGTTAGTGCCGGACAGGCAAGGTATTTTCTTTTGGTGTTTGTTTTATTTTCTGTATAATAAAACGGGCTGGGGCCAGTTGTACCGGAAACTGGACTTGTGTGGTTCCTCAGCTGCTGCGTGCTGCCATTTACCCCAGGAAACCGCACCTTGTACCCTTACAGTGTTACAACTTGGTGGAGAATGCGAGCATGCCGTTCTGCGCATAAGTGAAAGCAGCAGCTTTGTGAGGCCTGCAGAAAATGGTGGTTTATGCAGATACAGCCCAGTGTGAAGTTACTGAGACTCGCCCTGAGGATTTGATGTATGTCCTGGGTGAAAGCAGCTACAAAGCCGCCTGAAAAGTCTGTCGACATGGAGGAACTGCTCAAAGCCTTGCTGCAAGCTACAGCGGCTCAGCAGTAGGCCAACAGACAGCAGCAGGTGGCAATGGAGGAAAATTGGAGACTACAGCGAGAGGCCTTAAGAGACGTGATGCAGAGCCTTGCAGCCCGGATTGGAGATATGGCCGTCAGTGCTCCGACCAGCTCTAGTTCTATACGGGCCAGTCACTTTCTGCAGAAAATGACAGAGGCTGATGATGTGGAGGCCTACCTGACCACGTTTGAAAGGACTGCCGAGCGTGAGAACTGGCCGAAAGCACAGTGGGCCAGTCTGCTGGCACCTTTTCTGTCAGGTGAGCTCCAAAAAGCGTACTTTGATTTAAGCCCTGCTGAGGCTCGGGACTATGATAAACTAAAGACTGAGATCCTGACCCGCCTGGGGGTCACGCTGTCAGTACGAGCACAATGGGTGCACCGTTGCTTGTACGCCTTGGAGAAGCCTCCTCACTCCCAGATGCACGACCTTATTCAGATAACAAAAAAATGGTTACAGCCAGAGACATTAACTGGTCCCCAGATGGTTGAAAGAGTCATCATGGACCGCTACTTGAGATCTTTGCCTATGGTCCTGCGCAAGTGGGTGAGCCATGGAAACCCGGGTACTGCTGACCAATTAGTGGACATGGTAGAGAGGTATTTGGCAGCAGAGGAACTACTGATGACCACCCAGCAACCCATAGATCCTCTACAGCGCTCTTCAGTAAAGACTGGCCAAACTGTTCCGTGGGAAAACGTTGCTGGGTGGTTAAGAGAACGCAAGACTGGAGAGACTGTAAACACTGGCCCTGGAGACAGGCCAATGGGGCTAGAACGGTCTATGCTGCCCAAACGGGTTGATAATCGTGTGGTTAAATGTTTTAGGTGTGGTATGTCAGGTCATGTTATTGCCAATTGCCCAGTCACGCAAGAACCCATGCAATGTGATGCTGCCTTTGAATGTCGCAGAATGTCTTTCTTTGCTAGGTTAGCCTGTACTGTGGTACCTTCACCTGAGCTGGAAAAACAAATGTGTGATGTGTTCTTAGAGGGTAACCGGGTAGAGGCCTTGCTAGATTCAGGAAGTTTAGTTACCCTCGTGAAAGCTGGGTTAGTGAACCCCTTAAAGGTCCCGCAAATACCTATTGGGGTAACTTGCATACATGGGGATACCCAGCATTATGTCACTGCTGAAGTGAATATAGAAACTTGTTGTGGGTCAGCAATTGTTAAAGTAGGACTGGTCCCCACCTCGGTGCATGAGTCCATAATAGGGAGGGATTTTCCTCATTTTTGGAAACTGTGGGAATCACGGTTATCAACAGATGTGAGAAGTAAAGAGCCAGTTGATAATACCGGTGATTTTATGGATGTACGTGTGTCTTCGGAACTTTCTGACCCTTTGCCTTTTGCTAGTTTGGCTGGGGAAGTGACAGATGGGCAGTCCAGTGAGGACCCTCTTGCTGGGAACAGAGACATAGTAGTTAGAACTGAAAGCGTGCCTAACCTTAAGGTAAAGAAGGATCTGTTTGCATCTGAACAGTTAAAGGATCCTACCTTAATAAAGGCTAGAGAGAATGTTAAGGTTGTTAATGGGGAACCTGTGGTACCAGGTGACAGGGTTATGTATCCCCACATGGCCATCTGTAATGAGCTCTTGTACCACATTATCAAAAGGGGTGAGGATGTGGTGGAACAGCTGGTAGTTCCCCAGCCTTATCGGAGAACGGTACTAGATTTAGCTCATAGTCACGTTACCGCAGAACATTTAGGGGCAGAAAAAAAAACACTGAGTTTTACAAAGGTTCTTTTGGCCAGGGGTTTATAAAGAAGTGTCTGAATATTGTTCTTCCTGTCCTGAATGCCAGTATCATGCCCCTAGACCCCATTTCAGGAGCCCACTAGTTCCCATGCCTATTATAGAGGTCCCGTTTGACAGAATAGCCATGGATCTCGTGGGGCCCTTGTTAAAGTCTACTCGGGGCCATCAGTATATCCTGGTAATTATGGACTATGCCACTCGATATCCTGAGGCTGTCCCTTTACACACTATCACAACCAAGGCGATAGCTAGGGAGCTGGTGCAGGTTTTTAGTAGAGTGGGAATATCAAAAGAAATTTTGACTGACCAAGGTACTCCATTTATGTCAAGGATCATGAAAGAATTGTGCAAATTATTTAAGGTCACTCACCTCAGGACTTCCATCTACCATCCCCAAACTGACGGGTTGGTGGAAAGGTTTAATAAAACATTAAAAAGTATGTTAAAAAAGGTTGTTGAGAGAGATGGGAAAAACTGGGATTGTTTGTTGCCCTACTTGTTAATGGCCATCAGAGAAGTTCCTCAGTCCTCTACAGGGTTTTCTTCATTTGATTTGTTGTATGGTAGACACCCCAGAGGGCTGTTGGACATTGCCAAAGAGACGTGGGAAGGACAGCCCACTCCTTATAGAAGCGTTATTGAACATGTAACACAAATGCAGGATAGGATTGCAGCCGTGGTACCTATTGTCAGAGAGCACATGGAACAGGCCCAAAGTGCTCAACAGAGGGTCTATAACCGGAGTGCCAAGATACGGGAATTTGCTCCTGGAGATAGAGTTCTTGTTTTGGTACCCACTGTGGAAAGCAAATTCCTAGCTAAATGGCAGGGTCCATTTGAGATTAGGGAAAAAGTGAATGAGGTTAATTACAAAGTATACCAGCCGGGAAAGAAAAAATCCGAACAAATCTACCATGTTAATTTAATCAAACCCTGGAAAGATAGGTTGTCTCTGTCAGCGGAGCCTTGCACTTCAGTGTCTTCACCTCGGTTGCGTCCCACAGTAAAGGTGTCAGAGACATTATCAGCTGATCAGAACAATCAGGTTAAAGAATTTCTCGTCCAAAATAGGGAGATATTTTCAGAGCTGCCTGGCCGAACGATCATAATAAAACATGACATGGTCACAGAACCAGGGGTCAGGGTTCATTTAAAGCCATATAGGATTCCTGAAGCTCAGTGAGAAGCTGTTTCTAAAGAAGTTAAAACCATGTTAGAACTTAGAGTCATAGAGGAATCTAACAGTGAGTGGTCCAGTCTCATAGTGCTCATTCCGAAGCCCGACAGTAGCATACGCTTCTGTAATGACTTTCGTAAGTTAAATGAGGTGTCCAAGTTTGACGCATACCACATGCCCCGTGTGGATGAGCTTATAGAAAGGCTGGGAACAGCCAGGTTTCTCTCCACGTTGGACCTGACCAAAGGTTACTGGCAAATACATTTATCTGATAGCGCAAAAGAAAAAACAGCCTTTTCGGTTCCGGAGGGGCTGTACCAGTATAAGATGTTACCCTTTGGGTTGCATGGGGCTCCAGCAACCTTTCAACGGGCGATGGATAAAATTTTGAGGCCCCATAGAAAATATGCAGCTGCCTATTTGGATGATGTGGTAATTCACAGTACAGACTGGGGGTCCCATTTGGTTAAAGTACAAGCAGTACTGGACTCAATCAGAGAGGCAGGGTTAACTGCTAACCCAAAGAAGTGCTGCCTCGCAATGGAGGAGGTCAAATACTTGGGCTTTACCATAGGCAGAGGTCTGATTAGGCCCCAATTGAATAAAATTGATGCTATTCAAAACTGGACTCGTCCAGTGAATAAAAAACAGGTAAGGGCTTTTTTGGGAATAACTGTGTACTATAGACGGTTTATTCCCAATTTTGCGGCCACAGCAGTGCCGTTGTCAGACCTTACCAAAGGGAAGCAGTCAAATATGGTGAAATGGAACCCTGATGCAGAAAAAGTGTTCCAAGCATTAAAAGTGGCTTTGTGTTCACAACCGGTATTGATAACACCAGATTTTTCAAAAGAATTTGTGGTACAGACAGATGCCTCAGAGGTAGGGATAGGGGCTGTGTTGTCCCAAACCAGAGATGGGGACGAACACCCTATCATTTATTTGAGTAGGAAACTCAATGAGCATGAAAAAAGGTATTCCATTGTGGAAAAGGAGGCTTTGGCCATTAAGTGGGCACTAGATACCTTGAGATATTACCTCTTGGGTAGACAATTCAGACTAGTGACAGATCATGCCCCTTTAAAATGGATGTATGTAAATAGAGGCAAGAATGCTCGTGTAACTAGATGGTTTCTAGCGTTGCAGGATTTTAAGTTTACTGTCGAACATAGACCGGGTACATAATTGGCCAACGCAGATGTATTGTCCCGCATCTTCTGTTTGGGGGCTACAAGTGTTCCTGCCCCTAGGTCGAAACAGGGGAGGGGGATATGTGACAAGAACACTGGGATAGTGTTTGAGGGCAGGTATGTTTGTCCCAGGTTCTTGTCTTACATGTTTTAGAAAATGAAAACTTCTAGGAAAATGCTTTTGTTTTGTTAGAACCTTTTCAGTTTGCTGGAAAAGCTGGATAAGGGCCCTGAGAGAGAGATAGGGCGAGTTCCAGACATTGGGCCCAGTTCGGATCTTTGGCCTCACAGAGGGCTAATCAGGGCTTTCAGCTGGGCAAGAGTCTTATAGGGCTTCCAGCCTGATTAATGTGGGCAGACTGCCTGGGAAGACTGCAGGATCTCTGTGAGAGAAACACGCTTCCTGATACAAGTGAGCTATACAGTGTTTACTGGAGAACTCTGTGTTTTTGTTTAGTGACAGTTAGGAACATCTTGTGTTTAGTTAGTGCCGGACAGGCAAGGTATTTTCTTTTTGTGTTTGTTTTATTTTCTGAATAATAAAACTGGCTGGGGCCAGTTGTACCGGAAACTGGACTTGTGTGGTTCCTCAGCTGCTGCGTGCTGCCATTTACCCCAGGAAACGGCACCTTGTACCCTTACAGTGTTACAATTTGTATGTATGTGTGTGTATATATATATATATATATATATACACATACTGTGTGTGTTTTACCTGGGGAATATGGGTGTATAAACAGCGCTAAAAAAACTGCGCAAAAAAAAAAACTGGATATGGAAATTAATAATCACAATTTATTATAAAAATTGTTGCAACAAATAAAACATTGGATTCATATATATATAGGTATATTAGTAAAATAAATTCGGTAAAAAGATGTCAAAAATAGGGCAGGCACAGCTAATTTGTTTGGTGTATTACCACATGAGGATGCCGGACATGATGTACTGAAGAAAGTCCTTGGAATTATGCCACAGTCCTGGGTGCACTTTGCAATGCTAGCTGGTGAATGTCCAAAGATTGTGCGAACCTTGTTTGCTTGGTTCCAACCAGAAGAAGACCTCTTTATAGCTGGATCTCTGGTGCTTGCATGGACTTCTGCTACTTCCCAATTGCTGAGGGACTTCTAGGCTTATTCCAGGTATGATTGATGATTCAGTAGTACACGGCTCCTCCAGACCAACGCGTTTCGCTGTATCCACAGCTTTTTCAAGGTATGTGTGCCCATAGTGTGAGTGCCCTTTTTAAAGGCTGTGCTAATTGCCCATCATTGACAGCTGAGATCATTTACAAGTTTTTAAATAAATAACAAAACAAAACCATATCCAGTTTAATTCATTTTTATATATAGGAGACAGATGTATATGAACTTCAAACTTAGTTTTGAATAATATCAACGGATTTATATATCAAAACCATTTAAAACATTTCCTGTTTCCATGTATGGGTCACATGACCGCATACCTGGACATCCTGTCAGTGGAACGCATACTTGCTCTTTATTGGTTAGATTTAACATGTTTTCCGATCACGTGGCTCTTTAGGCTGTTAATACAGACCAGCCACGTGATCGGCATACCCGCAGGGCTCCCGCCGCTCGCACTTGGCCGCTCCCCTTATTTCCCTGCGCACCAGGTCACGTGACACGCGCGCTCACGTGACCGGCGCCGATGACCGGATACGCGTCATTCCCTTAGTCTGATGCCGAACGCGTGTCACGTGATCTAGTACTCGGAGAGACAGCGGTGCCCATAAGTCAAATTATAGTAGAAATTCAGTAGTCTCTTCATATATAGTTTACATGGAGTCAGAGACCAAAGTATAGAGGACGACGGGGAGGCAAAAAAGAGACATATAAGAGACTAAAGAGTAAAAAATTAGAGAATAACGGGAGAAGTATTTACAATCTATCCTCCAAACCTCTAACGAATAGCGAGATATCACTGCTATGTAAAGGTCTTAAATTCTCCCCTACAGAACCCCCAAATATGTTCGACCTTTATGTGGAACTAAACAGGTTCATCAGCACTCTCTGCAGAAAAAGATTCTTTGCAAAGAAGGCGATATTAAAGATTGATTCTAATGATATGCCCATTGTATTGGATTCCACAGATGATCCAACATTAAAAATATTAGAGGAACTCCAAGATGAGAATGAGTCCCAGTCCCCCACAAAAAAGATAAAAATATATGATATTGATAAAAAAACATGCAGACCAAGATCGGATTTTTTTCCCATCTGTTTTAAAAGTAGTCAAATAGAGACCTTCTATAGAACAACTTTGGAAGACTTTAGAGGGGTGTGCACGTCAGATGACAAAATTAAACAGAACCTTAATAAATGGGAGAAACGAGCCATAAGGAATCTAATTAAAGATACCACACTTGTTATTAAGGAAGCTGACAAGGGGGTGGGATCGTCATACAGGACAGAGAGGATTATGTGAAGGAAGCTCTTCGACAATTAAAGGATGCAAACTTCTATGAAGTCCTGTCTGGCGACCCCACCCCCCTGTATCATAAAGAATTACATGATCTTTTACAATCTGCTTGTTCTGATCGAGTGATATCTAAGGAAGAATTAAAGTTTTTATTTCCCCTTCACCCCACCATTCCCATTTATTATCATTTACCCAAAATTCACAAGTCCATCACTTCACCCCCAGGACGTCCCATTATATCTGGTGTTAATTCCCTCACGTCCTTTTTGTCAGCCTATGTCGACAGTCACCTTCAACCACGTGTCTCTCGGCTAAGGTCCCATATAAGAGACACCATGCATTTTTTAGAACTTATTCAAAACATCACCTGGAAACCGTCCTATGCCTTTGCTACTTTGGACGTTTCCAGTTTATATACTAATATACCTCATGAACAAGGCATACAGGCAATCAATCGAGTATTAATAGAGGATGGAGACCTTTCCGAGAGACACAGAGGGTTTATTGTCGACTCCATTTCCTTTATTCTTTCTCACAATTATTTCCTTTTTTCTGACACATTTTACCGTCAAACGATGGGAACCGCCATGGGGACGAGATTTGCGCCGAGTTATGCCAACCTATATATGGGGGAATTGGAGGAAACCCTCATTTGGGGAGGCGGACTCGGCGATTGTCTCGTCCTCTATGGACGGTACATCGATGACCTCTTTTTCATTTGGGATGGGGATGTTGACACTTTTTCGGATTTAGTCACTTCTCTTAACACTAATGAGTATAATTTATCCTTTACTTCCACCTTTAGTTCTTCCAAAATTAATTTCTTGGATATTACACTCGAAATAATTGATAACTGTATCCACACCTCTAATTATATAAAAGAGGTGGGTCACAACTCGTATCTAAATTACAGAAGTGCTCACCATCGACCATGGAAGAATAATATTCCGAAGGGTCAGTTATTGCGTATAAAAATAAATTGTTCTTCTACCCAATCCTTCAGACTACAAGCTGCAAAATTGTTAGAATCATTTGCAGATAGAGATTATCCGCAACATATATTAGATAGATCAATTGCAGAAGTAGATAAAATAGAAAGATGTACTTTACTTCATCCAAAACAAAAAATACCTCCGGAGAAAAAAGAATTGGCCTTTATATCTAAATTTAATAGTAGATCTAATCAAATCAAAAATATAGTAAAACAAAATTATCACATGTTACAAAATGATCCAATTTTAAGCAATATCCTGCCCATGAAACCGGAGTTTATTTTTAAAAAGAATAAGTCTCTAAAAACAATATTAGCCCCCAGTCAAATTAGAGGCCAAACATCAGATCCAAAAGAAAAAAATAAAAATGGCGAAACTACATGGCTTACTACTAAACCGAAAGGTTTTTATAAGTGTGGGGCTAATAGATGTACCACCTGTCTACACACACGGAATAAAACTAAAATTGTAAATTTAATGTCAGAAGAGAAGTATATTAACATTGCAAGTTTCATTAATTGCAATACATCTTGGGTTGTATACTTATTGGAATGTGGGTGCAACCTTAAATATGTTGGTAGAACAACCAGGGCCCTAAAATCCAGATTTATGGAACATCGTAGAAATATTATTAATGGACTGACCAAACACAGTGTGTCCAGGCATTTTTTGCACTATCATAATAAAGATCCAGGCTCATTGAAGTTAATTGGCCTGGAACATATACCACAAACAAATAGGGGGGGAGATAGATTCACCAGACTATGTCGGCAAGAGATTTTCTGGACTTTTCAGCTCAACTCATTGTATCCCAGTGGTCTTAATGAAGCATTAGAACTTAATGCAGTGTTATAATATTTATAAAAAATGACGTACTCCATTTCATGTAAGTTAAAATACATATTCAGATTGAAACCATCTTATATATGTAGAATAACTATTGATCAGTTATTATTACTGGTCACTATGGTATTTTACTACAAGATGTCACTAGTGAGAATTGATGCGAAAAGTATATCTTACATTTGTATTAAATGGCCCTAAGTATATCTATATAGATGCACCATAATCTATATTTTATATATCTATGATCAAATTATGTAAATAGTGTGAATTATTGAAATATCCGCTCCGGATGTTTGTATCTATGTATGTTTATTTGGCCTGATGTTCATCTCTCTATTTAGCACACAAAATGCATAAAACACATCTAAAATATTAGCATATTCACTTATTTATAAAAACCAGTGACTCCATGTAAACTATATATGAAGAGATTACTGAATTTCTACTATAATTTGACTTATGGGCACCGCTGTCTCTCCGAGTACTAGATCACGTGACACGCGTTCGGCATCAGACTAAGGGAATGACGCGTATCCGGTCATCGGCGCCGGTCACGTGAGCGCGCGTGTCACGTGACCTGGTGCGCAGGGAAATAAGGGGAGCGGCCAAGTGCGAGCGGCGGGAGCCCTGCGGGTATGCCGATCACGTGGCTGGTCTGTATTAACAGCCTAAAGAGCCACGTGATCGGAAAACATGTTAAATCTAACCAATAAAGAGCAAGTATGCGTTCCACTGACAGGATGTCCAGGTATGCGGTCATGTGACCCATACATGGAAACAGGAAATGTTTTAAATGGTTTTGATATATAAATCCGTTGATATTATTCAAAACTAAGTTTGAAGTTCATATACATCTGTCTCCTATATATAAAAATGAATTAAACTGGATATGGTTTTGTTTTGTTATTTATTTAAAAACTTGTAAATGATCTCAGCTGTCAATGATGGGCAATTAGCACAGCCTTTAAAAAGGGCACTCACACTATGGGCACACATACCTTGAAAAAGCTGTGGATACAGCGAAACGCGTTAGTCTGGAGGAGCCGTGTACTACTGAATCATCAATCATACCTGGAATAAGCCTAGAAGTCCCTCAGCAATTGGGAAGTAGCAGAAGTCCATGCAAGCACCAGAGATCCAGCTATAAAGAGGTCTTCTTCTGGTTGGAACCAAGCAAACAAGGTTCGCACAATCTTTGGACATTCACCTGCTAGCATTGCAAAGTGCACCCAGGACTGTGGCATAATTCCAAGGACTTTCTTCAGTACATCATGTCCGGCATCCTCATGTGGTAATACACCAAACAAATTAGCTGTGCCTGCCCTATTTTTGACATCTTTTTACCGAATTTATTTTACTAATATACCTATATATATATATGAATCCAATGTTTTATTTGTTGCAACAATTTTTATAATAAATTGTGATTATTAATTTCCATATCCAGTTTTTTTAGCGCTGTTTATACACCCAGATTCTATTTGTTCTAACAGGGACTAACTATCCCTTTATACAGCTGCTTAAAAGGTTCAGCAACCCCTCTTGACAGCGCCGGGCAAATACCTTGGTATTTCTTTTTTTGTGTTTTACCTGGGGTCTGCTTGTCTGAGGGATATTATTGAGCATATTTTTTTTAAATTCTATTTTAGTGTATTTTTTTATCTATTTTCTACATTTATTATCTTATTATATATATTTTTTAATATATGTTTTTATTCTTTTGTGTGTGTGTGTGTGTGTGTGTGTGTGTGTGTGTGTGTGTGTGTGTGTGGGGGGGGGCTAACTTACTGCCTTGCCCCCGGTGCCGTAAATCCTAGTTTCGGCCCTGCCCTCAGTCACATGCACTTTGGGAGAGCACACAGGAGCACACTTAAACTTGTAAGTACTATCCCTTTAGACTAATTATGAATTGTGATATGCACATTTTATTTTTATTCACACTTAGTCACCCCATTTCAGGTGGTCCTCTTGTTTATATATACTAATTTAATTAAATTAATTTATTGGTTTAATACTTATCTATATTTTTTGCCCTTGTTTAGGGCTATTTTTCAGATTTTAATGATTAGACCCTCACAAAATAAGACTGAGGTCTCTTATTTTTAAGTAAGTCACCATATGAGTACTTATTAGTATTTGTTCTACTATTTTTGGATGTATTAGTGACTTTGTGCAATTACTTTATAGAATTGTCATACAAACCTGTACTGGTAAACGGTCTAAGGACCTGAAGATTTGATTGTCAATTTTGGATTGTATAGGTATGTTCCTGTATGAAATAATTAGAAATTGTACTATATGGCTGAAATTGTAGGCATGCCCTGTCACTTTGCAATTAAATGGATGTTTTTTGTTCAATTTAAAGCTACAACCTGTTGATTAATGTTCTCATCTCTCCTCATGTAATTAACTATTAATTATGTATTCGTTAGATATAATTTTATATTCATTGAACTGATGGACATATGTATGTTTTTACCAGCTGTATTGATCATCCCATCCGTTTTACACATCAGATTGATTATGAATCTACGAATTTTCTAGATGTCACAATTTTCCGTGAACAGAACCGTTTGGGTTCCACGTTATATCGTAAACAGACTGATCGCAATACATTGCTGTTTGCCACCAGTCATCACCCTGAGAATCTCAAAGAAAGTATGCAGATGTCTCAATTTTTACGTGTATTACGCAACAACTCTTCTTCAGTATCTGCTGAGCAACAACTACACGATATGTCTGACAGATTTCTGGCACGAGGGTACTCACCTAAGGTCATCTCTAGATGCCTCAAGAAAGCAAAGGGCAGATTCAGAGATTCGACACAAAAGCCGGTCTCTTCCTTCGATTCTAGCCGACTGATCTTTGAATCCACGTTTGACACCAATGCACGAGTTGCTGAGAAAGCTATTAGAAAACATTGGTCCATAGTTGCAACTGATGCTAAATTGGAAGGGATAAGCCAAAAACCTCCTATGCACTCATACCGGAGAGGACTACTGATGCAACCTGCCTTATTACCACAGAAGACAAGCTCAATTGAAACAAAAAAAAAACAGGTTGTTTCCGATGTCCATTGTACGACCCGTCGATCAATGACTAGCGGATCCTCATTTGCACACCCACATAGTGGGAAGCGGATACCAATAAAGCACAAGTTATCATGCTTGTCTGAGTTTGTCATATATATCATCATCTGCCCATGCGGGCTCTATTATGTTGGCATTACGACTCGCTGTTTCCGTGAACGGATGGCTAACCACCGTTACTCCATCCGTCAAGCACTAGAGATGAACAAAACAGATAAGCCAGTGGCGAGGCACTGGCTACAACAAAAACACTCTATATCGAGTCTCAAGTGCATGTTGATTGATCAGATTCCGCCGTCAAATCGCGGTGGTGATAGAGAACTGAAGCTAAAACAACGTGAATCCAGATGGATTTTTGAACTTGGGACTATTACCCCGCATGGTCTCAACGAAGCTAACCCATATGGCATTTTCTTATCTTGACACTGATGTGTCCTCTATGTGGCTCAAAATGTGGCAAAATAATTTCTAGAAGTCTTTGTATAAGCCTTTAGTGTTATTTTTGATGCACCTGCAGCAGAGTCTTCTATTTATTTTGTTTTATTTTTCGTTTTTGTGTACCTGATATCTACATCTTGGGTGCCCATCGGCAGCCTGGCATGATTTACACCATATTTATGGTGACGATTTATGCCGGCTGTCCATGGTGCGCTTTGGATGACTATTGATAGGTTTTTAATGTTAATAGTAAAAGTTATGTTTTACATGGTCTCATGTTATAGAATATTGTTATGTATGTTGCCAAAATTAGAGACATCAGACATGCCCATCACAGTCCAGTGAAGCCCGTGATTAACCTCTTGTACTATTATTCTTTCATGTTTACTTCCAGTGGAGTGCCGTGCCGAATCTATATGTTTATATTTTACATAAACGGGCGCCTGTTCCGCCCGTCCGTTTTCTATTTCGGCCGGTCACCATGACGACGTGATGTCACGTCCTGTCTATGGTGTGTCATTTCCGCCTTGTGTGCGTTCCAAGTATTGGAACGCATGAGTCATGTTTATTAAGCTATTCCTTGCTTGTATAGTGGTAGTCGCGGGTTCCCATGACGATGTGATGTCACGTCCGTCTTTAGTCGGGTCACTTCCGCCTTCCGCATGCGTTCCAGGTGCTGGAACGCACGGATACTTCCTGTTTGGCATTTTATGTAATTTGGTTTGTTTTGCGCTGCTTGTGACTTATTGTCTTCACTTTTTATGGTTAATACAGCTACCATCCTGTGCCTATTGCATTGCTATGTGTGTCTAGCTATTTGCACAAGCAGTATTCGTAGTTTGGTGTGTTTGTTACAACACAGGAAGTTGATGTGTGCGTGTCTGATGCTCTCTAATAGATGGGGGTATAAATATCCCACTAAGTGAGCTGGCTGGACATGCTGCTTTTGGTGTCCTGCTGTCTACAGTATTCTGCTGATGTCTTGACAAAGATCACTGGGATGTGATCGAAACGTTGACTGACTTCATGATGTGGTAATAAATAACCTTTGACCTTTTAAAAAATTGGTGAGTGCCCTCTTTCATAAATGACTATATATATATATATATATATATATATATATATAATTCCAAAGTCATATCGGCACTCCAATAAATATGAACAGATTCCTTTGCTGCGGTGCCATCCAGGTCAGCAAGTGACAGGCATAGAGTGTAAAGATTGGTGGCACTCAAGCAGGCTTGGTAAATGCAGAGAAAAGTTTCTTTATTTGCCTACATGTTTCGGGGAAAAGCACCCCGTCCTCAGGGCTGAACAACAGTAAGAAGATACACATACAACACTTAAATACACCACAGAAAAAGACATTAGTGCAAGGATTGTACTCACCTGTCCTCACGGCGCCGCCGCCCGTCCGCACATGCTGCACACTTCCGTGTCGCTGGGCAATGACGTCACGGTGCGCCGCGGGGCAGGGAGATCGTCATGGAAACAACAATCAGTTACAGGCTCCCATAAAACCTGTGTAGAAAAACGTACAAAACATATAAAAATACAATATAAGACAGCACATTTAAAATACAATATAAGACAACACATTTAAAATACATAGAGATCTCCCTGCCCCGCGGCGCACCGTGACGTCATTGCCCAGCGACACGGAAGTGTGCAGCATGTGCGGACGGGCGGCGGCGCCGTGAGGACAGGTGAGTACAATCCTTGCACTAATGTCTTTTTCTGTGGTGTATTTAAGTGTTGTATGTGTATCTTCTTACTGTTGTTCAGCCCTGAGGACGGGGTGCTTTTCCCCGAAACATGTAGGCAAATAAAGAAACTTTTCTCTGCATTTACCAAGCCTGCTTGAGTGCCACCAATCTTTACACTCTATGCCTGTCACTTGCTGACCTGGATGGCACCGCAGCAAAGGAATCTGTTCATATTTATTGGAGTGCCGGTATGACTTTGGAATTATATTTGGTTTGACTTCCATTGAGTGGTCTCTCCTATCATGGCACCCCGTGATCGATAAATTACCCAGGACATTGACATTCGCTGTGGCTGCATTCACCGGCAGCCTTTTAGGCCAGATCATCGTTTTTGGGGGGTTGTGCTGACAATCCTTACCTGTAGTCAGTGTTTGTCCACGTGATTAAGTTGCCAGCAGCAACATGGAGCATAATTCCGACATGGATGCTACACTTGATTTAGTGCATCAGGATGCACGTGAACGTTTAAGTTTCTCCGATGCAGAAGCCAATGCCATTCTGGTGGACAGGAGGTTGATGGATGAGAAAGTTTCCAACACAAATGAGGAGTTGTATCGACAATGGATAAAGCTAAAACAAAGGGAATGTGACTATATGTATCACGGCATTACATTATCCGATTATTATCGGAGTAACTTAATTCCCCGTGGCTTTAGGATATCCAACTCGCCGACGATAGGCCGCTATAGTGCACAATTCTGTCGCCGGTGGGTGGCAATTTTGAACAAGTGCTCGATGGACCTTATTCTGCTGGTGGTGGAGGAGTCCACCCGGGAATTCAATTTAGCAAAAGAGCAAATTCAGTCCTTTGAGCAACAACATAAAGCCACTATTTGTGCGGATACACAGGCTGACTGGTTGAATAAGCTGAACACCCAGATGGAAAAATATCGACAGGACCTCATACGGTTCAAAAAGGATAAACTTGCTAAAGTCCAAAGAGACTATGCACAAAGGCAGGTTTACCCTTGGTTGGGTAGCTCAAGATCACATCAGCAGCAAAACTTCTCTAGACGCCGACAGCAAAATTGGCGACGCAGGGAACAACCAGGTATGTCATCTTCCGCGAGTGATTCGGATATGACCCCAGCACCATCAACATCAACTGAGAGAGTGGTCCCTTTAGGTCAACCTCAGGCGGCGGTTCAAGGACCTCCCAACCGCAATCCTACAAGCGGTCGCGGCAGAGGACGAGGAGGTCCAAACAAAACCAAAGGATCATACGAGCTAAGACCGCCGCGTCACTGAAAGAGCTTGTCTTTAATCTCTCATCAACTCCTCTCTCTGATCAAGAATATTGTCTTTTGGCTAAAGGACTTTCCTTTGTCCCCACAACGATCCCAGATCCATTGGAATGGAAGGCTGATATTTATCGCCTGAACAGGACTCTGAAGCGAAAGGAATACTTCAACAGCAGAGCCCCTCGACAGACATCTCTGGTGGTGGCTCCTCCAGAGATACCTACACAGCTTTCGAAAATAGCCCCCAAATCTCAATTTGACCCCCCTAGTCAGAATTCGTCCATCAGGACTTTTATCCGCATGGTAGAGAGAGAAGGCCTTCAGGCTATGAATGAGCCGGTATACTCAAATCTCACCTTTAAAGAACGTACCACACTTAAAAATTTGTCTACTAGAACTGACATTATAATTCGCAAAGCGGATAAGGGTGGGTCTATAGTTGTTCAGGACATTGGGGCTTATATTGCTGAATGTGAACGTCAACTAAGGGATCCTCTTGTATATTCCCGCCTTAACAAAGACCCTACTAAGGACTTTAAAAAAGAGCTGGACATTTATTTAAAAGAGTCCAGTGGGCTGGGTATTATATCCCAAGATGTTTGTACTGCCCTTATGGTAGACTTCCCAGTAGTACCGCTTTGTTATACCTTGCCGAAAGTGCACAAGACCCTGGAGAATCCTCCAGGTCGGCCAATTGTGTCAGCAAGGGGCTCGCTATATCAGCCTATTGCGGTCTACTTGGATGCCTATCTTAATCCCTGTGTTCAAGCTTTGCCCTCCTTCCTTAAGGATACGTCGTCCCTCTTGCTGCAATTACAGCAATTGGATACGTTACCTAACAATACCCTGTTGTGTAGTGCCGATGTTACCAGCCTCTACACTTGCATCCCACATGATGCAGGTGTGGAGGCGGTAAGAGCACTCATTGAAGGTAATGATATATACCATGGCCCAGATTTGTCTTTTTTTCTACACTTGTTGGATTTAGTTTTGAAGAGAAATTACTTTATCTTCAATGGGGAATTTTACCTACAGTCATCTGGGTGTGCGATGGGGTCCGCAGTGGCCCCGTCGTACGCCAATGCCTTTATGTACCATCTTGAGAAAACTATGTTTTATCTTGACCCCTCTGTTAAGCCTCATGTGATTTACTATAGGCGCTATATTGACGACCTTTCGGTTTGTTGGAGTGGATCTAGGGAAGAGTTGATTAGGCTGTGGGATCAGCACAATGCATCAGAACATGTAGTGAAATTTACATATGTAATTGATGATAAGCAAATCAATTACTTGGATGTTTCCATTTCCCTTAAGTCTGGTCAGCTTAGTACCTCCCTATTTGTCAAAAATACTGATAGGAATACGTTTTTGAATTATCAAAGTTTCCATCCACTTGCATTAAAGAAAGGGTTGCCGTACTCACAATTTCTGCGGGTACGGCGTATCACGTCAGACCCTCAGGATACAAATAGGGCCCTCGATGAAATGCTACTGAGATTTGCGCAGAGGGGGTATCCTATTAGGGATCTTGAAAAGTCAAAGGAGGCAGTTCTCCGTATTCCTAGGCAGCAATTACTGATCCCCAGATCCAACCAGAAAGTCACAGCAGACAGATTACCATGGGTGAGTAGATACACTACGAGTTCAAAACGGCTAGTGAGTAAGGCCAAACAATTGTGGCCTGTTATACAAACAGAAACAGCTCTGAGCAATCTATCCAATACTAGACTATTACCTAGTCATACTAGGGGCACTAATATAGGCGACCATGTAGTTCGCCTTGATGTCACCAATATGGCTAAACGTGATCAAGCCCATTTTCTTAGACCGAAGATGGGATGCTATAGGTGTCTTGGATGTGCTACTTGTAATACTTTACAAACAGGTACCACATTTAACCATCCACAAAATGGTCAGAAAATACCTATCAGACATCGCCTTACCTGTACTACTACTCACGTAATTTATTTACTTACATGTCCGTGTGGTCTTGCTTACGTGGGCAAGACCATACGACAGTTTAGGGAAAGGATGGCACTCCATCGGAGTGCCATTAAAAAAGCATTTGAGAAGGGCACAAGTGATCAGCCGTTTGCGCGTCACTGTTTGTCAGCTAAACATGGGGTGGCCAGCATTCGCGCTATCCTTATTGATCACACCCCCATGTCATTGAGGGGTGGTAATAGGGATAGACTACTTCTACAGAAGGAATATTGGATATTTAGGCTAGGAACACTGTCCCCTGGTGGTCTTAATGAAAACCTGGGATTACAGTGTTTTCTTTAGGCCCATATAATCTATAAAGGTATTCCTATATGTTATCCGTAGGGGAGGCTGTTAATAGCCAATAGCTAACAGCGAATGGTTAATTATTATTGAGTAAGTCCTGTTCTCCTCGAGGTAGAAGGATATAACACCAGAAGTCCTGAATATTATTATTTGAGACGAGATTGCGGTGACAATTAAGTATTGTCAGGATCTCCCCCTAAATGATGATCTCTATGTATTTTAAATGTGTTGTCTTATATTGTATTTTAAATGTGCTGTCTTATATTGTATTTTTATATGTTTTGTATGTTTTTCTACACAGGTTTTATGGGAGCCTGTAACTGATTGTTGTTTCCATGACGATCTCCCTGCCCCGCGGCGCACCGTGACGTCATTGCCCAGCGACACGGAAGTGTGCAGCATGTGCGGACGGGCGGCGGCGCCGTGAGGACAGGTGAGTACAATCCTTGCACTAATGTCTTTTTCTGTGGTGTATTTAAGTGTTGTATGTGTATCTTCTTACTGTTGTTCAGCCCTGAGGACGGGGTGCTTTTCCCCGAAACATGTAGGCAAATAAAGAAACTTTTCTCTGCATTTACCAAGCCTGCTTGAGTGCCACCAATCTTTACACTCTATATATATATATATATATGGTCAATGTACGGACCGGCACTCCTCCTGATGGACTCAATCGCTCCGGTGCCTCCAGAAAGCATGTAATGTAAAACGAGGGCAAAAAACTGCGGCACTCAGAGACTTAATGCAAAACTCTTGATGTATTAAAAATCACATCTGAACTCCAACGTTTCGGGGTTGGCACACCCCTTTGTCAAGGAAACACAGCAATGAAGTGAACAAGGAAAGAACTTACCTAAAAACCCAGGAGAAGCCCGCGATGTGAAAAACGCCGCCCCTAGCTCCGTTCCCGGCGCTCGGGTCCGGCGCGCACCATGCGCGTCATTGATGACAGGAAGCCGGGTTGTCAAGGTAACCAGGACGCCTGGCTGACCTGTCAGCTGACGTGAGAGGAACAAAACAAAGTGATGACAGTGCCGCCCGTGTGGGGAAACCCGGGGATCGAAGGGAGGGGATCATGCAAGGGAGCCTTCATCGAGAAATACTGCACGTCAGTCATAGGTCTATGAAAAAAATCACTATAGGTGGCCACTGGATGTATAATGTATAGATATCTTGTCTCCGTGTAACGGGCTCCTTAATTGGAACTGAAGTGTTGTGGGGAAGAAATGTCATCCTACATTGGTGATGTGTCCTGCCAAAAAACGTAGCTGTGTCTGCCATGTCAAAAAAAAGTGCACAGCGGGTGTGAGAGTGAGTTATAGGTAAATGGTGTAAAACGATGAGATGATCTAACTGAAAAAACCTTTGGCCGGTGATTTCCACTGATGAGAGCCTCCAAGGATTGGCCCATAAACGCCCCCTGATGTGTTTCACACGAGGCAAGAGCATCAGGGACCAAGTGGTCCATGCCGACATCACGGACTTCCACCCAGAGACCAAAGAGTCCAGAAGCTTCCTCAAATGACCACCGGGTTGCTATAAGTGCCCCAAGTGCACTACGTGCTCATATATGACCACTGGCCCGTCCTTTAAACACCCCCATTCAGACCGCACGTACAAGATCAATCATGTACTGACGTGTAAATCGACACACACAGTATATATAATCAGTTGCCCCTGCAATTTACTTTATGTGGGCAAATCGATCAGGTCACTAAGAGAAAGGATGGCCCTCCATCGGTCGGCCATCAAACAGGCGGTCAGTGTTAAAGGCTCCGATCAGCCAGTGGCCAAGCACTTTTTGGAGAAAGGACACTCGTTGAACGATCTACGACAGATGGTGATAGACCACATCCCCAAAAACCTTAGAGGGGGAGACAGGGACGGACTCCTGTTGAAGTTGGAAGCTAGATGGATTTACCGGTTGAACACCATTAACCCCCACGATCTTAACGAAATTATGCCGTGGAATGTTTTCTTATGAGGATGCTCCATCCCCGGATTGACAGATCTCTCGTCATGATGGGATTTAGTGACTTTTCCTAAAGAGAATGTTCTGGCATCTCTTTAAGTGCATAATTCACCATTACTTCATTTCTCTCACTTTGTATCAGTCATTCACATGGCATTTCTTACATCGAGATCTACTGCCGTCAGAGAGGTGTGGCATCATTGTTTGCCATTTGTTTTTTATGCGGTTCCATTATGGTTATACAGTCATCACCCCATTTCAACACCAAAGGTCACATCACTTTTTCACCTGGATGCTTTTTTAGTCTAGCCCCCTGGCATTTAATTAATGCTGTGGAGTTCCAGCACTCTAATACCTTTTTCACCTAGATCATCTCACTATCACACACCACTCCCCTGGCATTTAATTAATGCTGTGGAGTTTTAGGTCCCCCAAAAAAATTTTTTCAGTCAGATCATCTCATCGTTTTACACCATTTACCTATAACTCAGTCTCACACCCGCTGTGCACTTTTTTTTGACATGGCAGACACAGCTACGTTTTTTGGCAGGACACATCACCAATGTAGGATGACATTTCTTCCCCACAACACTTCAGTTCCAATTAAGGAGCCCGTTACACGGAGACAAGATATCTATACATTATACATCCAGTGGCCACCTATAGTGATTTTTTTTCATAGACCTATGACTGACGTGCAGTACTTCTCGATGAAGGCTCCCTTGCATGATCCCCTCCCTTCGATCCCCGGGTTTCCCCACACGGGCGGCACTGTCATCACTTTGTTTTGTTCCTCTCACGTCAGCTGACAGGTCAGCCGGGCGTCCTGGTTACCTTGACAACCCGGCTTCCTGTCATCAATGACGCGCATGGTGCGCGCCGGACCCGAGCGCCGGGAACGGAGCTAGGGGCGGCGTTTTTCACATGGCGGGCTTCTCCTGGGTATTTAGGTAAGTTCTTACCTTGTTCACTTCATTGCTGTGTTTCCTTTACAAAGGGGTGTGCCAACCCCGAAACGTTGGAGTTCAGATGTGATTTTTAATACATCAAGAGTTTTGCATTAAGTCTCTGAGTGCCGCAGTTTTTTGCCCTCGTTTTATATATATATATATATATATATACTACCCGGTAAGGCGGCACTCAGAAGTCAATCACGTCTTAAAGCAGAAGATTAATCTTCTGCTTTAAGACGTGATTGACTTCTGAGTGCCGCCTTACCGGGTAGTATGTTGTGGGCCCATGCGGGCTTCTAGGAGGGCACCAGAGCAGATGCAGATTTAATTGGAGTGCTGCCCTAATTGTGGATGTATATATATATATATTAGAGGAAATAAGGCGTCACTCCACAGACTTGAAAATGGTTAAATTAAGTCCTTTAGTCCTACGTTGTTTCGAGCTGAAACCCCATCGTCAGGGACAAGCATACAAACGCAAGTGATACAATACAAACATTTATACCCTCCCCAAGACAAACAGTTAAAAACAATGATTTACACCTGACATGAGTCACGCGATGGAATCAGGCGCCGTGTGCTGGGAACATACATCACGGCGCTTCATCATCACTGGGCGACACCAGGTTGGTGTGAGCTGAAGGGGCGTCTTGGTAACTAAGCAAAACTCATACACCGGCTTCCATTATTTCAATAATCCACAATCTAAAACGCATTACTGCGCTCCCAGCTCATATTACATTTGTTTAAAAACACTTACAAATACAGCGGCATCTGCATAACAATGTAACTTTTGATAAGCTGTAAATCTGTTTAACAATGTAACTTTTAACAAACAATAAATCTGTTACAATTTCTCTGACCTAATAATACACTTGGATGAACTGCCATATACTATGTATTTTAACCTTAACTGTTAAAGAAAACAGTGAAGTCCTAACGTTTCATTTAACCCCTTTGGTGCTATGGTATTTAAATTATAGATCCATCTACTCTCCTTGCGCAATAATATCTTGTCCCTATCTCCTCCCCGTATAGACTTGGGGACATGATCAATAATTATAGCTCTAATTGATGCTATGCTATATTTAGCTTTAAGACAATGTCGGGCCACTGGCTGGTCCGTGGTCCCCGTTTCCAATGCCTGTTTGATTGCACTTCTATGTAAGGCCATACGTTCCTTAAATTGTCTAGAGGTTTTACCTATATATGATAATAGTAGTACAGGTTACAGTATGGTTTATTTTAATTCTTTTACCTGTATGTGGGTGACCAAACGTATGTCCTGTTATCAGGTTATTGCATGTGACACAACCGAGACATCTAACGCACCCAGATTTTCGGCGCAAGAAATGTGATGTTTGTTTTTTTGTTAATTCAGTGATGTCTAACTTCACAATTCGATCTCTCAGGTTTCTTCCTCTCTGATAACTAGGTAATATTCTAGTATCCAATAGGGATGGGAGTTCCCTATCTGAATTAACAATAGGCCACCATTTCTTCACCCTGTTAGTGCGGTAATCACTGTTAATGGTATATTTGTTAACCCATGGTATGCACGGGGCTTGGTCTATATCCACATCTTTTTTAAACAATGTAGTTTCCCTAGGGGTCTCCATTACTTTCTTTTTAATTACCTCTAATTGTCTCCTATCATATCCTCTTTGTACAATTTCTCCCACATCTCATTTAATGCTGGTTCCACTGCTTCAACATTGGAGGTGACTCTACGAGTTCTTAAAAATTGCAAATACGGGAGGCCACTGCGCAAGGGGAGGGGATGAAAGCTATCATGGTTCAGCAAGGTATTCCTATCAGTGTCTTTGGAGTACAAAAATGTCTCCACTTTACGATCTTTAACTGATATACTAACATCCAAAAAATGTATCTCACTTGTACTTAGGGAATATGTTAATTTAACTGGGCTAGACGTATTATTGTGTTCCTCCAATAGAGTCAACAGTTTTTTTTGATCCCCCACCCAAAGGATCAACAAGTCATCTATATACCATAAGTATAAGATCATATCACTTTTTAACATAAGCCCCTCATAGAACAAGTTCAGTTCAATGGAGTACATGAAGGCGTTTGCTTACGATGGGGCCACAGAGGACCCCATCGCACAACCCGCCACTTGTAGGTAGATGTGTTAATGTGTGTGTGTCCTGATGACGGGGATTCGGATTCAGAGCTGGGAAGGAGCGGACAGCAGCAGCATGAACAGCATGGCAGTGAGGGCCTGGGAGACGCGGCGGCGCCCCAGGTTACCAACACACACGCTGCAGTTGCCCTGACAATGGGAGGACGTCATACACAGGCGCCCCCATTGGTTACAGTGTCGCCTGGACAACGGGATGACGCCATCGTTAAGCGCCCCCGTACACCAGGAAGCCGCTGACCCGCCCGGAGCTCAGATGATCTGGATGAGGGTGATTTTACAGGTATTTAGGAGGGTGAGTCATGGTATTCGGATTATACGTGTCATTGTTTGTGTATGCTACATCATATCCTGATGACGGTGCATGCTGGCACTGAAACAGTGATGCTATGAAAGTGATGTACCACTGAATCTCAATACATGTTGTTTGCATTTAACAAAGCCCCTGAGTGCCATTCCATATCGACTTCTACATTAGCGGCTAAATACCGCATTTTTCACGGTTGTAATTATAAAAGAGTGTTAAAAATATGGTATATCTGTAGAGATGTCAATTTGATACGTCTCAGTGTAAGTAAATATGAATCCATGGTTCTTAGCGCGTTACCCAAGGAGCACCCTTAGCAGGGCCATCTTTTCGTATGGGCTCAATAAGCTCTTGCCCAAGGGCACCAGGAGTATAAACGCCCTAGGATAATAGTTGAGAGTCCCCTCTTTCCAGGGGTACGATTTTTTTAAATTGGCCCTGGGGAACCAGAGATATCCGACTTGAAAGCAGTGGTCCCCATCCAAGCCTGTTAATTGCTCTTCCCAGCCAGATATCTCGGGTTCTGTCTGACTAAGAGTTTATCTGAGGGTATAATCCAAAAGCTGTGACTCTCCCCTTTCGGTGCACACTGGCAGTTTGTCTATACTATACTCAGAACCAGAGATATCAGCCTTCAAGCAGCTGGTCCCTGCTCCAGCTCCACACACCTTATATGCAGTTTTAGATTTCATTGGTGAATTGCTCTGGCTCCTGAACTCTGATCCTCAAGTCACCAAAACCTTCTGAAAGGTGAGACTCTCTAGTTTTTTTTTTATCCCATTCAAAGTTAAGAAATATATTTTCAGGAACTTGAGATATCTGCAGTCAAGCAAGCTGTCCTCCCACCAAAAAATTATAAATATTAAACACACTCCACTATCCACCCCTCCCCTACATATTAAACACCCCCTACCACCATGGAAGTCATGTACCAGGGCTTCTTCATTCAGCCCAATGCCCCCTTCTACAGTTTAGCCCTATCTGTGCAGTAAAGGAGTCATTAGCAGAAATTACTGCTCCAGGTCCTACATGCTGAGCGGAAGATAGAACACTCCCTACCGCCCGCGGGACATCAAAGCTGCCGCTGATAGCACCCCCCACCCCTACTGCTGGAGGATGGGTAGGGGGCCCAGTACATTGCTGTGCCCAGGGTCCTACACTGCTGTTAAGACGGCCCTGATCATTAGCAGATACAGTAAAAAGTGACAGGACCATTTTTTGTAGTTTATTAAATTCTACACACTGGAGATGCAATCCAAATTTTGATCCGATTGTCCATTTCTGCATTATTGTTCACACAACGCAAGCCAGTGGCAAATGCAGGATTTCTAGAGGGGGGTTTCCAAATGCAGTCCACAATCTCCCACTCTGCAGAACATTGGAACAAGTGCAGGAATCTGGAGGAGCGGTAGAAGAACCTAGTAATGACCCTGGACATTCATTTAAACATTGGTCTTTCTATACACTGGATATTGTTTGGAATACAGTATTAATATTTAATACTGTAGATGGTCTATACTATAGTATAGGCTGTATCAAACATTTAAATAACATAAAATAAGTGGTCAGGAAAAGGTTAAACATCCCATAATAAATAATTACACAAACATAATGGAACCAGTACTGCACTTTCTAAGCACACATTCTCCCACCTCATGGTAAGGCTCCTGTTTCTTCTTCCTGGTAGCTACTCTCTGGTCCAGTGCACACACACACAGCAAACTCAGTGGAAGAAGCTGCTACCACTGGACTTGTACAGCAGCTCTGCTCTGTACCTTAAACTGCATGAAGTTTTGGCAGCTCTAGTAATCTAATAATTTTATATACCATTGTTATTGTTGTCATAATCTGAGCCATTTGCCAAGTGGAGGGGGGTTTCCGGGCAACCAGAAACCCCCCCCCCCTGCGTTTGCCTATGCAAGCCACGCATTAGTAATGACTTCATTATGTCAAACCCTTTCCATCACCGTAGGGCAGATTTATTAAAATTCTAATTACGTAATTTTCCTATATCCCACCTGAAGAATACCTATGTCAACCACTTGCCTGGCATAGTCGCATCAGATGCGACCATACCTGCAAGTGCTTTATCTGATCTAGTCGCACAGGATGTGACCAGTCAGATAAACTGTGTTAGCAGTGGAAAGGAAGGGAAACTTCCCTCCCATGCTGCTGTCAGAGGGACCGGAAAGTCTCTCTGCCTTCCTACACTCTCCCCTACTGATTGCCATGCTGACGATCACTGTTGATCGGTCAGCATGGCAGGATCCCCCCTCCAATGGCTGCAGACAATAGCAGCCGCTGGGGACAAGTAAATTAACCCCACCAAGCCCCCCTGTGTACCTGGAGGCTGTCCCGGCTTTCAAAATGAAAGGCGCGATAGTCACAATGTTTCCGATGTTCCGATGGTCACAATGTTCCCTATCGATATTTCGATGTTTGAAAAAAATATTTTAAAAATCATTTTGGATAGGGTTAAATTCATGTTCTTCACCCAATTCACTCATAAAAAAAAACCTACTATTTCGGAGCGTTTTTTTTTTAAGTTAAATTTCAGCTTCCTAACATATCGGGAAGTCAGTGAGCGAGTGAGGGCTTTCACATTTATATACAGGGTGATACAAATATAGGTGGACAGTAAATGATAACATTTATTTTGAGATTACATATACAATTATATTCACTAATACAATATAAAAGCACTAAAAATGTTATCAACGCAGGTGCTCAAACTGTTGTCCATCACAATTTATTTTGAAGTCAACATGTGCATGGCACAACATCACGCTGCCATACGGGCAGCATTGAACACTGGGACGAGCATCCAGCCGGTTGCACGTCACTTTGCAGAGACGAGACATAACCTCTCTACTTTGAGGTATCGTATTATCGATCATGTGCCACCCCTAATTAGGGGTGGTGACAGATCTGTGAGATTATTAAAGCGAGAATGTGAGTGGATTATGTGTCTCGATACTTTAGTTCCCCGGGGGTTAAATGAGCACTTGGGCCTAAATGTCTTTAATTGAACTGGAGTAACTGCAGTGAGCTTTATATTAACTTCCATCAAGCTGATATTAGATTGATCACACTGAAGATTTAACTGACACCTTATTATGTTTCACCCTATATAGAAAGTTGGTATTTCATCCGGTGTGGTGCCATATTAATTTATGGCCTACACCAGATGTCATATATTTAGAATATATAGTTACATTGAATTTATGCCCGACTATGTATGCTGTCTGTTTTTAATTTTAAATGTGATTTTGTAATATGTACTTGTTTTGTACTGTTTTAGTACACATTTGGGGTGATTGGTCAGTTACTATGGCAACCGTACTGCAATCCGAGCCGGACTGTATGGTGACCAGGAAACGGAAGTGGGCGGAGCTTGCTGGCGTGGTGATGGGAGCACTTAAATTCTGGTATGTGTATGTCATTTTGTATAAGGCTTGATAAAAGCACTACACGGCGCTGAAATGTTGCACACAACAGCTGACTTGTGTCATTTTTTATGAGGAAAAAGCTTTTGAGTGCCGCCAGTGGAGGAGTATCTATCTATCTATCTATCTATCTATCTATCTATCTATCTATCTATCTATCTATCTATCTATCTATCTCTATATATATATATATATATATATATATATATATATATATATACACACTGCTCAAAAAAATAAAGGGAACACTTAAACAAGACATCCTAGATCTGAATGAATGAAATATTCTTATTAAATACTTTGTTCTTTACATAGTTGAATGTGCTGACAACAAAATCACATAAAAATTAATTATCAATGGAAATCAAATTTGTTAACCCATGGAGGTCTGGATTTGGAGTCACACTCAAAATTAAAGTGGAAAAACACACTACAGGCTGATCCAACTTCGATGTAATGTCCTTAAAACAAGTCAAAATGAGGCTCAGTAGTGTGTGTGACCTCCACGTGCCTGTATGACCTCCCTGCAACACCTGGGCATGCTCCTGATGAGGTGGCGGATGGTCTCCTGAGGGATCTCCTCCCAGACCTGGACTAAAGCATCCGCCAACTCCTGGACAGTCTGTGGTGCAACGTGGCGTTGGTGGATGGAGTGAGACATGATGTCCCAGATGTGCTCAATTGGATTCAGGTCTGGGGACCGAGCGGGCCAGTCCATAGCATCAATGCCTTCGTCTTGTAGGAACTGCTGACACACTCCAGCCACATGAGGTCTAGCATTGTCTTGCATTAGGAGGAACCCAGGGCCAACCGCACCAGCATATGGTCTCACAAGGGGTCTGAGGATCTCATCTCGGTACCTAATGGCAGTCAGGCTACATCTGGCGAGCACATGGAGGGCTGTGCGCCCCCCCAAAAAAATGCCACCCCACACCATTACTGACCCACTGCCAAACCGGTCATGCTGGAGGATGTTGCAGGCAGCAGAACGTTCTCCTTGGCGCCCAGTCATGTCTGTCACATGTGCTCAGTGAGAACCTGCTTTCATATGTGAAGAACACAGGGCGCCAGTGGTGAATTTGACAATCTTGGTGTTCTCTGGAAAATGCCAAACGTCCTGCACGGTATTGGGCTGTAAGCACAACCCCCACCGCTGTACGTCGGGCCCTCATACCACCCTCATGGAGTCTGTTTCTGATCGTTTGAGTAGACACATGCACATTTGTGGCTTGCTGGAGGTCATTTTGCAGGGCTCTGGCAGTGCTCCTCCTGTTCCTCCTTGCACAAAGGCGAAGGTAGCGGTCCTGCTGCTACGGCCTCCTTCACATCTCCTGATGTACTGGCCTGTCTCCTGGTAGCGCCTCCATGCTCTGGACACTATGCTGACAAACACAGCAAACCTTCTTGCCACAGCTCGCATTGATGTGCCATCCTGGATGAGCTGCACTACCTGAGCCACTTGTGTGGGTTGTAGACTCCGTCTCATGCTACCACTAGAGTGAAAGCACTGCCAGCTTTCAAAAGTGACCAAAACATAATCCAGAAAGCATAGGAGCTGAGAAGTGGTCTGTGGTCACCACCTGCAGAACAACTCCTTTATTGGTGGTGTCTCGCTAATTGCCTATAATTTCCACCTGTTGTCTATTCCATTTGCACAACAGCATGTGAAATTGATTGTCAATCAGTGTTGCTTCCTAAGTGGACAGTTTGATTTCACAGAAGTGTGATTGACTTAGAGTTACATTGTGTTGTTTAAGTGTTCCCTTTATTTTTTTGAGCAGTATATATATATATATATATATATATATATATATATATATATTGATTATAGGAGACTTACCAACCCAAGAAAGGGTTTATTCAGTTTACAGCCAGCAGCCCAGAGGCTGCAGGTTATGCAACAGAACTCCTGACCTGCAGGTGTCCTCAGGGCGGAAGGCCCAGATTTGGAATGTTAACCTGGAGATAGTATTTTGCCCTGGTTTAGAGGAGGACTGAAGATAGCTCCTGAACACACACACACACACACACACACACACACACACACACACACACACACAAAAAAGTTATTGAATAGGTTTAACCTTGCATGCAGAACCTGAATGTAGATTCAGGTGCAATAAGAATCTATATAAATACAATAAAGTTGTAATTTTTGAATTTTCATTGTGTTTTCACTATACACACTCAGGGAGATGAGCAATAAAGGAAAAACAGATGCTTGGCACTCGGTGCGTACAGTGTGCAGGCTCCTCATGTCCAATTGACTCTCTCTGCTGGGGGCCTCATATTCACGCACACACCCCGTCCAATAGGTCACCATGGTGTGGAGTTGGGGTTCTTTTACCTTCTAGTTACTCCTACCAACTTATACCACCAGAACCATCCCTTACATTCTCTACATTTGAGGTCCATGCTATACGCCTCTTCCAACTGGTCCATCTTAGAGTAGCTGTCATTTAACATCCCCATGGCATTGCTTCCAAATTCATTGACAACTTTGCTTCCTGGATTCCTCACTTCCTCTCTTATGACATTCCCTCCAAACTCCTTAACCTCACCTCTTCACTTGGTCTCTCCCAGTGGACCTCCTCAGCCTCCCATGTGAATGGGAGCTCACTGGATCTGGTCTTCACTCACCATTGTGATATTTCTGATTTTTCCAACTCCCCATTTCCCCTCTCTGACCACCACCTGCTCTCCTTTAACCTATCTCTCTCCGCTTCCCCATCTCTACCTCCTAAGGCTTCCATAACTAAGCTTAAAATTTAGGCGATTGACACCACGTTCCTTTCCTCCCTGTTTGACTCACTTCTCTCTCCTATTCTCTCTCTCTCATGCCCTGAACAAGCCACTTCCATATACAATGCATCCCTTACTTTTGCTCCTGACTCTGTTGCTCCACCAACTACTATTCACCCTCTCAAATTAACACCTCAACCCTGGCACACCAAATGCACCAGATATCTGCAAAAATGCTTCCTCCACTTCAAACTTATGCTCTATTCCTGCAGTGCTAGCCTTTCTCTTGCTAAACAGTCATACTTCAATAACCTCATCTCCTCCCAGTCTTCCAACCCCCGGCGCCTCTTTGCCACTCTCAACTCACTCCTCTGCTTCTACCTCGTCTCCCTTCTTCATGCTCTGCTCTTGACTTTGCCACTTACTTCACATCCAAAACTGACTTCATATGTCAGGACATCACATCACACCAGACCATCAGCAACCAACCTCCTCCCATCCCTTACCACCCCTCCTCATCCCTCTCACCAACTCTGACATTTCTCCCATACATCTAGTGAGTAAGTCATGGCCCTCATTCGTTCCTACCCTCTCACCACCTCCTCATTTGACCCTATCCCCTCCCGCCTCCTCCGCTACCTTTCTCCTTCTGCCTGTTCTCATCTTTCCCACCTTCTCAGTCTCTCCCTCTCGTCAGGCACTGTCCCCTCTGCCTTCAAGCATGCACTCATCTCTCCTATTCTTAAAAAACCTACCCTTGATCCAAACACTCTCTCCAACTACCGACCCATCTCTCTCCTCCCTTTTGCCTCCAAACTCCTTGAGCGTATTGTCTACAACTGCCTTACTTCTTTTCTTTCCTCACATTCACTGTTTGACCCATTCCAGTCTGGCTTCCGTCCTCTCCACTCCACTGAAACTGTACTTAAAAAAGTCTGCAATGACCTCCATGCTGCTAAATATAAGGGACACTACTCTTCTACTTATTCTTCTTGATCTATCTGCTGCTTTTGACACTGTGGATTACTATCTCCTATTGCAAATCCTTCCCTCCATTGGTCTGCATGATACTGCCCTCTCTTGGCTGTCTTCCTACCCCTCTGACCATTCATTCTCTGTCTCCTCTCATGACTCCACCTGCCCCTCACTTCCACTTACTGTAGGTGTACCCCAAGGTTCTGTCCTTGGTCCTTTTCTTTTCTCTCTCTCTATGTCCTCACTAGGTCAGCTCATTAGTTCTTTTGGTTTCCAATATCATCTCTATATTGATGACACTCAGATCTATATTTCCACTTCAGACCTCTCCTCTGCTCTCCTCACTCGTATCTCCAACTGTCTCTCTGCTATCTCTGGTTGGATGTCCCAGCGCTTTCTTAAACTTAACATGTCTAAGACCGAGCTGATCATCTTCCCTCCTTCCCGCATAACCTCACCTCATACAATCTCATTATCTATTGATGGCACTACTATCTCCTCTAGCCCCCAAGTGCGCTGTCTTGGAGTAATCCTTGACTCCTCCCTCTCCTTCAAATCACACATTCAGCACCTCTCGGAAACCTGCCGTTTTCATCTAAAAAATATTTCCAGGATCAGGCCCTTTCTGACCCAAGATGCTACTAAGACTCTTATCTACTCACTGGTCATCTCTAGACTAGACTACTGCAATCTCCTCCTAACTAGCATTCCTGACAAATACCTCTCTCCACTCCAATCTATCCTCAATGCTGCTGCCCGGCTCATTTTCCTCACCAAACGCACTACGTCCACCTCTCCTCTCTTACAAGACCTTCACTGGCTCCCCTTCCCTTTCCTAATCAATTTCAAGCTTCTCACACTCACTTACAAAGCCCTCACCCACTCCTCTCCCATGTACATCTCTGACCTTATCTCCCTTTACACTCTCACTGTCCTCTTCTCTCTGCTAATGCACTCAGACTCTCCTGCCTACTGATTACTTCATCCCACTCCTACCTCCAAGATTTTTCATGTGCTGCTCCATATCTCTGGAATTCCCTACCTCTTCCCCTCAGACTGTTCACCTCTCTACAAAAATTCTCAAGACCCATTTTTTCACCAAGCCCAGCCAAATCTCATCCTAACCCTCTGTACCACGCTCTCTATGTACCCCGTCTGTGTCAACCCTGTCTGTCTACCCCTGCCCTTTAGAATGTAAGCTCTCATGAGTAGGACCCTATTCCCTCATGTGCTTATACTTTTTCTTACTTTAATAATCTTCAACTGCACCAAATCCAGCAGTCTTCTGCCATGTGATACTTATTCCAGTGTCATCTGTGGATGTAGCTATGTTTATTTACCCTGTACTTGTCCTATATTGTCATCAACTGTAAGTTGTGTTTTCCTGTTTTGATTATGTGCATATGTACTCTGTAATTGGGTGCTGCGGAACCCTTGTGGTGCAATATAAATAAAGGATAATAATAATAATAATAATAATAATAATAATAATAAAGTATATAAGTATAAATGTTTTGGGAGAAATATACTCTAGGATCTATTTATACTGATTTTTTTCTTAGGAAGACATCCACGCGAGCGAAGCTGTAGGCAAACGCTAGTTAAGAATAAGCTTAAAAAGGCATATTCTCACTGCCACATGTTGACAAATCTCTTTTTGGACAACAAATAAAAAGTGTGTTGTTTATTGCTCTTAATTTATTTAGATACCTTTTTATTTTATTTTATTATTATTATTAACATTAATCATAATAATAGATTGTAAGCTTGCGAGCTGGGCCTTCCTACCTCTGACTGTTATTATCAGTGTGTCTAGTTGTAAAGCGCAACGGAATTTGCTGCGCTATATAAGAAACTGTTAATAAATAATAAATTATTATTATTATTTTATTTGCAATATGCACTGATTTCTCCTCTATCTGTTAATCAGGCATTTTTATGGTACGTTTAGTCTCCCCTCTACTCCCATTTGCTTCCTGTATCATCCCCCCTCATATAATTTGTTAAAAAAAAATCAATTAACAGTTCTTTCAAAAAACCAAAAAAAGCAATAATATAAAGAAAATTTGAACAGATTTCAACCATAGTCATGTTAACTGTCTAACACTAACTAGTCTAATGTGGTTTCCCAGTAAATTGGTGTGCATGCCCCTTTAAGAATGATAACCGATCCACAGCAGCAGGAGAAGCCACTGCTAGCAGAAGTTAAGCTGAGCTCATGATCCACTCACGTCATCTGAATGAAGAGAGCTGATTGCCTTGTGGGAAGAAGAAGGAAGAGCAGTGATGTGGAGACAGGAAGTTCTGGAGTCGGAGGCAACATGAAACAGAGCTGGGGCTAAGGATAAGGCAAGCCACAGGATGCTGGGCGGTGAGAGCAGCGCTGCAGAAGTGTGAGCAGTGGGGTGCAGCTGGGGAGCCAAGTGCCAGAGAGCGGGTGTTGAGATGCCGCAGCCTGAGATTGGACACCAACAGGCCTGGTGAGAGGTGCGGACGCTGCAGCCATCTTAGGTTTGCAAGGAACCAACTAAAGCAGGTCCAACAAATATATACCTCCACTCCATGGGTCTGAATGAGTGCTTGGAGAAATTGACAGCCCAAGCCACAGGTAAGTGTGCCCTCTAAACTTTGCCACCCTTGTAATTGACTGTGCATTGTTAAAAGTGCGCAGCAAGCAGCGCCATAGTTTAGAAGCTAAACCCGTTGAAGGGGATCAACAAAAGTTTGATGCAAGTACCAAGCAAGTATTTTTCCATCTTTATATTTTGCTTCTTTAAGTAGTTATTTTAATAAAGGTAATATAAGGGTTTAAATTCATATTAACAAAAAATGTTTTTTTTTTTAATGCAAGATTTTCCAAACCTGGTCCTCAGGCATCCTTAGTCCAGTTTTCAAGGATATCCATTCTTGTGCACAGATGGTTAACTCAAACTGACTAATGTACTAATTAAGTCACCTGTGCTTAAGAATGGATATCTCTAACTCCTGGACTATGGTACCTTGATGATCAAATTGGGAAAGACTGGTCTAAAGAATTGTTATTATGTAGTAAAAGTCGGTACACCCATGAGTATTAAATTCACCTGTAGCTATGCCCATCTGTTCATAGACCACACAGATGATTCTTTCATTTGTAGTCATCCTGAACACTTGGTGTCCTTGTTTAGATATGATGAGCAACAAAATTATTTTTATGTGGAAAGTCAATAGAAACTTATTCTGTCTTTATCTTGCTAATAATCCCATAAATATTAGAGTGAGTGGGTCCAGTTCTCTGACATCCAGACCCACCCAAACATACCGAATCCAAGGGAGATTTGAGCATGGCTCGGGGTTTCGTGTCTGACTCGGTTCCCAAAATGAGGCAAAACATAATCAATTCCGGCGTTGGATTCTTGTGAGTTTTGGATTGCATATAGAACCCTTCCTATGGTGATCAGCGCCATTTGCCTCACTCCAGCTGTGCTTTACTCTGCTGTGTGGCTGAACCGTGTCCAGCCAAGGGCTGTGCTGAGTCCATCCAGGGGCTGTGCCGAGTCCATCCAGGGGCTGTGCCGAGTCCATCCAGGGGCTGCGCTGAGTCCATCCAGGGGCTGCGCTGAGTCCATCCAGGGTCTGCGCTCAATCCATACAGGGTCTGCGCTGAGTCCGTCCAGGGGCTTGCTGAGTCCGTCCATGGCCTGCGCTGAGTCCATCCAGGGGCTGTCCAGTGTTCATCCACTCCAGTGCTGCTGATACACCTGTCGGGTGTCCATCTGCTCCAGTGTTAAAAAAATATAAATAAATGAAAAAAGTAAAAAAAAATATGAGTAAAAAAAACTTAACATTTTTGTTTGTGCTGTATCTCAATGTATCCCTAACACAAGTACTGCAATACTACAGGCCATACCCCAATGTATCCATACAAGTACTATGATGCTGCAGGCCGTACCCCAGTGTGTATCCGTAGCACACTAGTATTGTGACACTGCAGGCTGCACCCCAGTGTATAAATACAAGTACTGTGATGCAGTGCCAGATTAAGGTCCAAATGGACCTGGAGCTGAAATTTCTGAAAGGCCTATTGTGTACCTTGGCAGGAGGCGTGACAAGCGATATGGTGGGGGTGGTCTAAATAGGGTGTGTGGCTTGTACCATGGTTGTGAATATCTCCATGGAGGTCATAGCTAGTGCCTACCTTTAACCACTTAATAGAGGAGAAGAGCAACAGACCCATACACACATACATACAGTGGGCGATTCTTCATGATGCACAGGACAGCAACACAAATTCAAATGACATACTTCTCCAAAATGCCAAAATTTAAGTAGGTCTTAAGATATAGGGTAAGGCATTGGTACTAAGCAATTAAGTTTTCATATAACAATTTCTTAACAGACCAGTTTTAAAGGAAAACATTTTTAAAGCGTGTAATGCACGCAACTTTATGCTCACTTTCTGGAGAATCACCCCACTGGTTGTCGAAGTGGGAATTTTGAAGTGGGGGTATGTGAAATGAAGCAGGAGTACCGTTGCGCGCACCAAAAAAGGTTGGCATGGCCACTGAAAAGGAGTGTGTCCTTAACAGTATATGCATTAGTGTGCCCCCTCCCCTCCTAGTCTGTATATACATCATTGTGTCCCCTCCTCTCCTAGCCTGTAGATGCATTAGTAGTAGAATCTATATCCCCATCACCTTAAGAACCAGGATGTGACATCAGGTGAGGGCGGAGGTTGTCTTATGCCGTTACAGCATTTTTATTTTTTCTCCAATATAGGTTTGTTCTAAGTTATTTTCTGGGGGGGGGGGGGGTTCAATTGTACCCTCACCACATTTTGGGCCTGGAGTCGTACTTTGCTTGCCACAGATTACTATTTCCCAATAGATGGCAATGTTGACCCAGTGCAATATGGGAGGTGTTCTCTCAGCAAAGGGGATCAAGGGGAGACCACCGGGATCCCGCACACACAATAGCCTGCCGGTAATTTATTTATGTATTTTTTTCAAACAAACTTATCTCCATCTCCAGATGGTGATAAATAGGTTTTTCTCTTCTGTATTTGAAGTGTCGGCACTACATTCCCATAGGAATGTATGTTGACATACACACGTAATGGGCTTGGTTCAGAGCTGAATCCAATGTGTGTGTGTCTGTCTGTGTATATCCTATATAGGTGTATATATAGATCTATATATCTCTCTCTTTATATACAGTGGTCGAAGTGGAAATTTTTAAGTGGGGGTATGGAAAAGTGAAGGTTGTAATTATGTGTGCGCCTCGCTCTGGAAAAGAGGGTGTGGCCACTCAAAAGGGGGCATGTCCATAAGTGTAGCGTACCATACCATATACCCCTTATACACATTACACACCACAATAGTAGGCCCCCTTATACTATCTAGTACTGGTGCCCCTTACATATTATGTCACACAGAATGAGCCTAAATTCACATTATGCCACAGAGTATGAGCCAAAATTCCCACAGAATGAGCCAAAATTCACATTATGCCACACAGTATGAGCCAAAATTCCCACGGAATGAGCCAAAATTCATATTATGCCACACAGAATGAGCCAACATTCAAAATATGCCATACAGTATGATCCAAAATTCACATTATGTCACACGGTATGAGCCGACATTTACATTATGCCACACAGTATGATCCAAAATTCAGGGACAGGGAGAGTGACAGAGAGGGGAACAGGGAGAGTGACAGAGAGAGTGACAGCAGGCACTGGGAGAGTGACAGCAGTGACAGAGAGAGGGACAGAGATAGGGATAGAGAGACGGAGGAGTGACAGCAGTGACAGAAGGAGGTGACAGCAGTGACAAGAGAGTGACAGCAGTGACAGAGAGAGTGACAAAGGGACAGGGAGAGTGACAGCCATGACAGAGGGACAGAGAGAGTGACAGAGGGACAGAGAGAGCAACAACAGTTACAGGGAGAATGACAGAGGGACAGGGAGAGAGACAGGAGGGACAGGGAGAGAGACAGGAGAGACAAGGAGAGCGACAGCAGTGACAGAGAGTGACTGCAGTGACAGGGAGAGTGACAGCAGTGACAGGGAGAGGGACAGAGAGAGTGACAGGAGGGACGGAGTGGCAGCAGTGACAGAGAAAGTGACAGCAGTGACAGAGAGAGTGACAGCAGTGACAGAGAGTGACCGCAGTGACAGAGAGTGACCTCAATGACAGGGAGAGTGACAGAGGGACAGAGAGAGTGACAGCAGTGACAGGGAGAGTGACAGAGGGACAGAGAGAGTGACAGAAGTGACAGGGAGAGTGACAGCAGTGACAGCGAATGACAGCAGTGACAGAGGGACAGAGAGAGTGACAGTAGCGACAGAGAAAGTTACAGCAGTGACAGGGAGAGTGACAGAAGGACAAAGAGAGTGATATGAGTGTCAGAGAGTGACAGGGAGAGTGACAGAGGGACAGATAAAGAGACAGCAGTGACAGGGAGAATGACAGAGGGACAGAAAGCATGACAGAGGGACATTGGGAAACAGGGTAACATTACCTAATGAACAGCAGAGGTAGGGAGGGGGCTGTAGTCGGCGGCGGTGCAGAGGCTGTAGTTGGCGGCGGTGAGGAGGCCATGGGTGGCGGTGGTGCGGAGAAGGCTGTGGGCGGCGGCATTGCAGAGGAGACCATGTGCGGTGGCAGTGTGAAGAGGAGGCCTCCGGTGTAGCTCTAGTGAGGTCCCTATGATCACCATCATTTTATGGGAGGACACAGTATTATTGGCTACTCCTCAACCCCATCACAGTGGCATGCGGCATCTCTCCCCCCTCCCCTTATCAGAAACAATGGCATTTCTCTTTTCTCTGCCCTCCCCCCCACCTGTGCTACACAGAACACAGCACCCCTCGCCCCCTCCCCTCCGTGCACAAACAGTAGCACCCTTGTATACTCTGCAGCCAGCTTCTCCCACCTCCAGAGCAGCGCAGCGTTCAGGCACCCACCTCCACTCCCTTCCTCTCTTCATCCCACCCTGTTGTGGCAAGTATTATACATGAACAGCAGACGAGCGGCCTGCTCCGGTGCCCATCACCCCTCTCGGCTGACAGACAGGGATTGCATGAAGCCGGCCGAGAATGGAAAGCAGGAGCACTGCCCAGGCGGCGAATGCACACATACCCGTGGCCAGCCATCAGGACTCCGCCCCCCGCAGCAGCCAGCCTGCCAGCTTAGTACTCTCTCCCTTTCCATCCCCGTTGCACCCTACTACCACCCACACATGTTCGTAAATATCCCTCTAAATCGGGGGGAGGAGCTGAGAGTAGCGGGTATAATGGCTCCTTTTCCCCTCACGTCGTAACATCACTCAACACAGCAACAGCAGCATCACTACGCTATTAGGCTGGGGGGAGGAGGCGCTCGAGAGGAGAAGGGAGAGCGGGTCCTTCTCACGATCCGGCCGCGAGTCCGGGACTTGAATGTAGAGACTGGGGCACTGTGTGGCGACGGGGGAAGTGCTGGTGATGGCATACGAGTCAGTTTTGACTCATTGTAATGCCGGCGTTTATGGGCCCCTTCACTGCGGCGGTCTGTGGGCATATTTTCAATGGGGGGCCTGGAGCTGCAGCTCTGTCTGCCCCATTGTTAATCCGGCCCTGCTGTGATGCTGCAGGCCATACCCCAGTGTATCCATACAAGTACTGTGACGCTGCAGGCTGTACCCCACTGTGTTCACATAAGCGGTGTGACTATACAGTGTAATTTGCAAGCAAAGTTTAACAAAAATTAATGAAAAGTAAAAAAATGTTTTTGTTGTTGTACTGTTCCATCCAGTGGCTGTGCTGTGTTGTTCGTCCAGTGGCTGTGTCCATCCACCCCCTGTCCTGTCACACACTGGTGCTGCAGCAACTCCACAGACCATAGCCCACTACATTCACTAACTTCACATAAACACTGTGACTCTGAGCAGTGTCAGATGAAAAAAAGTTGCAAAAAAGTTGAAAAAAATATTATGTTCTATTGTTAATTGTAATTTTCTGTGCGCTGTACCCCATTGAGTTTATTCACATACAAAGCCCATTGAATCCCCAGAGTGTGAGCTGAGCTGCAAATAGAGAAATAGATAATGATCAGTTTAGAGAAGAGCAGGAGCAACAACCAAATTTTTTTGCTGCAGATGCTGCCACCAGTCATTATGATACTACTCATTCAACATCATCTACTAAAGCCGATGCCCACAGGTTTTGAGTGTTTAAGTTAGGGCATTTAAAATCAAAGAGCCAATATTGTACAGTGGTAAAGAATTAAACAGCAAAGGGAAATTTGGCCGTAGAAAAACATAAAATTGCCAATATGCCATTCACCACACAAAGTGGCAAGGAAAGACTATTTATGAGTGTTGGTTCTGCAACTTTCATATTGATGATGATGTAAGCCTTTATGATATTGTAAGCCCTTCTCACTCTAGAAGATGAGTCAAAAAAAGGAAAACTACAGTACTAAGGCACAGGAACCAACTGTGTGCTCAGAAATGTCACAAATCCCTGAGGAAAGTCTAAGTGTGTCTGTATGTGCAATGTGTGAGCCTGACCTTTCCAATATTGTATTTGAAGAGGAGCCATTTGTGCGACTTCTGCAAATGTGTGAATGAGCAGCACTAGTCAACATACAAATGTAGAAATTGAAGGTGCTACTGAGGAAGTGCACAAGGATGAGAAGGATATTTAAGTAGCTGATGCTGGCGATAATAAGGATTTTGATAATGAAGCTGCTGATGATAAGGATGTTGAACATGAGGATGTTGTTTGTGTAAATCATGCACCAGAGGAAACAGTTGTTGTCCATGATAAGAAAAAGCCCATTGTCATGTATGGGCATAAGACAAACAAATCCACCTCTTATGTGTGGAATTATTTCTACCCAAATCTGGACAATTGCCAAACCATTGGTAGCATTTATAAACTTTATAAATGTGTGGAATTATTTCTACCCAAATCTGGACAATTGCCAAACCATTGGTAGCATTTATAAACTATAGTAAGGAGAGGTAGGTCAGTCTGCCAGCTAACTCTGTACAATCTTTTGGCCTAACTCAGTGCCAGATTAAGGTTCTCATAGGCCTGGAGCTGAAATTTATGAAGGGCCTATTGCGTGCCGCCGCACGGGGTGTGACCAGCATTGTGGGGGTGTGACTACATATATAAGGATGTAGCCAATGATGTGGGGGTGTGGTCTGTGCTCTGGGGTGTGACTAGCGCCATCTGGGGAATAGCTACTCATCTACTTTCAACCACCTCAACCTCCCTCCCCTCTGCTTATATGAAGCACACCCCACCTATTTTATTATTGACCAGTGAATAAAAAATACATAAACCCTCCCACAAACTATGGTTTATTGATAAAATGCAACCATCATCACCAAGAATGAAGAAAGCATGTCAAAGCAAATCCAAATTCAAAGACATTTTGCTTTCTTTGATATCAAAGATATTAATTTGACAGACTACCAGACAGAGTACCAGAAAGCACAACAGTGAATCAATGTTCTAGAAACTTTGTGGGAAAGAATCAGAAAAAAGAGGCCACATTTGAGGTCTCCATCAGGACAGTGCACCAGCACACACAGCTCTCTCTGTGAAGCAGTTTTTGCCAGAGAAACAGCTTTGACCAATGGAAAACAAGAATGCAGAAGGGTAATACATAGGGGTGTATTCAATTCATGTCGGATCCTTTCAGACAGAAAGGATCCAACATGAGTGTATTCAATGCCGACCAAACCCGACAGGTTTGGCCCGTTCCCGACAATAGCAATCCACCTTTTTTTAAAGGTGGATTGACATTGTCGGAAACGGGGCTAAAACCTGTCTGGTTTGGCAGCGCTTCTGACAATTGAAACAGCTTTCCGACAAGTCGGATTTCCTGACTTGTCGGAAAAAACGGGGCCGTATTGAATAGGTTGGAACCCCTTCAACCTAAACCTGTCGGAAACTGCCATCTTTCTAACAAGACGGCAGTTTCCGACAACAATTGAATACACCCCATAGTAAAAGAATGGAGTTAAAATGTACTTAATATAGTGAAACATAAATTATAACATCAGTCTCTTTATTTAATAGCCATATCTCGTACACACATATGCACGTGTGTGTGTGTGTGTGTGTGTGTGTGTGTATGTATATATATATATATATATATATATATATATGTATATACATTCAAACCACAAGTGAGCTGTAAACAAAGAATGGGTGGTCCAGTGTGGGTGTTTGGCTTTGTAAATGTTTTTGAGGTCTATGTACTAAGCTTTGGAAAGAGATAATGTGTATGGAGATAAAGTACCAGCCCACTAGCTCCCGTCATTTTTTTTAAACAAAGCCAGTTAGGAGCTGATTGGTTGGTACTTTATCTAATATAGCTATATACATATTTACGGTAGTTGATAGGACGGCACTCGCAGGACTTCAATATAAATAAAGAAACTAGACCCGTATTTATATATACTGTATATATATATTTATTATATACAGTATGTATATGAAGAGAGAGAGAGAAAGGTATCAGGTGGCTTTCCTCTGGCATTTTCATCAGGACAGAGTAAAGGCATTGCAACGTTGACCGAATTTCTGCTGACTGTCTCTTTTTATATTACGCTTGGAGTGTTTCATCCATATGTGGGTGCTACTGGCTAAGTATTCTATTATAAGGGAGTGGGTTGGGTACGGGATACTGGCAGCCTGGATGCCGACGGTCAGAATACCGATATTGGTGTCCCGACTGCTTGAAATCCCAGCAGGAGCACAGGAGGCAGGTAACCCTAATCCTCCCCCTCCCTCCCGCAGCCTAAACCTAACCTCCCCTCCCACAGCCTAATCCTCTCCTTCCCTCCCACAACCTAGCCCTCCCTCCTGGCAGCCTAAACCTAACCTCCCCTCCCACAGCCTAATCCTCTCCTTCCCTCCCACAACCTAGCCCTCCCTCCTGGCAGCCTAAACCTAACCTCCCCTCCCACAGCCTAATCCTCTCCTTCCCTCCCACAACCTAGCCCTCCCTCCTGGCAGCCTAAACCTAACCTCCCCTCCCACAGCCTAATCATCTCCTTCCCTCCCACAACCTAGCCCTCCCTCCTGGCAGCCTAAACCTAACCTCCCCTCCCACAGCCTAATCCTCTCCTTCCCTCCCACAACCTAGCCCTCCCTCCTGGCAGCCTAAACCTAACCTCACTTCCCCACAGCCGAACCCTCCCTTCCTCCCACAGCCTAACGCTAACCTGCCCTCCCACAGCCCAACCTTAACTATCCCTCCCCGCAGCCTAACGCTAACCTCACCTTCCCGAAGACTAAAGTCAACCACATCCCATATATATGCGTTAGGTATGACATGCTGGCAGACTGGATGCCGGGGCGTCAATATCCCGACCACGGCATCCTGCCCTCCAGAATGCCAGCAGCCTTGCGGGCTCACTGCATTCACCAAGGGACGGCCCTCAGAGGATTTCTTCCAATAGATAATGTATTCAAGTAAGTGTAAACAGCATTACGTCAACGTTTCGGTGTCATACGCAAACATTGATGTAATGCTGTTTGCCCTTACTTGAATACATTATCTATTGGAAGAAACCCTCTGAGTCCTGTCCCTTCTACATATATACATTCTACATTGGTGGACCTTCCGTGTTGGATTTACGCACCGGGGTTATAGTATCAGTACATTGTGTGCCAGACTTTATTGTTACATATAATGCTGAATAAGATAGACTCTTTGAAAATAGATTCCTAATTGATGTGATGTTCTGAAATACACTATTTGCTTCATTAAAAGACCCAAGAGTGCCGCCGTCTATTTTCTTCTGCATTACTCTATCTTCACAGAGGGCACCGGGGCTGTATTTCTGCCTAATAGGAGTGCCGGACATCCAGGTACTATATATATATATATATATATATATATATATATATATATACATCCAAAAAGGACCGGCACTCCCACTAATACTTGCACAGGTGCTCCGGTGCCCTCCAGGGAAAGTCCACAATCAAAAAAGAAGAGGCGGCACTCGAAGGCTTAAAGGTGCTAAACTGTATTGTCACAAATGAGAACTAACGTTTCGGGGTCACACTACCCCTTTGTCAAAGTGAACATGTTCACTTTGACAAAGGGGTAGTGTGACCCCGAAACGTTAGTTCTCATTTGTGACAATACAGTTTAGCACCTTTAAGCCTTCGAGTGCCGCCTCTTCTTTTTTGATTGTATATATATATATATACACACATATATATCAAAAAAGAAATATATATATATATATATATATACCACAACAACCACCTAGGTGGAAGGTGCACTCACGCCCAGAAATTAGTCTCTGAAGTCACATGTAAATTCAGTATATTTTTTATTCGGGTTCACTGTTGATGCCGTATTTCATCGACGTTTCGGTCCTTATGTGGACCTTTATCAAGATTGGCACTTAAATCACCTATACAATCAGAAACAGTTACAATTAATATGTATAAGAACCCAGATTTACTCAACACCAACACCACCAGTGCCTCCCAGGCCCTGAATACTGTCACAAAAGCCAGAAAACGTATTAAAAAGCTGTTTTTTTATATATGTAAAAAAGATACTTGGAAGTAATCCACGTGTGATGAAAGAGACACCTCCACCGTTAGAAATATCTGTTTAGATAGGCAAGTGATTACCTGGACGATATGCCAGATCACTCAGATGTGTGGAATGGCCTTCAGAGTTGGCAACATGCCTGATCACATAATGAAGTTAAAAGGCTATAAGGTAGGAAGGTTGCAAGGCGTAGTCACCTATTAGATAAATAACAGAGTAACTACACCATAAAAAAATACACTAACAACGTCATTTAGGAAAAGATCATACCTAGTTACATGTAGAAATAGCTCATGGCAGCTTGTGGGCTCTGTGCGTATGTAAGACACTCAGTCTATAAGGAGGCACAACAGGGAAAAAATAATCACCAACCGTAATCATGTGTCAGAAGGGAGCTGCAGGAGAACCATACTCACTGCTCAAGTGTCCAGAGCCAAATGGAAGCTGCATAAAGTTCAGCCTCAGCTGAGCACTATTTAAGGATCAACCACAGGAAGTGCCAATTAGGAAGATTAAGTCTCTCATTAACTTATCACCTCTCAGATAACTCACTCAGACCAACTGGGTAAAACGTTACAGGGTTCACAGGACATGCGGTGGCTATCGCTAACGCACGGCTACTTAAATGAGTGGATTTTAACGATTTAGAAGGACAACTGCCGAAGACGCGTCTTTTGCGTTCCACCGACCGGAACTCCATGCGTTCCACTCCGCGGAAGTGGCGCTGGCCGGAAGTCTCTGCGTTCCACTCGCGGAGAGAACCGTAATGAGGCTTATCCACTAGCTAATGTTTAAAGGAGGTGTACAACCTAGAGGAGGGCGTTCACAGAAAATGAACACTCCCCCGGGTGGAATCTTCAATGTACAGGTCCACTCATAGCTTACAGGGACTCGGAGGTATACCGAAGGTCACCTCACGTATAATCCTGAATTAACCTATGTGTAACCTGTCAGTCACCACAGAAAAAGAGTGCAGATGTAAATAATAATTCATAATGTGAAATGTCAAAAATGTCAAAAAAGACAGATAGGAGGGCACCAAATCAAATGACCACAACTCACCCTATGCATACCAACTAACGTATATCTGATCAACAAAAGCATATTGAATACTGATATGAGTATAATATCTTTATAGTAATACATTGGTATAATGTAGTAAAAGATTTTAAATAATAAAAGGGAATAATGGGTGGTGTGGTCATTGGAATTGGCAAGCCCTCGTGACTAGTATAGGACCTGGGAAGGCTCCGGGAATCAACAGAAAAATATATATAAAAAAAATATAAGCAAGGACGTGTAAATAACTGTCCTTACTTTCTTAATCTCTATACATAAAAAGAACATACATAAATGAAAAAAAATATAAAACATAGAACATGTAAAACACAAATCAAGACCCAGCCTGTATATGCTAATTGCATCTACATGTAACTAGGTATGATCTTTTCCTAAATGACGTTGTTAGTGTATTTTTTTATGGTGTAGTTACTCTGTTATTTATCTAATAGGTGACTACGCCTTGCAACCTTCCTACCTTATAGCCTTTTAACTTCATTATGTGATCAGGCATGTTGCCAACTCTGAAGGCCATTCCACGCATCTGAGTGATCTGGCATATCGTCCAGGTAATCACTTGCCTATCTAAACAGATATTTCTAACGGTGGAGGTGTCTCTTTCATCACACGTGGATTACTTCCAAGTATCTTTTTTACATATATAAAAAAACAGCTTTTTAATACGTTTTCTGGCTTTTGTGACAGTATTCAGGGCCTGGGAGGCACTGGTGGTGTTGGTGTTGAGTAAATCTGGGTTCTTATACATATTAATTGTAACTGTTTCTGATTGTATAGGTGATTTAAGTGCCAATCTTGATAAAGGTCCACATAAGGACCGAAACGTCGATGAAATACGGCATCAACAGTGAACCCGAATAAAAAATATACTGAATTTACATGTGACTTCAGAGACTAATTTCTGGGCGTGAGTGCACCTTCCACCTAGGTGGTTGTTGTGGTATATTGGTGGCCTCTCAGGTCATTAGGAGCACCCGCCGTCGTTATTACTTTTGATGAGAGTGCAGGACCTTCCAAGACTATATATATATATATATATATATATAGTCAGACCCTGTGGCTATAGGGCTATATATATATATATATATATATATATATATATATATAATACACTCTGTATATATTGTAGATATTACATACTATATAGCTCTATTAAACTGTGCCTCCGCTTTCCAGGTTGCCCTGCATAACTTATTGTTGTGCTATTAGCAGCAACCAGCAGGTGTGTTACCTCATGTAATTCAGGAGGATCCGACACCCTGCCGCTGCCAGACCTCCTTCACGGAGCTGCTCTGCTGCTGTCAGTGTTGACTGATGAAGCCTTGAGCTGTAACGCTGTGCTGTGGAGTCCATACACACCACAGATGGGATGCCGGGAGCGGTAGCGGCAGGGCGGCATCTTTGTGATGTAACACGCCGGGGTGTCACGTGCGCAGAGTTTGTATGCGGCGCATGGAGGGCTAGGGAAGCCTTCAATTGCGCCGCTCTCATAGCTAAAATATGTATGCTGGCGGCGGCATTTCATCCACCGGTAAGGTGGATGGTATTGCAGTGGGGGGTGTTGCTGCAGCGGTGGGGAGGGGATGCTTCAGGTGAGCGCTGGCAGACTACAGTAGCAGGAGTTATATCCTGTCTACTGCAGCAATATAGTCGGCAGATGCTGTGGGCCTGTTTGGGTAGTGGGCCTGGAGCTGCAGCTCCATCCGCCCCATTGTTAATCCGGCCCTGCATATTGGCCTGGAGCTGAAATTTAGGAAGGGCCTATTGTGTGCCTCGGCAGGAGATGTGACAAGCGCTGCGGTGGTGTGACTAGTGAGGTGGGGTGTGATCAGTGTGGTGTGGGTGTGGTCTAAATAGGGGGTGTGGTCTATGTCATGTGAGTGACACAGTCACCACTTACTGACAGACTCTACTTACTGACACACACACAACACAAAGCTTACTGACACAATCACCACTTACTGACAGACACTATTTACTAACACACACACAACACAAAACTTACCGACACAGACACCACTTACTGATAGACATTACTGACTGACACACACGCACAATACAGATAAACTTACTGACACAGACATTACTTACTGACACACACACAACACAATACTTATACCGCTCTCACATCACAATGCCGGGTCCCACCTGGGAATTGGAAATGGGTCCATTCCTGGGTGGGACCCGGCATTTGACCCTACACACCGCCAACCCGACCCGGCAATTTGTCGGTTCGGGTTGCCATCTGTGGGCGGAGATGGAGTCGGCATCAGGTGCGGAGGCGGCACTTGAAGATGAGATCATCCCTATGCAGTGAACGGGTCCCGGGTTGTATCGACCTGGGTGAACCGTTCACACTGCACCGGACCTGGTATTTAACCCGGGAATAACCCTTCTTTATTCCCGGGTTGAATTACCGGGTCAGGCAATCCAGAATTCGCCCATGACCCCTTTCACAACACACATCGGAACGTGTCGACCCAGCAATATACCCAGTCTATACCAGGTTATTTTTGCGGTGTGAAAGGGGTATTACTGACACAGACACCCACCACTTACTGACAGACACTACTTACTGACACACACACACAGTACAAAACCTACTGACGCACACTACTTACTGACACACACAAACACAAAACTTACTGACACAGACACCATGCAAAATGTGCTGACACAAACACTACTTACTGACAGACATTTCTTACTGACACCAGTGGTGCACACAGAATTTTTTTCTCAGTGGTACTGTGCCTGCGCGCAGTGGGCGTGGTCACGTCATTAAGGGATGTGACCATGTGACACTAGGTGGAGTGGTTATATATTATGTGAATCCATGGCACAGACACCCCCTGTCCCTGCGGACTACAGAGACAAGGACAGCAGGATGTGACACTTGTTATAGAATAAAAAATATTATATATAAGCTGTGTACCCAGCACTCCTCCTGTTATAATGTGAATATTTGCTTCAGTGCCCTCCTTCGGTTTTTCAAGCTGTGGACAGAGTACAATGAGGCAGCACTCCCGAGTCTTGCTGGTGCAGTAAGATTTATTTAGTAAGATTCTGGATCAATAAGTCTTAATGCACCAGCAAAACTCGGGAGTGCCGCCTCATTGTACTTGTGGGGTGGGGTCTCGACCATTAGAGTTACTCACCGAGGTGTAGTATGAGCTGCCGGCGGCCGGGTCCCCGGCAGCCAGCATACCGGCGCCGGGATCCAGACTGCTGGCTTCCCGACAGCAGGGCGAGCACAAATAAGCCCCTTGCGGGCTCGCTGCGGGCACAGTGGCGCGCGGAAGCGCCACGCTATCCTCCCTCCAGGGGGTTCATGGACCCCCAAGAGGGAGAAAATGTGTCGGTATGCCGGTTGACGGGATTCCGGCGCCGGTATACTGTGCGCCGGGATCCCAACAACTAGTATACTGAATACCACCCACACACCGCTGGCCCGGCACCCCAACGTCACTTTTTCTCTGCCAGTCTGCCAGGTGCGGGAGCGTGATGACATCACCTTCACGCTACCAGCAGTCCTTTTCCTGGAAAAGGAAGACGGTGCTGGCGGCGCCTCCGAGCAAGATCTAGGAGCTTGGTGGTGGTGTTTTACAGTGTGGCGGGGGTATGGCATACTGGCGGACACATTCTTAATGGTACGCCGTAACGGAGCGTACCGCCACACTTGCAGGACTAACACACACACAACGCAAAACATATTGACACACACGACACAACACAAAACTTACACAGACACACACACAATGCAAAACTTACTGACACAGACACAATGCAAAACTTACTGACACTACTTACTGACACACACACACACACAACGCAAAACCTACTGACACTGACACTACTTACTGACAGACACTACTTACTTAGCGACACACACACATCCCCCCCCCCTTCAAAACTTACTGCCATAGACACCACTTCCATAGGAGACCTCAGTGCCTGGTGTGGGCTGCTACTCACATGGTTTTGCATGCCCCCTCAGCTCTGACATCCAGGGACCCAGCTCTCCTAAAAGACAGCAGCCTCCTGTCAAGACCCTTCCCCTCTTTCATGAGGCATGTTATTGCTTTGCAGCAGGAGTGGTATGCTGCAGCAAAAACATTTACGTTTTGATGGACAAGGGGGCGAGGCTTCGGATTGGTTCAGGGGCGGAGCCTCAGAGATATCTCCGAGGCTCCGCCCCCACGCCCATCCGAAGCCCCTCCCCCTCGCCCATCAAAACATAAATGCTTTTGCTGCAGCATACCACTCCTGCTGCAACTTTCCAACAATAACATGCCTGATAAGAGGGGAAGGGTCTTGACAGGAGGCTGCTGTCTCGGAACTATGTCCGTGGCTCCGCCCCCTTGGCCGTCCGTAGCCCCGCCCCTTTGCGACACGAAGCGGTCAGGACACACAGGCTGACCAGTTTGGGGTGGAGGTGAATGAGCAGCCGGAGGTGAGTGAGCTGCTGTATGTGCTGACAGGACTGGCTACTGCCTGCACTGCAGGAAGCTCTGTGGGCCTATTTTCAATGGGGGGCTTGGAGCTGCAGCTCCATCCGCCCCATTGTTAATCCGGCCATGGCCTAACTGGATGAAAGCAAAATTGTGAGATGTGGGGTAAAGAAAATTGACTGAAAATGACTGGAAATGAATGTTATTGAGGGTAATAGTACTGTAGGAACAAAAACAGTCTGAAATTCAGATTTTTAGCTGTTTTTATAATTTTCTTTTCGGGAAAAAATACAGAACCAAAACCAAAACTCACAAGGCCGGATTTGGCAAAACCAAATACAAATCTAAAAACACTGAGGAGATACAGATATAAAACCAAAGCCAAAAAATGGGGTTCGGTGCTCATCTCTAATAAATATTAATCCAACTGCAATGTAAAATGAATCAGCAGTGCATGTTTTGGACTTTTCTATTTATACTGTATATAAGGGACACCAAACAGTATAATGAACCTGGTGACTGCAATTAGTACATCAAAGTGGCTGCCAAAGCATCACATCAACTGGTTGAATAACATCTCAGCATGACAATTAAAAAGGATAAATAGAAATTGCAAAGACAATAAATTGTTTTCTGCACAAGGCGTGGAGGTGAAGTAGCAATTTATTAGACAGTGATATGCTTCTGTTTTTTATTATTTCAATTGGGTAGTTCAAGAAGGGTAAGGTGTAGATAACTATCTTTTATTTAAAAAAAAAAGAAAAAATGTCCATGTAAATCATGTAAAAGTACAGACAATACAATCTACACACTATAAACATTTAATGGACAAAAATATTCAACTAAGGAATTAAGGGGTCTATGTACTAAGCCTTGGAGAGAGATAATGTGGATGGAGATGAAGTACCAACCAATTAGCTTCTAACTGCCATGTTACAGGCTGTGTTTAAAAAATACAGTTAGCAGCTGATTGGCTGGTACTTTATCTCTGTCCACTTTATCTCTCCAAGGCTTAGTAAATAGACCCCATAGTATGTTACATGTAATAGTAAAACCAGTAATTTTTGAAACAGTCGTACTGTCGACATACATTGTGTAGACATGAAAATGTTGACATGTTCAATATTATGACAAACAAAGAGGAAGGGGGGTGCAAATCCCCACCCCCAAATTCCCTTCCGCACACTGAAAATTACCTGTAACCATCCCTGAATCTATCTGGTAATAAAATTCAGAGAATTTGTCACAAATGTTTGCAAACACATGTTTAAGCTGCTGGCCACTTCAATATTATGACCATGTCATAATGTCTACATTGACCATGTCAAATTTCATCATCTTTACACTGATGAAATATTGACAAGCTACAATGTTAACATATTGTTCCTGGTGTCTTAGCAGTGATTTACCAGGGCCTGGTGGCTCCAGCTGTGTCTTTTGGGTCCCAGCGGTCACGTGACCTCCAATCCTTTGGTTTACAGGCATAGGTGTGCGCAGGGGGGGTGCCTGGTGCGCACAGGCACCCCCTAATGTCTGGCATCCCGATCTCACATGCCTGACGCAGCGATCGCCGAGCAAGCTGTTTACTGTCCCCTCTGCGCTGCACCCTGTCAGGACTGTATTACTGACCGGATGCCTGGGTTAATCAAGGGTGCCACTGCCAACGGCTTTCAAACTCCCGGCTCCACCTCCATGTACAAAAACAGCGTAATGTGATGTGATTACGTCATGCTGCTCGCACGCCCACCTCTCTCCTTCTATGCTATGCCAATGCCAGCCACTAATGAGGATCAGCATGCAGCCAGTGTTCCTCTTAGGAAGACAAATTCAATACTGACAGGCGGTCGGCAGCAACATTGACATGTCACTCGTTTTTCCAGCAGCAGCAGTACTAGTCTGCGACTGTCAGTGTCAGTAAGTGACTGACTTGTAAGTAAGCTGCTGCAGCTTGCAGAAGAAAGAGAGGGGTAGCCAGACCAGGCTGGGGAGGAGCAGTGGAATTGCAGTTAGTGCCATCAGGGGTGTTTGTTTGTTGCACACCACAACATCTGACAATGTACCTGCTTTATTAGGATTGCTACAAGGGTGGATATTTTATATTTTGTTGACCATCAATAGATGGTGCTAGACACACCCAAAATGCGGTGCTAGACACACCCTTCCGACAGTGCACCCCCTAATAAAATGTGCTGCGCACGCCTATGTTTACAGGTATTTCTCCACTAACCATAATGCTAACCCTAACCCTCCCCTTTGTGCCTTACCCTCCTGCCCACAGCCTAACCATAATGTCTGACAAAGTTGTCATTTTACCTGTTAACATTCTGTGAATAAAAACACACTGCCTGTCAACATTTTAACAATATTGACATCAAGCGGTATATTTACTAAAAGTCAATTTGGGTCGATTTGAATTGATTTTTGTGTTTCAGGGTCTAAATCACACATTTAGTAACAGATTGTTTTTGACATCGGTTTAAAAAATAGAAAATATGTCAAAAATCATCTGATAAATGTGGAATTTAGACCTTGAAATACAAAATCAAGCAGGCATCGACCAAACCGACAAAAAAAAAATCGACCCAGATTGACTTTTAGTAAATACACCCCTTAATTCCATTTACTAACAGATGATTTTATTTTTTAAATACACCTGTTATTAAGTGTGTAATTTAGACATTGAAACACAAAATCAATCAATCAATCAATCAATCAATCAAAAATTGACTAAAAATCATTCAAAATCGACTAAAAATTAACTTTTAGTAAAAATACCCCCAAGATTGTTGACTTTGTGGTGTCAATATTATGAATATTGACACTGTCGACTCTTTGACTACATCCCGTAAAAATTTAGTTTATCTGTTGGAGCATGAATCTGGCAGGATAAATACTGTAGGTAGAACTTCTCAGTCAATGAAACTTTGACTTACAGAACATATAAGGAATATTAAATAGTGGGTTGGACAGCCAATCAGTCTCAAATAAAATGTCACTTTAGGTGTAAAATAGCATTAGCCACAGCATAAATGTAGTTAAGTGACACCTTCAAAACTTCACATCCTAATGGATTCAATTCTATATCATTACAATGTGCAAATAAGAATAATGAATAATGATTCTAAGATTCTATTGTAGTAGTTAGTAATTTCCAGAGTGTATTAAAAAATATAGTAAGTTATTATGCCTTTAAAGTAAATTTAAAGTAAATGTATCCCTCTATTAGCAAATGAGTAACCTATGTTTATATACTTGATTCTTTATATTGTATTTAAGAAGCATTGAAAATATTATTATTGTTATTCTTTCCATTTTCTAAGGTTTTACGGAGTGACTACATATTGATCCACTGTCTATAGTATAGACTCTGCCATCCATCTTCTCCTCCTGCCCTCTGTGGCATCCATCTAGCCTTCCTGACCCCTCTATCATCCATCTACCCCTCCTGGCCCCTCTGCCAACTATCTGTCCTCCATGCTAATCCCCCCCCCCCCCCCGTGTACCACCTGATATCCTTACCCCACAATGCTTATCCCTTGCCCCCCCACCTGGCCTTCAGTTGATGCCAGTGAGTATGGAGTCTTCCCAGGATGTAGCTTTATTGCAGCCGCTGTAGCTTTATTTCATCAGCGGTCAAAAAGTACTTTTTGTGTCGGGGATCAGTCTTTTCTCAGGCTCAGCTAGGGTTACCAGTTCTTCTGCTACAGCTGAGCCTAGGGGTAGCTCCTCATCCCTTTAATTCTGGACACATATTAATTACATAGGTTCTGTGGCTGATTAAAAAAAGGTCAAATGGAGTCTTATAGTCAGCCAGCCACAGATCCTGTGTAATTAATACAGTACAGTATGTGTCCAGAATTAAAGGGATGAGGAGGTAACCCTAGGCTCAGCTGTAGCAGAAGAACTGGCTGAAGTGAACTGTGATATGGTTCACATTAGTCACTGATTGACGGAAAACGCACCACACAATGATGATGTCCCTCTATAGTATACTCCCAGCCTATCAGTGACTTAAGAGCAACTGCATTGTGGGACTCGATCTAATCTACAGGCAGATGGGAGAGCCTGACTGAACCGGATAATGCTTACCGAACCAAGAAGGTAAGTATTATCCCACTGCATATGGCCCAAAACACATAAGGCTAAAAAATGTCTGGGATCTGGTATCCCAGGAATGGCTACTCTACCCACAGACAGTGTCCGGATGATAGGTCGACACTAGGGAGGCCAACCCCAGGATCACTGTACATTCTGGGTTCTTACCATTATACTGTATTCATAGAAAATGAGAATATAAACAAAATATTAGTTGTAATAAAGCTAAACAGTCACTTAATTTCTCTTTGTGTTTTATTTTGTGTTTAACACATTACTGTATAGTTCAGTGTGTTTTTAACAAAGTTGGAAATAAACATTTCACATGTACATAAACTCAGTTTTTGCAAAAGCTAGACAGGAAATTAGTATTGTCTGTTTTCTATTTTTCCCTTGAAACCCGTTCTTAAAATAGTTTTTTGTTTTTTAAATATTTTTTATTTAATATAGTTTAAAAAGTATTTTTTTAAAATATTTAAATATTATATTATGCACATCTGCAGAACGGATCTCCTCGTCAAAAACTGGGGGACACAGTGGGGCGGCGTGGTTGCATGTGATCTGACCATGTCAGTTAAGGGGTTAATAAATGGTTCAAAAGAAATGGCATGGTACCGTCCAATAGATTGTGGTATTTTTAACCATCTATCAGAAAAAAAGTATCTATAAAAATTAGAGATGTGTGGCAGACACTTTTCGGGTTTTGTGTTTTGGTTTTGGATCTGGATCCCCGCTTGTGTTTTGGATCTGGATTGGTTTTGCCAAAACCACCCTTTCGGGTTTTGGTTTTGGATCTGGATGATTTTTTAAAAAACATAAAAACAGCTAAAATCACAGAATTTGGGGGTAATTTTAATCCTATGGTATTATTAACTTCAATCACATTAATTTCCACTCATTTCCAGACTATTCTGAACACCTCACAATATTGTTTTTAGGCCAAAAGGTTGCACCAAGGTCACTGGATGACTAAGCTAAGCGACACAAGTGGGCGGCACAGTGGCAGACAGGATGGCAGTTTTAAAAACTAGGCCTCAACGAACACATAATGCAAAGAAAAAAAAGAGGTGCAAGATGGAATTTTCTTTGGCCCTCCCACCCATATGTTATTTAAAAGGACATGCACAGTTTAATAAACCCATCATTTCAGCGACAGGTGGTCCTCCTGGAAAAATCTCGCCAAGTTCTCCGAATCGTAGCTAGCTACAAACATGCCAGCTCCTTCTTTGATGACTTTTCACATTATGAGAAGAGGCAAGAGAAAGAGGTGTCAAGAAGGTGATTAAAAATTAGAGAGGCACACGCAATCAGGAATAACACCCAGGCTTTTACCTCCACTCCTATATTGGTGTAGAACAGAAACGACTTCAACCAAGCAAATATATAATTATTAATTACCAGATTACTGGACAAACTGAAAAACTAGGGGCCAAAGCCTCCAATTTGCACCCCCTTCCCATGTTCAGGGATTAAAATAATTTCAGATTTAATGCTGGGATGCAAATAAACTGGTTTGTACCACAGGATCAAGATTGGATATTTCCCCTCCACGGAGTCTGGAGACTTATTTTGTAAAAATCTTGTGGGCTTCTTTTTTCCATTTTTTTTATTGCATTTTTATTTACATATTTTGTGGCAGATGCCTTATTTTTGTTTTTCTCAGTTCCCAGTTACACGCATGTGAGCATACCTGTGTGTCCCAGTTACACGCACGTGAGCATACCTGTGTGTCTTGTTTATTTCATATTTTACTTTTTAAATAATGCAGCCCCTTAGATGTTTTAGCAGCCCCTTCTGAGCCCTCACAGCAGCCCCGGATGGGGCAAATTGAGTTTGGGTGGGCTCGGTAAAGTACTAAGCACGACTGTGCAGTGAATTTCTTTGTTATTGAGCCCCTGGCCTAGTGGAGTTTACCACTCTACAGTCAAAACTCATTTCATACTATGTGGGAGGAAGCAATGCTAACCTCTGTGCCCATAGCATGTCTCAGCCAAGCAAGCCAGGCATCCTCTTGGCTGTAAGGCACCATGAGACTCCATACTGGGCCTTATTCAGTAACTGTTTGTGCCTCACAGGAGCTCCTAGTATATCTAGTGCTGCAATGCAATGGAAAGCTGATGCAATGCAAGATCACTGAAACTCTGTTCTTCTAATAACCCTACGCAGCTCTTAGGAAAAGAAGATCCCTGTACAACAAATGCGCATCTTGTAAATAAATAATCCCAAAATGTGGACCATCAATAATAAATCAAAATAAAGGTTGACTAATTGGAGCCATTAATTTGAGTGAGCCCCTAACATGAAATAATTCTCCAGCAGAAAATATCACTTTTACCTCTCCAGCAGTTGCACTGGATTATGATTCAGTCTCTTCTGAGTCACACTGACTTTTGCAACAAATGTGGTCTCTCCCCACTGAATTTAAAAACACTTAGTCAAAACAGGAATTTCCATTTCCACCTTTGCGGCTATGTTTTCACAAATCTGTTTGTGATGTTGAAGCTTGTTTCATATCTTCATTAAGCTTTCATTCAAAGCTGGGATCAAATACAGCAGCACTCCTGGACTTATACGGCAGCACCCCTGGATTTATACAGCATAGGCAGCATCCGTGGAGAATTACACAGCACAGTAGACAGGCAACAGCACCCCTGGACTTAAACTGCAGTGGGGCAGCACCCCTGGACTGAAAGGGGAAAGGGGCAACAACCCATATAGGAATGAATTGGCAAAGAAAAGACGTGCAAGATTAAATTGTCCTTGGGATTATGCCACCCACCCTTATGTTGTATAAACAGGACATTCTCACTTTAACAAACCAATCATTTCAGTGACAGGGTCTGATACATGACTGTGGCTGAAATGACTGGTTTGTTTGGGCCCCCATAAAAAAAAACAATTAATCTCTCCTTGCACAAATTGGCTCTACTGTGGCAAGATGTCGTCCTCATCCTCAAAATCCCCCTTCTTTCAGTGTTTACATCCTCATCCTCACAAAGAAATAATATTCAAACAAACCACATCATTTAGGTGTCTGCTGTGGACTACTTATGCTATTTCCCAAAGTTTCTGAACTTGACAACGACTTATTATGAATTCACTGCAGGTGACGTATAAGGGAGGATGTTCCTAGGTGGTTAACGTCCTTACCCCTACTTATTATGGATTGACAAAGGCAAAAGATGGCTTGACACCTGTTGTCTGAATTGGTGGAGAAATAATTCCACACCTAAGAGGTGGCTTTTTTAGTATTTTGCCCAGGCATGACAATGGGCTTTTTCATCCCATGGCCAACAACTGTCTCCACCGGTGCTTTATTCAAAGAAACCACATCACCATCAGAATCCTCACCGTAGTGCCACCTACACCCATAACCTTCTCATCCTGCTGTACTTCTACTGTGACATCCTCAATCTCAATATCAGCAACTGGACTGGCAGTACTCCTCCCAGCACTTGCAGAGGGCATGCAAAAGGTGGTAGGCCCATACAGTGTTATGAAGGTCAGGCCTAGACATCACAACAGCAGACAGTGCCAGCACCCCTGTATTTTTACAGCAGCCCTGTAATTTTACAGCATACAAGACAAGGCCAGTGTACATTTATTTTCACGGCACCCCTGTATTTTACAGCATACAGGATCAGTGTTCTTTTATTTTAACAACAGCACCCTGAATTTTTACAGCATACTGGGCCAGTGTAAGTTTATTTTAACAACAGCACCCTTGCATTTTTACAGCATACAGGGCCAGTTTACTTTAATTTTATTAACAGCACCCCTGTATTTTTACAGTATACAGAGCCAGTATAATATTTTAACAGCAGTACCCTGAATTTTTACAGCATACAGGACCAGTGTGGTTTTATTTTAACAACAACAGCACCCATGAATTTTTACAGCATACGAGACTGGGCCAGCACCCCTGTATTTTCATAGCATACAGGACCAGTGTGCTTTTTAACAACTACACCCTTGAGTTTTTACAGCATTTAGGGCCAGTGTATTATTTTAACAGCAGCACTCCTGAATTTTTACAGCATACAAGACTGGGCCAGCACCCCTGTATTTTCACAGCATACAGGACCAGTGTGCTTTTATTTTAACAACAGCACCCCTGAATTTTTACAGTATACAGGAAGACGGTGCCCCTGCCCCCTGTACAACAAAGTGACAGCCAGGACAGCAACAATACCCATGTACAGTTGCAGCACCCCTAACAGCACATGAAACACCAGTGACAGTCAGGACAGCCAAGACAGCACCCCTAACAGCACAGGTATACCACAGTGACAGGAACAGCACCCCTACAGAGCACACACTGACCCCACCTGAAGCCACCACCCACAGAGAGACAGAGGTCTGTCTCCCTTACTCTCCAAGTCCAGAGTGAAAGTGTTGGTCACATGTGGCTGTTTATATGGGATCCAAAACTCGCGATAGTCTGACAGTGGAATTATGATGTTTTGCCTCTTTCTGGTTTCTGAGTCTGGCTCCGGACTCGGAGCGTGATGTTCGGTGGGGAGGGGGGTCGTTTCTCTGAGAACCGAACCCGAACATTTCTAATAAAAATAGAGCTGAGCAAAGTTGTAGCAATATTCCACACAATTTGCATTTGCTGTTTCACTGTAGTTTTATGGTCCTATGATACATCTTTGAGTTCCCCTTTTGTATGGACAGTCTGCAGAATGCCACTGTGCACCAAATTTTCTAATTTGCTAAATGTATAATCTATAAACAGTTAAATGACTGTGATGTCTGGCGTGGTTGAGGTAAAACTGAAAACAAAGTCAGACAGTGAAATTAACACAATGTCACAGCCTAATACTAAACACTGTTCGGAACAGGGCAAGTTTTTATAAAAAAGTTTTAAAATTTCATTAATCTCTGCTGAAAAGTAATGTGAACAAATCAAGCCAGTTGAAGTATCTGCTGAAAGTGCAAGTTGCTGAAGTAAAATTAGAACCACCCTTTAAAAAGGCTTTTGTCTGGGATGTCCTTGGGTAGAAATATGAATAGCACTGGATGTAGCAATGAAATATTTCAGCCTGTATTCATACTATAGTACATTAAATAATGATGTGCTCCATCAATATTGTGCTGGTGTGTATTTATATAAACTCTATTAAGCATGCATATTCAAATCAACTGCTAATTTATTTATTTTTTGTATGAAATATTCCTTGAGCAACAAAGACATATATCCCTGTGTAACTCATCAAATTTGCATGGAATTGAGTTCAGAAAAATTGTAAGTAACATTATGTTCAGAAAAGAAAAATATTTAATAGAGGAAAGGATACAGATGGTGTGGTGAGATGTAAACTGGCATAACCTCTGTAGTATATAAAACTTATAATGTCTTCATTCAACTCATACCACACCCTAGCAGAGAGGCAAGTGTTCCACAACCAACCACACACATACAGATGGGTCCCCCCTCACCCTTTGCCATGATGCATTCTCACTTGCGAATGCATTGCGGCAAGTGACTATTGGAACGGATGCACAATGCATTCTCTATTGAATGTGTGTGCAGCGCACATGCCCATTTACAGGCACAGTCATTGTGAATGCATTGCCAGAAATAGCTGCAACCACTTCCAGGGGTACTGACAGCTGTGCTGGGCCCAGGTAATGGGAGTTGGCGTGGCCAATGAATGGAGGTGTGGCCGTTCCCCCTCCATATGAAATATAAAAAATAATTAATGTGAGGTCTCAAAGTGGGCACACGCACTAGACAGGGGGATACTGACATGGGGGCAGATGGGCAGCAGCGGCCGGGCACGATTGATCACCAGGGAGAGAGAGAAGTGACTGCTTCTGCAACTGCTTCTCTCTCCAGTGCAGCATACAGCGGTGTGTGTGCTCAGCTGGGGAGAGAGGCTTCTGCTGCAGCAGTCACACCTCTCTCTCCCTGCTTCTAGTGCCACTGCCTACAATGGGGAAGGGGTAGGCAGTGGGACCAGGGACCCACCCGGAACCCTCCAGCAAAACAGAGCCCGGGTAAAGAGTACCCCCCCCTTGGTGCCACTGACTGTAGTAAGGTTGACACGGGACACAACTGTGCATAAGATAAAAAAATGTATTCAAAAGTATTTATTTGTAATGGGCATTCATAGAGACTAGAATGGGTTACTATGATTTATTACAAGACAATAACTATTTTCAATAAAGCAATCTGATATTTGCATAATCAATGCTTCTACTAAATATTACTTTACTAACTATACTAACTATATCACAAATGTGTATACACTGGTTCTTCACAAACAAGTATAATGTCACAATATTCCAACAAACATACTATTATTCAATTCGGTTTTCAATAGTCAACTAACTATAGCAGTGGTGAAATTTCGCCTCTGTTGACAGTAGGCAAGAAAATATTGGTGCCCCCCTATATATATATATATATATATATATATATATTTATTGTCGAAGTCGAAAATATTGCATTCAGACACATCACGGACAAACTCCACACAGATGGCCTCCGTGCGCGTGCTTCTGCTGCCGTGCGTGCGCATACTCGCAGGCTGCGTATAGCAGATAACGCAGTAGTGCGTATTAGCGTGTGATATGAGTAATTACGGTAGCATCTGTAATCGCATGGAAAAGCCACAAGGACACATTTCATATTTAATACACATAGCGCACAATTTACACATAGTCAGCATGCACCACACCAGCGAGTTACACTTGCTTAAAGGGTATAATAACAAAGGGATTCACCTTTACATGATATGAGGGGACAGAATTAGGTTAAGAGGTTGTGTTTGGTATCCAGCTGTGGGGTATATTAAGAGCAATATTCCAGTGTTGGTTTGCGGAAGATAGCATGCTCCTGCGAATAGATATGAGCAGGAGCAGAATATTAATATGAACTGTATTTACTGTACTCCTGGTATTCGGTGGGAACCCAGTGCAGACCAGCTGCAAGTGCACCTGGACCAGACATCGCCCACCTATTCAAATCGACCTATGACCTCTCCTATACTGTAAATGACCATCCCAGTGACCAATAGATGTAGAGATTACAGTTTCCATTGTATTAGGTTTTGGACAAATGTATAAAAGGCCATCTGCAGGCCCGGTCACACACAATCTCTGAAGGTCATCTACCTTGATTGACTGAGGACCGGACTGTGTAGCGCAGGCGAACAAACATATGTACCATTGACTGTAGACTTTTCTCTTATTGTATCGTATTATTGTTGTAACCCCCTGCTAGTAAATAACCATTGGTGGGTTGGAACCCAACATAGTTTTAAAATACAATTTGGTGTCGTGTCCCTTTTCCTTGCTAAGGTTTAAAGTGTATTTACAGCCACTCGGGCTGCTGCATTGTGCTAACAGCATGTAGGCCTGTGTACGCAAACCGTGTAATTACTACGTCCGTTTGGCGTAGGTACACAGAGTCCGCACACGGTACGATCTTGTGTTCGTAAGGTGTGTAAACAGTACAGGGGTTAAAGATTAAATACAGCGTCCGCAGCGGCTTGAACTTTGGTGAAATAAGGTATTGCTTTTTGTCCTGTAAAATAATCAGCATTCACTATATATATATATATATATATATATATTTATTATATTCAGTGTGTATATATATATATATATATAATATATATATAATATATTCAGTGTATATATACAGGTTGAGTATCCCTTATCCAAAATGCTTGGGACCAGAAGTATTTTGGATATCGGATTTTTCCGTATTTTGGAATAATTACATACCATAATGCGATATAATGGCGATGGGACCTAAGTCTAAGCACAGAATGCATTTATGTTAGATATACACCTTATACGCACAGCCTGAAGGTCATTTTAGCCAATATTTTTAATAACTTTGTGCATTAAACAAAGTGTGTGTACATTAACACAATTCATTTATGTTTCATATACACCTTATACACTCAGCCTGAAGGTCATTTAATACAATATTTTTAATAACTTTGTGCATTAAACAAAGTTTGTGTACATTCAGCCATCAGAAAACAAAGGTTTTACTAACTCACTCTCACTCAAAAAATTCCGTATTTCGGAATATTCCGTATTTTGGAATATTTGGATATGGGATACTCAACCTGTAATATATATATATATATATATATATATATATATATATATATAATATATTCAGTGTATATATATATATATATATATATATATATATATATATAAAAAACAATCCAGTAGTACAGGTACTCACCACTTGATTAACAAAATGTAATTTACTATACCTCACAGGTGCATTTCCAGTTTGGAAATCAGCAACAATCTTAATAGAAGCATATCAGCAGCATGTCAATGTTTCAGTTCGCTCAGAACCTGTGTCAAGAAGGACAATTTAACAACAAGTCTTCACCCAGCAGCCACAAATGCACGCTGCCCAAGACACTTTTTATATAGCAGAGACCCATCAACAAGCCACTCCCACCCTATTAGTCACAGGAAGTGGACCAATTCACATAACACATCACTCTAAGTTCAAGGCACCTTGCAGAACAAATAGTTTCTACAACATGTATAAGCCCCCCTGTGCTGATCAATGCAGCAGCACTACATAGAAGACACAACAGTAAGTCAAAGCCACACATCCTAGCTGCATCCTTCTGCGATACCGGTAGTAGCCACAAACCAGAAAGAGGAACCAGCCAGGTGCTGCTTTCAATAACCAACAGCAGCGCCTGTATACTGTTATGGTGCAATCCACAGCAAGTGGCACTAATAAACAAAGAACTATAAAGTAAATGCAAGCTTGTAGTTAATATCATCAATACATAAGTTAATCAAAAGCTCATAACCAGTTCCAGTTATTATATCTCATAGTGAGGGGCCACAGAATTATCACATAGGTAAGCACTGATGTTTATAACAATAGTACAGTCTGCGTATAACAGCTGTACCAATGCACACCTCGGAGGTAGTGGACAAAATTGGGTCCATGGGGGCAGTGCCTGAGAGTGCCTGGTTGGCTACCATGGACATTCAGTCCCTGTATACAGTTATCCCCCATTGCAGGAGTCTGATGGCCATAAAAGATGCCTTAGTTGGTGGCCCTCATGTGGGCCCACCTATTGAGTTTTTGTTGGAATTGGATAACATTGTTTTGATGCTAAATCAATTTGCATGTGGGAAGGACCATTATGTCCAATTGAATGGGACAGTGATGGGGTCTAATCTGGCTCCGCCATTCGCAAATTTAACTGTGTATAACAACTGTACCAATGCACATGGAGCAATACTTTATGATGGTGTCTCTGCTATATAAAGAGACACGACCACATCAATATTAAACACACAATATACAAATAGAAAAAAACCCACATATAGTATATAGCATATAACAACTAATGTGTTATCAGTTTACAGTTACATATTATAACAAGAACACTCTGCCGGTCAAAATGAACAGCCCTACCACAAAAATTATTGAAAGGATTTGCTTTGTTTAACCCCCATGGAACCAGGGTGTCAAGCAAGATAGCAATTAAATGAGTCAACCCTGAGAACCAGGCTGACCACTAGAACATTGGGGACCTAAAGGAGAGATGTTGTCTCCTTCTCAGGTCCAGGTGTTGCCCGGAGCTATATGCGTTGTATAATAGCTTGACCAGACTGACCATTTGCTCAAGGGAGAAAATGGGGCCATAGAATACTTAAATCCCATAGTTTCCATTTCAAAACTACATTGAACATTAAAAATTATCTTTGATAATCTAGGGGGGCCTGCCCTTTTCCAATATTGGGCCAAGGTAGCTCTGGTAGCAATAAGTATATGTCCTTTAATGTATGTATTTTCACATTGGAGGGAGGGGAGAAGTTGTGTAAAAAGACAATTTCAGGAAGGAACATAAGGGCTATATCCATAACCTTTTTGATCAAGTCAAAAACCTCATTCGATAGTGGTTTGACTTTAGGATACAGCCAAAATGTATGAACTAAAGTGCCCTCCAGACCCCAATGCCTCCAACAAAATTTAGAGGACTCTGGCCACATTTTATGCAATTTATCTGGGGTGTGATAGAGACCATGTATTAATTTAAACATAATTTCTGAATGGTTAATGCATCTAGACATTCTAAAAATATTTAAGAAGATTGTAATCCAATCATCATCTGTCAAGAAGATATTCAGCTCTGATTCCCATCTCACTTGAATTTGAAGCTTTGGGTCATCATGAGGAGATAGGAGGGTATACCATAAATATATACCACTTTTATGACCTGAGGTAGAAAATTTAGATAACACATATGGTGGAGGAGGAGGAAGGGAATGTGCTGCAGATGAGTTTGGCAAAATCCAGTGTCTAATACATAAAGGTTTATAAAATTCCTTTACCGGGACAGAGTACTGTTTTTGTGTTTGTTGTAAGGATTTAAGAACCAAGTTGTCATACAAATACTTAATCGACAGAATACCCAAATCTTGCCAATTCTGTAAAGAGAGGTCAGGAATTAATTTTTATAGTGTCAACAGGGATAAACTGGAGGAAGGAAGAGAGAATTCAACCAAAAAGTTAATTAACATATCCCAGACCACTAGAGTATTTGAGACACTTTTTAAAGACGAAGCAAAGGGTGGCCTATGAGCAGCCCTAATCCATATCAAGTCACACAGAGGGAAGCCTTGGCACATTTTCCGTTCAATATCGACCTAAGATTTCACAGACTCGGGCAAAAGCCAATCTTTTAATTAAGTAAGCAAGCATGTTGATATAACTCAAGGTTAGGGAAGGCAAGCCCTCTACTAAGTTTGGACCTGTGTAAATGAGCCCTAGCCATCCTGGGTGTCTTACCTTTCAAAACAAAGGTAGACATGACAGAATAAAATTTATTAAGCAGGTTAAGCGGAACTAGATTAGGGAGGAACATAATTTTCACAAGGATATATCATAATTTATCCACTGTTTATAAAGATCTGTAAACTGGACAAGAAGAGGTAGGAAATCACATGATATTACATCTTGAAGATTTAGAGGGATTTCAATTCCCAAAAATTAAAGGAAGAAGGTTTGCCAAGAATAATTATAATGGGATTGTAAGGATTGGATATGTGTCTGATCTATACCCAGAGCAAGTGCTTCAATTTTAGATGAGTTTAGTTTGTAATATAATATATTAGAGTAGTCCTGGAGGATACTATGAAGGGCAAGAAGAGATGATTCAGGGTTTGTTATAAATAAGAGAACATTATCTGCGAATAAGCAGATTTTTTGTTGTGAGGTGCCTGTAAAAAACCCGTTCACCAATGTGGAAGTCCTGTTTTCCCCCGCTAAGGGTTCTATCGCTAAAGTGAAAAATAATGGTGATAAAGGACACCCTTGGCAAGTTCCAGTAGTGATAGGGAAACATTTGAGAGAAACCCATTGCTAAAAACACGGGCCATAGGCTTAGAATAAAATGCAGAATATCTTGCAAAAATTGGCCATAGAAACTAAACCTGGCAAGAACCTCAGTCATATAAAGCCAATGAATCCTATCAAAAGCTTTCTCTGCATCGAATGAAAGCAATAGCAAAGGTATCTGTTGAGCAGAATGGGCTTCCAGTAAAGAGAAAACTCTTCTAGTGTTATCCAAAGCTTGTCTACCCATTGTAAAACCAACTTAATCCTGGGCAACCAAGGTGGGGATCAACGGATTCAACCTATTCGTGATTAATTTAGCGTACATTTTTACATCTGTGTTCAAAAGTGCTATACAGTAGGTCTATAATTTTGTCATATAGACGGGTTCCTGCCAGGTTTGAGTATAATAATTATCTGGGCCTCCAGCATTTTTCCTGGGAAGGAGCTCTTAGAGACATAATTTCACAGATTAACCAAAATGGAGGAAAGGGGGTCCTGAAATATTATATAAAAGTTATTAACAAACCCATCTGGGCCCAGAGCTTTATCTTTTTGGGGGATTTCTAGACAGAATGAAGCTCCTCACCAGTCCAGGGGGAACATAATGCAGAAGCATCATCAGGGGATATAGATGGTAATTTAACAGAGTCTAGGAAGGAGTGTATTTGGGCTGCCAATGGTTGAGGGGTGGAATTATCCCGATTAAAGTTATACAGTTTCTCATAGTAGGAGGCAAATTGCTAAGCAATATCTGTAGGATTCGAGGATAAAGATCCGTCTGGCCTAAGTAAGCCTTTTATTCTATTAATTACATTTTTGCTTCTTAGCTTTCATGTCAGTAATTTTCTAGCTCTGCTACCTAAAGTGTAAAATTTCTGATATACAGTAGTTTAGAAATGGCTCGTTGGATATGGGAGCGGTGTAAACTGTTAAGTTTCCTCCTAGCTTCAGTTAAAGCCACAAGTTACAGAGTGACAGAGTTTTTAGGGGATTGTTTGTGTTGAGCCTCTAATGTTACAACCTCCCTCTCGTAAGCAACCTGAACTTCCTGATTAAGTTGTTTGATCCACGCTGCTGCCTGAATTGCAGCACCTCTCATGACTGCCTTGAGAGCGCACCAATGATTGGTAATGGAGGTATCTGCAGGATCTTTGACTTCCAAATATAAGGACAGTGCCTCTTGCAAGATACTAGATTTACAAAATTTTTAACACTCATTTACATTTGCAACCATGAAAATCAGAAACTCCCATGCAAAGAACGTGTAGAACAGCTAGTGTGGTATAAATGCATAGCGTATGGGGCTGATGCTGTGTTGGGTATACTATATGTTGATTATGGTTTTAGAAGTGGAAAGGGGAAGTCATGGGACAATTATACACAGTCCAAGTACAGGATGTACTTATACTCATTGATTTTTTTTGCTTAATTTTCGACATATTATGCTGTATTACCATTTTTCTAGCTTCCTCATCCGCAGGCTGTACTTAACTTTATTTTTTTACATTCAATGTACTTTGGCTCCCTATATTTTTGTGTGTGCACTGTCTAGTCTTTTGCCAGAAATGAGCAGTTGCTCTCTGAGGATACTGTTCGACTACCTGCAGTATACTCCCAGGGGTATATTTACTAAGGTCCCGATTTAATTTCGAGTTTGTGTTTTTATTCTAAGTGTGATCTCGGGAATTTACTATACACAAATCTCTGTAGTGTTGGGGCTATTCATATGGTTTTAACCGGCAGAGTTCACAAATACGAATGAATAGACCATCGGTCAAACGTGGCTGTTTATGTATACAACATGGTAATTTATCAAGCTTTTGTATTTGTAATGTCGTCTGTGAAAGGGCAAATGCGACCATAAAAAATTGTGAATTGTAAAAAAACATTGGAAAAAAATAGACCTGCTTTTGGCTGCCGTGTTTACATTTGTTTCAACTTCACCATTATTCACACCTGAATTTTGGAGCCTTTAAAAGGGGCTTAAGCACATTATTCACAACCCTCACTCTGAAATGGCTGCTGGGTTGTTTGTAGTGATGTATTGTGTGCTGTGGGATTCCTGAGACTGCTCCATCAGTCTGGAAGAAACCAGGGGCATGAAACTGAACATGATCAGCAGGTTGTACAGGTGCCGTGGAGGCTGCGCAGGCCTCATTTGTTTAGGGGGCATTTAAACTTAAACGCATTGGCTGATGACCAGGTCATGCAGATGTTCCGGCTAAATGGAAACAACATTTTACGTCTGTATGACCTTGTCAAACTGGACCTAGACCCTGAGATAGCATGCTCTCGCTCTGTCTCAGGCCTGCACAGACTCCTGGTTGTGTTGAACTTTCTGGCTACTGGCAGCTTTCAGGCTGTGTGTGGAGATGTCATTGGGATCTCACAGCCCACCTTTTCAAAATACTTAAACCAGGTGATGTATACCATACATACTCATCTATGCCAAAGTAGTTTAGGCAGAATGTTGCATTACACGGTGTTGTTAGTTGTACTCATCTCACTCACTTCATTTGTTCAAATGTACACATAGGTGTTGGATGTTTTGCAACCCCACATAGATGCCTCTATCTGCTTTTCTACCCAGGCGTCTCAGTAGCATGCAGTCAGGGTAGCTTTCTAAGGCATTGCTGGCATGCCTAATGTGCTAGGTGCCATAGATTGCACACACATTGAGCTGAGACCACCTAGGGACAGGCAGTATATTTATACGAATTGTCATCTGGACCACTCTACTTATTTCCAGGTGGTTTGTGATGCAATACTTAAAATAATGAGTGTTGTTGCTGGTTACCCTGGTGGCTGCCATGACTCCTTCATCCTCAGTCAGTCATCCCTCTTTGACAAATTTGAGGCCGGACAAATGCCCAATGGATGCCTGCTGGGTATGTAACTAGATATGTGTTTAAATGTATATATTTTCTGAATACCCACTATGTCAGCAATGTGTTGCTGTATACCTACTTTACAGTCTATACTTTATATGTCTTTCAGGTGATGGGGATATGGCTGTTTCTCTTGGCTTCTGACTCCACCGTCCCGTCTTGATTCCCCTGCTGAACACAATTACAATCATGCACATAAGGAAACTCGGAATGTGATAGAAAGATGTTTTGGGGTAATGAAATTTAGGTTTTGGTGTTTGATAAATTTGCTGGCCTTTTGTTGTATAGTCCCTTAAAGGTGACTAGGATTGTGTTCTGCTGCTGTTTTCTTTATAACCTGTTTGCAACATCTGCCACATGTTGATGATGATGAGGATGATGAAGAAAACAGTTAGCAAGTAGAGGAATTAGAAACATCTGCCAACACTTAAGGTGCATACACACGGAGCAATATAACTGAGCGATTTTGACTATATAGTCAAAATCGCTCAGAAAGTTAGTGCAGATCGCTCCGTGTGTATACAGGCAGCGATAGCGATGCGCGTCCCCGCTAGGTCGCTATCGCTGGGAAAAATAGTCTGTGCAGGCAAGTCAATTTTGGCTATGTCGCTGCAAAAGTTAGTCAAAATCGCTAATACTTTAAGAGGCCAGCGATTTTTCCCAGCGATAGCGATGTTGCAGGCGGCGGTGGTGCGGGCGGCGGCGGGTTGTGGCGGCAGTGCGGGCGGCGGCGGGTTGCGGTGGCGGTGTGGGCGACGGCGGGTTGCGGCGGTGCGGGCGGCGGCGGGTTGCGGTGTGGGCGGCGGCGGGTTGCGGCAGCGGTGCGGGCGGGGGAAATTTACCTTTATCTTGCAGAGTTTGGCAGCGGAGCGGTACCAGTTTCAAAAATGGCGCCTCATTTTTGAAATTCAAGATGGCCGCCGCGAGCCAATCACGGCTCGTCGCGTCATCGCCCCGCCCCCTCCCGCTGACTTATATAAGTCAGCGCGAGGCAGCGGCTTTCAGTCCGACGGCGGAGGAGGAGCGGAGAAGAGCTCCTGAAGACTGAAGACGCCGTGGAAGTCCTGGATGGGCGGCGGCTATGCAAAAGAGCTTAGCAGCCGCCACCCACCAGGTGAAGATGCTGGAAGTCCTGGGAAGGCGGCGGCCATGCCAAAGAGCTTAAAGGCCGCCGCCTCCCAGGTGAAGACCCAGTTTAATAAAGGATTTTTTAAAGAATGTGTCATGTTTTTTTTCCAATATTTTCTTTACAGGTGGACTACAGGTGCCAGCGGGCCCTTTATGTCCGGGCATGCTGGCACTTGTGGTTCTCCAAGTGCCAGCATGCTGGGGCAGGCTTGCTGGGACCTGTAGGCCACCTGTAAAGAACAATATTACTATTGAAAGGCTATCAGCCTCCCATCCACCGCCCACGGATGGGGGGGACAGCCTCGGGCTTCACCCCTGGCCCTTGGGTGGCTGGAGGGGGGGGACCCCTTGATTTAAGGGGTCCTCACTCCTCCAGTGTACCCCGGCCAGGGGTGACTAGTTGGGGGGGTAATGGCACGGCCGCAGGGACCAATATAAAAGTGTCCCCCGGCTGTGGCATTATCTCCCTGGCTAGTGGAGCCCGGTGCTGGTTTGAAAAATACGGGGGACCCCTATGTCTTTTGTCCCCCGTATTTTTTAAACCAGGACCGGACGCAGAGCCCGGTGCTGGTTGTCTAAATATGGGGGAACCCTACTCATTTTTTCCTCTGTATTTTAACAACCAGGACTGGCTCAAAGAGCCCGAGGCTGGTTTTACATAGGAGGGGGGACCCCACGCAAATTATTTTTTTAACTTTACCAGCCACCCTGTAAAATCGTCCTATATATGACACTCATCCCCTTATTTAAATGAGATAGTCAAAATCTCCCATAGCCAAAATCTCCCATAGCCAAAATCTCTTGCATAGTTAGACAAAATCTCTGGTAAAGTTAGTCAAAATCTCCTACTGCCAGTTCAAGGGAAAAGTTAGTCAAAATCTCTCATAGTCAAAATCTCTCCATGTGTATGCACCTTATGAGTACAGATGTAGGGAGGCAGGTAAGGCAAGAACTAATCCAGTATAATTTTTAAGGTAAGTATATGTGTCTAACTCTGTTATGTATTTTTTATGGGTTTAAAAAATATATACATGAACAATGCATTACTGACATACAATTGATGCATGTGTAATATATTGTTTGGATATGTGTAAACGTAATATTATGTGTGGTGGTCCTGGGTTTTTCAGGTAGACAAGCATGTGTTTTTTATTGTGCTGTTTTGATTGTTTAAAGCTGCCAAACCACTGAGTAAAAATACAAGCCATTAACTAAGACCTTAGTTTGTGTAGTTTCTAAGAAACTGCGTATTTTTTTAAAAAAAACAACATAATGGTTACAATTCACATCTTCATAATGTGGATACATGGCATGATTTTGAAAAAACATGGCCTAATCACACCACTACAAAAAAAACATTGTATCAAATACAAATAAAGGAACATTTACCAGAATTACTCATGACATTGTCATAATGCAAATACATGTCCTGCTAATTATGCTATTGATTGTTTTAGCAATTAAATGACATAATGCTCAGGTATTACTGATTCTGATTGTTATTGTAAAGAATATGGATACTGACCAAGTAATACTGAGACTGATTGTTATTGTAAAGAATATGGATACTGACCAAAGAATACTGAGACTGATTGTTATTGTACAGAAGTGTCATAATGGTAATGTAATACTGAGAGTGATTATTAATTGAAACAAATTACATTATGGGAGTGATTAATGATCCAAAATTAAAATTTTCAGTGTCTTTCATACACTTAAACTGACCTTGTTTTTTTTCACCAAAACAGAATGAACACCAACACCTGAAGGCTACTATTTGGGGGCCACTTTGGAGGCTGATGTGCCTCTCCCAGTAACGTGTGTCCATGTATGGCTGGATCGCCTTGGTGGGGAGCTAACTGGGGGAATGATAGGAGTTGGGGTCCCTGAGCTGTTGCTTGGTTGTAATGCTTGTTGGGAACTTAGGTTTTAGCTCAGGTTACTCAGTGTAGCATTGAGTTCTCTTGTAGCTGCAGTGTGACTCTCCATAATGTGACTGATGCTTTCTATTAACATTTGGTTGGTTTCCAAAATGTTGAGGTAGTTTTGGTGATGTCTGTGTTGTTCATCCATTACTCTATGGAATGTGTTCATCATATGTGTGTTGTTGGAACGCATTAATTCCATTGTGTTGGCGATTTGAGTGACTTGCACATTTAGACGACTACTATTTCAACTAATTCGGGGAAGATGATCTGGCAGACTAGCTAGAAATTGCGTCTGGCTATGCAGACAATCCATGTTATTTGCCTGCTGGGTTGACCAAGTATTCCAAAAAACCTGGTGATGGTGGACTGATTTGTGGTGCAGGTGTTGTTTCTGTTGGAGGCATACTCACAGGTGATGTTATAGGTATTGTTTGGTCGATTAGCTGGAGATGTAACACAAAGCTTTCCTCCATTTGTGTGTCGTACTGGGGGTCCGGGGGAATGTTATCGTCATCTGTATGGACTGTAATAAAAGAACATTTGAGTTTATGTAGACCTACATTGGTTTAATATGTGTTTCAAATAATTATGAGACAAGACATGTTAAAGCTGAGTCAAAATGGGGTTGTTGCCAACAACTTCAATACTCCAGTAACATTAAGGCCATGCCTATCTACTATATTATATGTGTTGCTTTAGAATGTAATATTAAGCAGAATCCATCTCAGAAATACACAACATACTGTCCAAACACTGTTTATGGCTTATTTAAATGTGTGTTAAACTAGGATTGCAAGCACAATTTTTTATATGGGTATGCAGGAACTCCACACTACATCTAACTACATCACCACACACCATTTTTTAGAGACCTAATCCTTGTGAAGCTTGCCCTTGTGTTTTTGTTGCAGCATCTTCATCTTAATATGCTACTCTATGGCTGAAGTGGACACACATTTATTTAGTGTAGAGCTGTAACTTCCTAACATTTGCTAGCCATTTTGTTGTTGTTGTTCAGCCATACGTATGTTATTGTGTGGTCTCCAACCAGGCTAATTATTTGTAAAGTGCCCTGTGTAAGTATGTGTCCTAATGTTTTGTTTTTTCTACTCACCAGGCAGCTGAGGTGATTGTGGTTCCCGTGTTGGCGGACTCTCCAATAGTTGTGGTGGTGACTCCTGTTGTCTGGTGTGCACATCCGGCCTGTGTCTCTTGTGGACCATATGTCTTGGCCTGCAAGAATCCTCAGGATGCCACATTCTGGAAATGAGCCGTTGTGTGGATGGTCCTATACCAAACAAAAAAAATTATGTTGTGCCAGATCATTTGCACTCATAATATGTCCATAAATTGTAACTTTACCTGCTTCACCATCATCATTATCATCTTGTGCCTGAGTGGGGGCAGGGTGCCCTGTTGTTGTTTTTTGTCACTGTGAAGATATGACACGCGTGTTTTTTGTTGTGAAAATTGTTTAAACAAATTCTGTGCATCATTACCTTTTAGTAATTTATTAAGTAAATACAAATTTTTAAAATTAAAAAAGCAGCCACAGTTATTTAAGTGTAAATTGTGTGTACATTCACTTCAAACAAACAAAGCAAAAATTGTACTTTTCTCACATGGCAAACAAAGTGAACCTCACCACCAAATATCAAAAAACAACAGTAAAAAAGGACAAACACACTTAATCCGCCAAAAAAACAACATATGGAAATTTACAATGCAAAACATACATTTTACATTTGCTGACAGTTTTAAAAAGCCAAGAGTAAGTGCCTCTGCCTCATGAGCCACACAAATAAGTATACAGTATGAAAACATAGCCATTCAACAGAAACAAACAACTTCAGTAATGTGATTATGTTTTTCCAGACACAAATTAAATATGGACATTCAAATCTGTGTGAACAAAAACCAACACATCTACTAAACAGAAATGCATAAAGTAATTTATGCAAACAAATACAATAAATAGAAGATGGCATGTTTGGAAAAGTGACAAACGCACTTAGAAATTTAAAAATATAATAAAACAAAAAACTCACCATCCTGCCTGGACCGATCCGAATCCCAGACATAAGTAGCCCCCACAACTTCAGGAGGAATTAGGCTCCTCATGGGCTCCTCGTACTCTAGATATTTGGCGATTAAGGGATGTCCCCCACCTGTCTGTTGAGCAGACTTCGCCTCCTTGGCCTTTTTCACCTTCACACGCTGCTTTATGTCATAAAAGCGTTTGCGGCATGTGTCCTCTGTACGTTTGACAACACCCTCACTGTTGACAGCCGCTACCACTTTGCCCCACAAGACACTCTTCTTGCGTGATATGACCTTTGATGACTCACGCCAAAACAGCTGACGATGATATTTCATCAGTTCACGCACCAAATCCACATTCTCTGCATAATTAAATTTCACATTGCGGCCAGTCTTAGTAGTGATGCGTGGCTGCGGAGCTGCATCACTGTCACTAGAGGCTGCAGTAGCAACCTCACCCACCTCCTCCACCCCACTAACCTCCTCCTTCTCACTAACCTCCTCCACCTCACTCACCCCCTCCACCTCACTCACCTCCTCCCTCTCACTCGCCCCCTCCACCTCACTCACCTTTTCCACCTCACTCACCTCCTCCACCTCACCCACCTCTGAGTCTGACATAATAGAGACAAACAACAAATAACACTGAGAAAAAAAAACAAATAACACACTCCTCCACTACCACTACACACCAAACACACACACACACACACACACACACACACACACACACACGCACGCACACACGCGCATGCACACACAAACACACACACACACACACACACACACACACGCACAAACACTGACAAGAGACTAAAATTAAATCTGACAAGGACCAAAAATAAGACAATCTCCAAAAAAAAACACACAACAAGAATGACAAAACTACTTTCAAACACAATACAGCACTCAGAACTCGCTAAACCTCACCAAATCCACAAACCAACTCACCAACTCCACAAAAAACCTCTCACCTCTCCACTAACTAAACCCACAAGGTTCGGACGGTTTGGGACATATTTATATGGTGTCGCACAGACACTTCTACATCTGAAACAGAACCAATCACGTTCGAGTGACAAAAATTAAAGTACAAGTGGAAATACGGCCGCAAAATCCAAAAATACTGCCGCAATTGTAAACTACGAATCCGGAAAAAACCCCATCTTCGGCCGAAAAACACTAATCCGGCTCTGAATTGAGGGAAAAAAAATACGAATAACATCGACATCGAAAAATACGAAAAATAACAACTCGCCAGCTTTGTAAATTCCCAAAAATGATTACAAAAATTTGCAGAAAAACAAGTCCGATAAAAATCAAGATCAAACTCCAACCACATCGGCAGAAACACAATTCTTATATACCCCCCAGAATTTACAGTTATCCACATTCTGCATTACATTATAACACACTTCCACCATTAATCCAGCATTTATTCCCCTATCCCGTAAATGTTAACATATACAATACTGTGCAAATGTTTTAGGCAGGTGTGGCAAAAATGCTGCAAAGAATAATTTAAAAAATAGAAGTGTTAATAGTTTATTTTTATCAATTAACAAAATGCAAAGTGAATGAACAGAAGTGAAATCTAAATCAAAGCAATACCAAGTGTGACCACCACTTGCCTTCAAAACAGCATCACAGCATCAATTCTTCTAGGTACACTTGCACACAGTTTTTTAAGGCACTCGACAGGAAAGTTGGAGGCCTAACCATAGATCTTCTGTGGATGTAGGCTTGCTCAAATCCTTCTGTCTCTTCATGTAATCCCAGACACGATAATGTTGAGATCAGGGCTCTGAGGGAGCCATATCATCATTTCCAGGCCTCCTTGTTCTCCTTTACACTGACAATAGTTCTTAATGACATTGTCTGTATGCTTGGGGTCATTTTCCTGCTGCAGAATAAATTTGGAGCCAATCAGATGCCTCCCTGATGCTATTGTATGATGGATAAGTACCTGCTTGTATTTCTCAGCATTAAACCACTAAGAAATGGATATTTAGGACAGTTGATGCAGTGGTCAGCCAGGGAAACTTACTGCATCAGATGAAAGACATATCATGCTTAGAGATGGAGCCGCTCTTATCTACAGCAGCTCCATCGCAAGCATCCCCCTAGTCATGCCAGGAGTGCACAGAGCCGCTTCCCATTCTGAGCATCTCTGTCTGTCCGCACAGACAGAGACGCTCTCCATTCAAGTGAATGAGGTGTGTCTCCATCACAGGCACGCGAGCCCGACCAAACGGAGATGCTCACAGCATCCAGGCGCGCCTATTCACCGATGGAGCCACAACTAGCGTGGTTTCATCTGTACCTACCTTCGAAATCGAAAGCTGTCCAACAGTGCCAAATACAGTATTTGGCTGTAACAGATTGTTTGCTGAAGGGCTGGACAGCAATACAATGAGTGTCTGCAGGCAACAGTGGAGCATTGCAGAAGTTTATTTCAAGTGTGGGGCTGCATTTCAGCAAATTAAGTTGGGGATTTGGTCAGGATTAATGGTATCCTCAATCTGGTAGTATAATCATATAACAAAATAAAATGACCTTTAGTGGGATCAGACAAGGGACAGATTAAGAAAGGATGGGGGCTGTGTGCAGTCTCCATGCAGTCCTCCCTCTTGCTGACATATATGCTGAGCCAGAGTGTACTGTGCATGCGCTAATCTCTAGAGACATGAAGCCTGACCCATTCTCACAGTGATTGCACAGCACACCCTTTCCTAACTATATAGTTGCCCATGGATATGACATTAATGAGATATTGAATTAAACAAAGGTATGAATAATATACTTTTATAGGGAGTGTTCCATGTTTAGGAGGGAACATACACAGTACTGTAGCATTTTTTGTTTCTGCCAAAGAACTTTGGGGCTGATTCGGAGCTCTATGTAAAGTGGATGATGTATGCAGTGGACTTCATGCATCTAAGTCACACTGTGCAATGATGCCACAATGGTCTTGCTACAGCAGTTATAACTGCTGCTGGGATTAGCAAAATTGCTGGTGGGCATCTCAGTGCAGAGCCAGGTGACTGCAGCATTACCGTTATTTGCACAACCTCAGAGCACAAGGTTGCAGCAGTGAATGCATTTGTGTAAGACTGTGAATTAGGGGGGTCATTCTGACATGATTGCATGCTGCAGTTATTGCAGCGTAGCGATCGCGTCAGAACTGCGCATGCGCCGGCGCATGGCTGCCCGTCGCTACGCTACGATCGCCTCTTCCTGATTGACAGGTAGTGGCGGTCGATGGGTGGGAGGGGGCGAAACGGTGCTGTTTGGCCGCCGTTTCGTGGGTGCAGTCCGGCCAACGCAGGCGTGGCCGGACCATGTGGGGAGTGGCCTGCAGCGGCTGCTTGATGTCACACGCAGCCACTGTGGGCTGGGGAGCGAAGAGTAGCTCTCGGCCAGCACGCTAAAGCTGCGCTGGCCAGGAGCTACTCTTGAAGTGCAAAGGCATCGCCGCTGTGCAATGCCTTTGCACTTCTGCGGGGGGGGGGGCACTGACATGCAGGGTGGACTAGCCCTGTGCTGGGTGTCCCCCCGCATGTCTGAGTTCATGATCGTAGCTGTGCTAAATTTAGCACAGCTACGATCAACTCGGAATGACCCCCTAGGTCCTAAATTTTTGCCCAGTGTTGGAGGCAGTGGTTCCCTGTGCTTTCATTTATTTCCAGAAGAACTGTGTAAAGAAAAGTACATGTTTAGCAAAGCAGTGTAATAAAATACAGGTTGAGTATCCCTTATCCAAAATGCTTGGGACCAGAGGTATTTTGGATATCGGATTTTTCCGTATTTTGGAATAATTGCATACCATAATGAGATATCATGGTGATGGGACCTAAGTCTAAGCACAGAATGCATTTATGTCTCATATACACATTATTCACACAGCCTGAAGTCAATTTTAGCCAATATTTTCTATAACTTTGTACATTAAACAAAGTGTGTGTACATTAACACAATTCATTTATGTTTCATATACACCTTATACACACAGCCTGAAGGTCATTTAATACAATATTTTTAATAACTTTGTCTATTAAACAAAGTTTGTGTACATTGAGCCATCAAAAAACAAAGGTTTCACTATCTCACTCTCACTCAAAAAAGTCCGTATTTCAGAATATTCCGTATTTCGGAATATTTGGATATGGGATACTCAACCTGTATTAAAATATGCAGATAATCTATCTAATGAGTCTTTTGTGTCATCAAACTCACCTGATAATGCTATCACATACTGTAAATGAGGTTGGAGCAAATAGTATAATAAACATTAAAAACAGCTAAGAAGTTTAAGTTACCAAGTTTTTGTGCCCTAAAGTGACATTTGTTACTCCTTTGAAGGAACCTCTTTATTCTTTCTGCCACGAGTCTGTGCAGTACATACAGAGGGGTGCTGTACTGTATATTTACTGTACTAAAGATCAACATTGTTTTTTTTTTTTGATGATTCTTCTGTCAATTTTGGAAATCAGAGATTTAATTAAGGCAAAAGTAAGAAAATAAACAAAAAACCAACCCCTGACTAAAACTGTACAGTAGATCGGGAAAATATTGATGTTTTCACATAGGAAAACTAAAAGTCTGAGATTTACTAACAGTTGGTTTAAATATCTAATAAAATCCACAAAAAAAATCTACAGACAAACTGACTATACAGTAGACTAACAAGTGACAGGTATTTTTTACTTCCAAAACACTTTTTATTAGGGATGTGATCCAAGCCCACACGAATGTACCAATCCGAAAGAGTCCAAGTGGCGGCTTAGGTCTTCCCGCCTTGCTCAGATTCCAAATCGAGGCAAAAAATCATCATGCCGGCGTTGAATTCTTGCAGGCTTTGGATTTGATATACAGTAAAGAACCTGCAGTGGTGATTTGGCACCATTTCACGGCAGACGCCGGAGAGGGAAGACATCCACTAGACTGCCAGGGCATTAATAATGTAGTAGTAATAATAATAATAATAATAGTAATAACTGCACACACTGGCACTGCACGTAGTCCAGAGCACATCCACTAGACAGCCAGTGCATTATTATTATTATTATTATTAACTACACTCAGCCCAGAGCACATCAACTAGGCTGCCAGGGCATTAATAATAATAATAATAATAATAATAATAATACAAATTAGCTGCACGCAGCCAAGAACATATCCACTAGACTGCCAAGGCATTAATAATAATATAATAATGCTTAACTGCACACATCTCACCAAGCCCTGAGCTCCTCCTAGGAGCAGCATTATTTATTTTAATTTCATGCCATTATTATATTAATTAACCCTTTATTGGTATACACTGGTGCATGCCACTATTACTATTAAATGTAGTGATTTACTATTAAAGCACAGTGATTTGCAGCAGTTTTTAAAAATATGAAAATCACAAACATTTTTTTAAAGAAAATCTTATGTGTATTCAGGGCCAGGTCATGCCCCACTGCATTCATACATATATGCATTGTGTGAGTTATCATTTGTGAAAAAAAATAAACATGTTTTATTTTGTTTGTTCAACTTGTGTACAATATAGGTGCTGTACCCCAACTGTGTTCACTTAACAAAAGCACTGTAACTCCGCAGGCAGTACCCTACTGCATTCACACGCTGTAATATATAAGTGCTGTGACTCTATAGGCCGTACCCCACTGAGTTCACATAATATATAAGTACTGTGACTATGCATTGAGTGGTGATTTTTGAAAAAACTTTTGAGTAAATAAGTAATAATGTTATACTGTAGTTGATTCTGTATAATGTATGTGTGTTCATCAATATGGATCATGATGATCAGTTGAGATAAGAGCAAGAGCAGCAACCAACTGCTAGTCTCTGCTGCCATCAGTCATGACAATACTAGTCTTTCAACGTCATCTACTAAAGCCATTGCCCAAGGGCATAGAGGGTTTAAGTCAGGGCATCTAAAATAACAACAATATTTTAAAGTGAAAAAGGGAAAAAACACCTCTAGTAAAGGGAAAATTAACTACAGAAAAACATAATGTTCTAGTTTTTGCCACTACTGTGTGGCAATGTTTCTTAGATGTGTTATCAAATGCCATGTGTTTGTGCCACTGTTCTGTCGCTTAGTAACCAACCTGCAGCCTTTGGCCTAAACTGGATGAAAACATTATTGTGAGCTGTGAGGTGATCAGTATTGCCTGGAAATGACTAAACATTAATGTTATTGAGGTGAAAAAATTATGGGAACAAAAAAGGCCCAACTTTTGTTATTTTAGTAGTTTTTATTAATGAAAAAAAATATAGATCCAAAACAAAAACATGTGAGGGTGGTCTAGACAAAACCAAAACACAATGTTAATACAGATCCAAAACCAAAACATGGTGGTTGGTGCACATGTCTACTTTTTATTGGCTAAACTTTCATTATGATGCCTATAAAAATTAGAGATAAATATCGAATAAGTGAACTTTGGTGTTCTGAGTCAAACTGGAAGTTTGGATCTAAAAACGGAATCTTGCAGTTTGTAGATTGCATGTAAGTCCCTCCCTTGTGATTTCAGGTGCCATTTCACATTGGAAATTTTTGGAAATTAATGTTATTGGGGTTAATAATATTGTGGGTACAAAAATAGGTCCAACTTACATGATGTTTAGCAATTTTTATGAAATTCAGATTAAAAACCAAAACACTTTGGGGGTCTGTGCACATCTCCATTAAAAATGAGCCCAGCCATGTGGTGCACTGTGACTGTGGGAATTATGGACCTCATTCAGAGATGAATGCAGCAGCGATGTGAAAATATGGCAATGCAAGAGACGACTGAGGGAAAGACACCTCCTGACAGCATCGTAGCTATGAGTGTTGCTTCCTAAGATGCAGCATTGAATCCTCTGCGAGACCATCGGCCATCTGAGTAAACCTGAGTTTACTCAGATTTGCCATTCGAAGCTCCATAACCAAAGCCAGAAAGTCTGTGGCAGAAAACGCAGATCCTGGCCAACACACTTCCAGAAAGCAGGGCGACAAGCTCAGCAGGCACTGCGTGTGACCACACATCATTCATTCTGCACATGTGTCCTACGCATGCACAGGTGCCCCACCATTGGTTGATGTACGCAAACCATTGATATATTTGTACATATCTGAATGAGGCCCTATGGCAATTAAAGGCTATGCAATGCTCTGCACTTTCCTGTGGTATGCAAATTACCCCCTGATTGAACAAATCCAAGAGACAGAATTAGAGGAACCAGATCACTGTATGTGATATGTTTTGTCCAATAGGAAATCAGTAGGAAGTGATACTCTGTTTTTGGTTGATTTTTGGTAAATTTTTGACAACTTTTTAGGTCTATTTGCAGTTGATGTTGATTGAAAATTACAAAGATGACAGACTTACACTACTGACAATCAATTGACATGACTTTTAATAAATGTGCAGTTCTATTTAGACCATGAAACACAACGTCAATGTTGGACAATTTAGATTTTAAAATCGATCTGAAAATTGATGTTTCATAAATATATTCCATAATATCCTTCTGTGGCAATTCCAAAAACTCCAATGTGGTGCACCGGTATACAGTATGTGCAAGGACAATTGGTATGCAGACTTGTGTAATAGAAATACATTGCAGTGGACCATGGGCCTAATTCATGTTTTTATACAAATGCAATTGTGATTTTCTAGGTTACGGAACTATGTTAGCAAAATTCCCTGTTAACACATCTAATGGCCACTTCCTGTGAAACACTTTTCTGTTAAATTGTTATTGTTTAGGAGATCACAGCGGCACCTTTGTGCATGTGCATTATGATCGCAGCACATATGCAGTCTGCCAATAATCGCTCCATTTCATGATAATCGGCCATGGCATACAAACATGAATTAAACCCCATACTTTTTAGAGATAGAAATGATCAGCTATTTTCAAGTGAATCTTCACCTTCTACCATCAACGTCATGTCACAATTCAGCAGAACCCTTGTAAAAGGACATCATCTCCTCAGTGGTTAGCAAACTGATATTTTTTTTTTAAATTAGTTTCATTGTAGAAAACATCTCATGACCCAGGATCAGACAAAAAGATGACAGAGGCTCCTTGTTAGACGCCAGCAGCATTTATGACCTTTTAACAATGGCTGATAGCATCCATGTACAAACTACAAAGCCTATAAAACAATAGAGGAATGCCACATTTACAGCACACTATAATTTTTAATATGCCGTCTGTTCCAGAGATGGAAGTGTCCGTGTCATATCCTCCACTAACAATATAAGCATTAACAATTAACTGTAACTTATAATAATTTACTTTGTCCATTTTCTTCCTTAATCTACGCTTTGCTTTATCTGTTATTTTCCTCCTTCCATTGTCCCTGCTTTGCTTGCATGTTTTTCCTTTGTCTTCTTTGCTGGCCCTTATTTCCTTATCTTTTTACTAGTGATGTGCACCGGACATTTTTCGGGTTTTGTGTTTTGGTTTTGGATTCGGTTCCGCTGCCGTGTTTTGGATTCGGACGCGTTTTGGCAAAACCTCCCTGAACATTTTTTGTCGGATTCGGGTGTGTTTTGGATTCAGTTTTTTTTTTACAAGAAACCCTCAAAAACAGCTTAAATCATAGAATTTGGGGGTCATTTTGATCCCATAGTATTATTAACCTCAATAACCATAATTTCCACTCATTTTCAGTCTATTCTGAACACCTCACACCTCACAATATTATTTTTAGTCCTAAAATTTGCACCGAGGTTGCTGGATGGCTAAGCTAAGCGACCCAAGTGGCCGACACAAACACCTGGCCCATCTAGGAGTGGCACTGCAGTGTCAGGCAGGATGGCACTTCAAAAAAATTGTCCCCAAACAGCACATGATGCAAAGAAAAAAAGAGTCGCACCAAGGTCGCTGGATGGCTAAGCTAAGCGACACAAGTAGCCGACACAAACACCTGGCCCATCTAGGAGTGGCACTGCAGTGTCAGGCAGGATGGCACTTCAATAAAATTGTCCCCAAACAGCACATGATGCAAAGAAAAAAAGAGGCGCACCAAGGTAGCTGGATGGCTAAGCTAAGCGACCCAAGTGGCCGACACAAACACCTGGCCCATCTAGGAGTGGCACTGCAGTGTCAGGCAGGATGGCACTTCAAAAAAATTGTCCCCAAACAGCACATGATGCAAAGAAAAAAAGAGGCGCACCAAGGTCGCTGTGTGACTAAGCTTAGCGACACAAGTGGCCGACACAAACACCTGGCCCATCTAGGAGTGGCACTGCAGTGTCAGGCAGGATGGCACTTCAAAAAAATTGTCCCCAAACAGCACATGATGCAAAGAAAAATGAAAGAAAAAAGAGGTGCAAGATGGAATTGTCCTTGGGCCCTCCCACCCACCCTTATGTTGTATAAACAGGACATGCACACTTTAACGAACCCATCATTTCAGTGACAGGGTCTGCCACACGACTGTGACTGAAATGACTGGTTGGTTTGGGCCCCCACCAAAAAAAGAAGCAATCAATCTCTCCTTGCACAAACTTGCTCTACAGAGGCAAGATGTCCACCTCATCATCATCCTCCGATTCCTCACCCCTTTCACTGTGTACATCCCCGTCCTCACAGATTATTAATTCGTCCCCACTGGAATCCACCATCTCAGGTCCCTGTGTACTTTCTGGAGGCAATTGCTGCTGGTGAATGTCTCCACAGAGGAATTGATTATAATTCATTTTGATGAACATCATCTTCTCCACATTTTCTGGAAGTAACCTAGTACGCCGATTGCTGACAAGGTGAGCGGCTGCACTAAACAATCTTTCGGAGTACACACTGGAGGGAGGGCAACTTAGGTAGAATAAAGCCAGTTTGTGCAAGGGCCTCCAAATTGCCTCTTTTTCCTGCCAGTATACGTACGGACTGTCTGACGTGCCTACTTGGATGCGGTCACTCATATAATCCTCCACCATTCTTTCAATAGTGAGAGAATCATATGCAGTGACAGTAGACGACATGTCAGTAATCGTTGGCAGGTCCTTCAGTCCGGACCAGATGTCAGCACTCGCTCCAGACTGCCCTGCATCACTGCCAGCGGGTGGGCTCGGAATTCTTAGCCTTTTCCTCGCACCCCCAGTTGCGGGAGAATGTGAAGGAGGAGATGTTGACGGGTCACGTTCCGCTTGACTTGACAATTTTCTCACCAGCAGGTCTTTGAACCTCTGCAGACTTGTGTCTGCCGGAAAGAGTGATACAACGTAGGTTTTAAATCTAGGATCGAGCACGGTGGCCAAAATGTAGTGCTCTGATTTCAACAGATTGACCACCCGTGAATCCTGGTTAAGCGAATTAAGGGCTCCATTCACAAGTCCCACATGCCTAGCGGAATCGCTCTGTTTTAGCTCCTCCTTCAATGTCTCCAGCTTCTTCTGCAAAAGCCTGATGAGGGGAATGACCTGACTCAGGCTGGCAGTGTCTGAACTGACTTCACGTGTGGCAAGTTCAAAGGGTTGCAGAACCTTGCACAACGTTGAAATCATTCTCCACTGCGCTTGAGTCAGGTGCATTCCCCCTCCTTTGCCTATATCGTGGGCAGATGTATAGGCTTGAATAGCCTTTTGCTGCTCCTCCATCCTCTGAAGCATATAGAGGCTTGAATTCCACCTCGTTACCACCTCTTGCTTCAGATGATGGCAGGGCAGGTTCAGGAATGTTTGGTGGTGCTCCAGTCTTCGGCACGCAGTGGCTGAATGCCGAAAGTGGCCCGCAATTCTTCGGGCCACCGACAGCATCTCTTGCACGCCCCTGTCATTTTTTAAATAATTCTGCACCACCAAATTCAATGTATGTGCAAAACATTGGACGTGCTGGAATTTGCCCAGATGTAATGCACGCATAATATTTCTGGCGTTGTCCGATGTCACAAATCCCCAGGAGAGTCCAATTGGGGTAAGCCATTCTGCGATGATCTTACTCAGTTTCCGTAAGAGGTTGTCAGCTGTGTGCCTCTTCTGGAAAGCGGTGATACAAAGCGTAGCCTGCCTAGGAACGAGTTGGCGTTTGCGAGATGCTGCTACTGGTGCCGCCGCTGCTGTTCTTGCTGCGGGAGGCAATGCATCTACCCAGTGGGCTGTCACAGTCATATAGTCCTGAGTCTGCCCTGCTCCACTTGTCCACATGTCCATGGTTAAGTGGACATTGGGTACAACTGCATTTTTTAGGACTCTGGTGACTCTTATTCTTAGGTTTGTGTACATTTTCGGTATCGCCTGCCTAGAGAAATGGAACCTAGATGGTATTTGGTACCGGAGACACAGTACCTCAATCAAGTCTCTAGTTGCCTCTGAATTAACGGTGGATACCGGAACCACGTTTCTGACCGCCCAGGCTGCCAAGGCCTGAGTTATCTGCTTTGCAGCAGGATGACTGCTGTGATATTTCATCTTCCTCACAAAGGACTGTTGGACAGTCAATTGCTAACTGGAAGTAGTACAAGTGGTCTTCCGACTTCCCCTCTGGGATGACGATCGACTCCCAGCAGCAACAACAGCAGCGCCAGCAGCAGTAGGCGTTACACTCAAGGATGCATCGGAGGAATCCCAGGCAGGAGAGGACTCGTCATATTTGCCAGTGACATGGCCTTCAGGACTATTGGCTTTCCTGGGTAAGGAGGAAATTGACACTGAGGGAGTTGGTGGTGTGATTTGCAGGAGCTTGGTTACAAGAGGAAGGGATTTAGTTGTCAGTGGACTCCTTCCGCTGTCACCCAAAGTTTTTGAACTTGTCACTGACTTCTGATGAATGCGGTCCAGGTGACGTATAAGGGAGGATGTTCCTAGGTGGTTAACGTCCTTACCCCTACTTATTACAGCTTGACAAAGGCAACACACGGCTTGACACCTGTTGTCCGCATTTGTGTTGAAATAATTCCACACCGAACAGCTGATTTTTTTTGTACTTTGACCAGGCATGTCAATGGCCATATTCGTCCCATGGACAACAGGTGTCTCCCCGGGTGCCTGACTTAAACAAACCACCTCACCATCAGAATCCTCCTTGTCAATTTCCTCCCCAGCGCCAGCAACACCCATATCCTCATCCTGGTGTACTTCAACATTGACATCTTCAATTTGACTATCAGGAACTGGACTGCGGGTGCTCCTTCCAGCACTTGCAGGTGGCGTGCAAATGGTCGAAGGCGCAAGCTCTTCCCGTCCAGTGTTGGGAAGGTCAGGCATCGCAACCGACACAATTGTACTCTCCTTGGGGATTTGTGATTTAGAAGAATGCACAGTTCTTTGCTGTGCTTTTGCCAGCTTAAGTCTTTTCATTTTTCTAGCGAGAGGATGAGTGCTTCCATCCTCATGTGAATCTGAACCACTAGCCATGAACATAGGCCAGGGCCTCAGCCGTTCCTTGCCACTCCGTGTCGTAAATGGCATATTGGCAAGTTTACACTTCTCATCAGACGCTTTCAATTTTGATATTTGGGTAATTTTACTGAACTTTTGTTTTTTGGATTTTACATGCTCTCTACTATGACATTGGGCATCGGCCTTGGCAGACGACGTTGATGGCATTTGATCGTCTCGGCCATGACTAGTGGCAGCAGCTTCAGCACGAGGTGGAAGTGGATCTTGATCTTTACCTATTTTAACCTTCACATTTTTGTTCTCCATTTTTTAATGTGTGGAATTATATGCCAGTATCAATAGCAATGGCCTACTACTATATATACTGCGCACAACTGAAATGCACCATAGGTATGGATGGATAGTATACTTGACGACACAGAGGTAGGTACAGCAGTGGCCTACTTTACCTTACTGCTATATATTATATACTGGTGGTCAGCAAACTGTGCAAAAATGAAATGCACCACAGGTATGGATGGATAGTATACTTGACGACACAGAGGTAGGTACAGCAGTGGCCTACTGTACCGTACTGCTATATTTTATATACTGGTGGTCAGCAAACTGTGCAAAACTGAAAAGCACCACAGGTATGGATGGATAGTATACTTGACGACACAGAGGTAAGTACAGCAGTGGCCTACTGTACCGTAATGCTATATATTATATACTGGTGGTCAGCAAACTGTGCAAAACTGAAATGCACCACAGGTATGGATGGATAGTATACTTGACGACACAGAGGTAGGTACAGCAGTGGCCTACTGTACCGTAATGCTATATATTATATACTTGTGGTCAGCAAACTGTGCAAAACTGAAATGCACCACAGGTATGGATGGATAGTATTCTTGACGACACAGAGGTAGGTACAGCAGTGGCCTACTGTACCGTAAAGCTATATATTATATACTGGTGGTCAGCAAACTGTGCAAAAATGAAATGCACCACAGGTATGGATGGATAGTATACTTGACGACACAGAGGTAGGTACAGCAATGGCCTACTGTACCGTACTGCTATATATTATATACTGGTGGTCAGCAAACTGTGCAAAACTGAAATGCAACACAGGTATGGATGGATAGTATACTTGACGACACAGAAGTAGGTACAGCAGTGGCCTACTGTACCGTAATGCTATATATTATATACTGGTTGTCAGCAAACTGTGCAAAACTGAAATGCAACACAGGAATGGATGGATAGTATACTTGATGACACAGAGGTAGGTGCAGCAGTGGCCTACTGTACCGTACTGCTATATATTATATACTGGTGGTCAGCAAACTGTGCAAAAATGAAATGCACCACAGGTATGGATGGATAGTATACTTGACGACACAGAGGTAGGTACAGCAGTGGCCTACTGTACCATAATGCTATATATTATATACTGGTGGTCAGCAAACTGTGCAAAACTGAAATGCACCACAGGTATGGATGGATAGTATACTTGACGACACAGAGGTAGGTACAGCAGTGGCCTACTGTACCGTAATGCTATATATTATATACTGGTGGTCAGCAAACTGTGCAAAACTGAAATGCACCACAGGTATGGATGGATAGTATTCTTGACGACACAGAGGTAGGTACAGCAGTGGCCTACTGTACCGTAAAGCTATATATTATATACTGGTGGTCAGCAAACTGTGCAAAAATGAAATGCACCACAGGTATGGATGGATAGTATACTTGACGACACAGAGGTAGGTACAGCAATGGCCTACTGTACCGTACTGCTATATATTATATACTGGTGGTCAGCAAACTGTGCAAAACTGAAATGCACCACAGGTATGGATGGATAGTATACTTGACGACACAGAAGTAGGTACAGCAGTGGCCTACTGTACCGTAATGCTATATATTATATACTGGTTGTCAGCAAACTGTGCAAAACTGAAATGCAACACAGGAATGGATGGATAGTATACTTGATGACACAGAGGTAGGTGCAGCAGTGGCCTACTGTACCGTACTGCTATATATTATATACTGGTGGTCAGCAAACTGTGCAAAAATGAAATGCACCACAGGTATGGATGGATAGTATACTTGACGACACAGAGGTAGGTACAGCAGTGGCCTACTGTACCATAATGCTATATATTATATACTGGTGGTCAGCAAACTGTGCAAAACTGAAATGAACCACAGGTATGGATGGATAGTTTACTTGACGACACAGAAGTAGGTACAGCAGTGGCCTACTGTACCGTACTGCTATATATTATATACTGGTGGTCAGCAAACTGTGCAAAAATGAAATGCACCACAGGTATGTATGGACAGTATACTTGACGACACTGAGGTAGGTACAGCAGTGGCCTACTGTACCGTACTGCTATATATTATATACTGGTGGTCAGCAAACTGTGCATAAATGAAATGCACCACAGGTATGGTTGGATAGTAAACTTGACGAAACAGAGGTAGGTACAGCAGTGGCCTACTGTACCGTAATGCTATATATTATATACTGGTGGTCAGCAAACTGTGCAAAACTGAAATGCACCACAGGTATGGATGGATAGTATACTTGACGACACAGAGGTAGGTACAGCAGTGGCCTACTGTATCGTACTGCTATATAATATATACTGGTGGTCAGCAAACTGTGCAAAAATGAAATGCACCACAGGTATGGATGGATAGTATACTTGACGACACAGAGGTAGGTACAGCAGTGGCCTACTGTACCGTACTGCTATATATTATATACTGGTGGTCAGCAATCTGTGCAAAAATGAAATGCACCACAGGTATGGATGGATAGTATACTGGACGACACAGAGGTAGGTACAGCAGTGGCCTACTGCACCGTACTGCTATATATTATATACTGATGGTCAGCAAACTGTGCAAAAATGAAATGCACCACAGGTATGGATGGATAGTATACTTGACGACACAGAGGTAGGTACAGCAGTGGCCTACTGTACCGTACTGCTATATATTATTTACTGGTGGTCAGCAAACTGTGCATAAATGAAATGCACCACAGGTATGGTTGGATAGTAAACTTGACGAAACAGAGGTAGGTACAGCAGTGGCCTACTGTACCGTAATGCTATATATTATATACTGGTGGTCAGCAAACTGTGCAAAACTGAAATGCACCACAGGTATGGATGGATAGTATACTTGACGACACAGAGGTAGGTACAGCAGTGGCCTACTGTACCGTAATGCTATATATTATATACTGGTGGTCAGCAAACTGTGCAAAAATGAAATGCGCCACAGGTATGGATGGATAGTATACTTGACGACACAGAGGTAGGTACAGCAATGGCCTACTGTACCGTACTGCTATATATTATATACTAATGGTCAGCAAACTGTGCAAAAATGAAATGCACCACAGGTATGGATGGATAGTATACTTGACGACACAGAGGTAGGTACAGCAGTGGCCTACTGTACCGTACTGCTATATATTATATACTGGTGGTCAGCAAACTGTGCAAAAATGAAATGCACCACAGGTATGGATTGATAGTATACTTGACGACACAGAGGTAGGTGCAGCAGTGGCCTACTGTACCGTACTGCTATATATTATATACTGGTGGTCAGCAAACTGTGCAAAACTGAAATGCACCACAGGTATGGATGGATAGTATACTTGACGACACAGAGGTAGGTACAGCAGTGGCCTACTGTACCGTAATGCTATATATTATATACTGGTGGTCAGCAAACTGTGCAAAACTGAAATGCACCACAGGTATGGATGGATAGTATACTTGACGACACAGAAGTAGGTACAGCAGTGGCCTACTGTACCGTAATGCTATATATTATATACTGGTTGTCAGCAAACTGTGCAAAACTGAAATGCAACACAGGAATGGATGGATAGTATACTTGACGACACAGAGGTAGGTGCAGCAGTGGCCTACTGTACCGTACTGCTATATATTATATACTGGTGGTCAGCAAACTGTGCAAAAATGAAATGCACCACAGGTATGGATGGATAGTATTCTTGACGACACAGAGGTAGGTACAGCAGTGGCCTACTGTACCATAATGCTATATATTATATACTGGTGGTCAGCAAACTGTGCAAAACTGAAATGAACCACAGGTATGGATGGATAGTATACTTGACGACACAGAGGTAGGTACAGCAGTGGCCTACTGTACCGTACTGCTATATATTATATAAGCCGCTCATAACTTTATTGTGATTACATAAACCTTTTACTTAAGCTAGCTTATCACTAAATAAAACCACACCACACACTGAAATAAAGACACGGACACAGTAGCTGGAGTTAAAGGTCAGACGATGTTTATTAATCGCTGACCAACTCTTTAAACTAATAATTGAGGCCGAATTAGAATTGAATTGAATATATATTAACTTTAGTTTGGAGGATGGCAAACAGAAAACCGCTGCCAAACACCAGCACCCGTCACCTAGATGACAAACCACCAAACCAAGGAGGGGAGTACACATACCCCGCCTCCTTCCCGCATAACCCGCATTGTGCTGGCCTTACCCCTCTTTCTCTGGCAAACGTTCGGTTCCCGCAGGGGAACGTCTAAATGTCCAACCGCAAGAAAAGGACACACCTGCCGTCCATTTAAAGAGGGAGCCCCACAATGACCACTTATGCCTGTGTGACAGCTGGTTGGCAGCGATTTCCCGCCAATCTGGCTTTCAATAGCCCACAGCAAGAACAAAAAACGTAGACGCATTCTGGGAGGGCGGGCATAAACTGAAAGGCAAGAGGGAGTCTAGCAAGATGGCCACCCCCTATATACTAACCTAAGACCCTCCTCTTCATCCTGATGCACAACCCCTTAAACCAATAGGAAAAAACCAACCGGGAAAACTGATCTGCCTAGCAACTGCTTAGTCATTTAACAACCAATCACAAAAAGTTGATCGCTTATATGGCCTCAGGCTTATGCAGCCTTCAGCTTATCTAAGCCGCTCATAACTTTATTGTGATTACATAAACCTTTTACTTAAGCTAGCTTATCACTAAATAAAACCACACCACACACTGAAATAAAGACACGGACACAGTAGCTGGAGTTAAAGGTCAGACGATGTTTATTAATCGCTGACCAACTCTTTAAACTAATAATTGAGGCCGAATTAGAATTGAATTGAATATATATTAACTTTAGTTTGGAGGATGGCAAACAGAAAACCGCTGCCAAACACCAGCACCCGTCACCTAGATGACAAACCACCAAACCAAGGAGGGGAGTACACATACCCCGCCTCCTTCCCGCATAACCCGCATTGTGCTGGCCTTACCCCTCTTTCTCTGGCAAACGTTCGGTTCCCGCAGGGGAATGTCTAAATGTCCAACCGCAAGAAAAGGACACACCTGCCGTCCATTTAAAGAGGGAGCCCCACAATGACCACTTATGCCTGTGTGACAGCTGGTTGGCAGCGATTTCCCGCCACCAAGGTTTTCCAAACCGCCACCGCCATCCGCAAACAGAACCTTAACCAACCAGAAACTAACTAGCTCTAACGAAAAAGACCGAAAATATCTTCCAGAAAAAACTGCACTCCTTCCGGAGAAAGGTGAACCCCATCGTCTCTATAGAACTGCCTGTTCCGCAGCACCAGCAGAGGATGCTTAATTGCCACTCCGCCTATGGCCTTGACAAACAGAGACACCGTCGAGTTCACCTTTTTGCGTGCTTTCTCCAGCGCCGAGAAACGCACCGCACCACGCCAATGGAAACGGGGCACCATTTCCGACCAGACAATGCATACCCCAGGCCAGTGACAACGTATCGCCACCACATCCGCCTTTATAGACAAAATCAAGTCTATGCCTTTAACTCGGCCCAGAATCATTACCACCCAGATGAATGATAATACAACTGGGGCGACCCCAGCGGCGCTCCCTAGAAAAAAGGACGCGCAACAAATCACCCCATAACATGCCCCTAACACCTAACCATCTAAATTGCCGGGACCCAAAAATCTCAGTCGCCCTAGATGCCATGGGATGTTTCTCCGCCCAAAAAACATATGAATGACCAACCATCCATATGTGGTCTCCAAAATTGCTGACAGCTGTAAAAGAAAATATCCTAATGTCAGATTATGCACATAATCTGTAACTTAAACACAACGTAACCAATAAAACCCAAGTGAAGGAGAAAACTCAAAAAAACTCCCGTGGACCTTGGTAGAACAGCCAATTGAAATTAGGCCCCCTCGGAGGAAAAATTTTAAAAATTCGCTTCACACCCTCGATTCCTGAACGGTAAGCGTTCAAAAACTGACGAGTAAACACGTTTTTGGGTTAGCGCAACAGGCGCACTTATAACTTATCTATACGGACATAGGACTTATAGGAGGCCGACTTCCAGCGACCCAACTCCCGAATAGCCGCTGGTGATGAACCAGCGGCCGCCGCATGGGTAGCCGCCCCAATCCGAAAGGAATGAGTACCGAAGTCCGCCTCCTGCAAGCCCAACGCCGTCAAACATTTCTTGAACACCGATGAGAACTGAAACTTTGTCAGAGGGTCCAACTGCGCGTGCACCAGCAACTGGTTGCCCCCCGGAGGTCTTAACCGCACATACTCTTGCATCAACCGCAGCGGGCAAACGCCCATACCTCCCTGAGCCTCCAAGGACAACCAGCGACCCCGACCTGTTTGATCTGTCTTGGACCGCACAATCCTACAGAGCAACAGGCCCTCCTGCAAGCGCACATTCTCGTAGAGCAGACCCGATTCCCGGGACGCCTTGCTGCTCGCCACTAGCTCGCTCACCCGAAAAGCCCCGAAAAAGGCCAGGGCATACGCGCTACTAAACAATGCCACCTCAAATTCCGAGGACGCAATCCGAGGTAGCACACGCAGCAATTCCGCTAGCAGCTGCAACGTTATAGGCCTACGTGAATCCGCAGGCGCCGGGTGCAACCTAGCCCAACCTTTCAGCGCTCTGGAAAGGACAAACGACCCCGTGGGGTCCGTTGTCCCGTGGAGTCGCGAGTGAACGGCGATGCCCGCAAGGGCAGTAGCCATGGCCGCTTTTGACCTACCGTTTTGGTAATGCTCCCAAACAAAGGTCAACAGGGCGTCGGCCGAGGACTCACCTGCTACCCCGTACCTACTCTGAAAGGCTGACCAATCCCGCCATGCAGCATCATACGCTCGTAGCGTAGAGGGAGCCAGTGCACACCTGGCCAACGCCGTTAGACCGCTTCGACCATCTGCCAGACAGAAGGTGGGCACTGTAACCCCTCTGCCTCCGCTCCCGGAACCAACGTCCTGAATTTGGCAAACTGGAACCGGGACAATGCATCCGCAATTCCATTGTCAACTCCAGGTACGTGGCGAGCCCTAAAATTAATATTGCGCTGCAAACAAACCAACACTAAATGCCTTAGCAATCGCAGCGCCTGCGGAGATGAGGAACGCTGGTTATTAATCGCATGCACTACCCCTAAGTTGTCGCAAAGAAACAAAATGTCCCTATTTGCGAACCGTCCGGCCCATAACTCAAGCGCCACTAAGATCGGGAACAATTCCAGCAGAAGCAGGTTCTTGGTAAACCCACGCGTTACCCAAGATGCCGGCCAGGCCGCAGCGCACCATGAGCCAGCGAAGAACGCGCCGAAACCTCGACTGCCTGAAGCATCCGTGAACAACTGCAGCTGCTTACTGGAACAACAAGGAGCGGGCCACAACACTTCCCTGTTGAAGGACACCAGGAACGAGACCCAAATCCGCAAATCATCCTTGATCTCGCGGGAAAGGTACACGGAGTGATTCTGTCGAACCGTCCCCGCGGTGGCCCGCTCAAGTTTGCGACAGAAAATCCTACCCATGGGGATAATCCGACACGCAAAATTGAGAGAACCAAGCAAGGACTGCACCTGTTTAAGCCGAACCCTGCGTTTTCCTAAACAGTCTGTAATCAAACCCAATAGTTTCCGCACCTTATCCTCGGGCAAGCGACAGCACCCCCCTACCGTGTCAATCTCGATACCTAAATAGCTAAGACAAGTGCAAGGACCCTCGCACTTATCCTGCGCAACCGGTACCCCTAAAGCGCAGAATAACGACCTGGCCACCGAGAGAATGTCCCCACAGACCGAACTGTCTCCGGGGCCTACAAAAAGAAAGTCATCCAGGTAGTGAGCCACCCCCATCTGCCCGGAGGCGGTCTGGACGCACCAGTGCAAAAACGTGCTAAAGCACTCAAAGTAGGCGCAGGAGACAGAGCAACCCATGGGGAGACACCGATCGACGTAGAATTCGCCCCCTATTTTGAAACCCAGAAACCGCAGGGAATCTGGGTGTAGCGGGAGTAGCCGAAAGGCCGACTCCACGTCCAATTTTGCCAACAGACTCCCCGGACCACAATCCCGCACTAATCGCAGCGCGTCGTCAAACGACTGATATCGAACTCTGCATTGGGCTTCCAGGATAGCGTCGTTGACCGACAGCCCCGGCGGGTGCGACAAGTGCTGTATCAAACGAAACTTACCTATGGCCTTCTTGGGCACTACCCCTACTGGGGAAATGCACAAGGAGGGCAACGGGGAAAGGGCGTAGGGCCCAGCCATGCGCCCCAGCCCAATCTCCCCGTCAACCTTCCGCCGGACTTCCTGCGGGAATTCCCGAGCCGATCTCAAATTCTGGCGTGCAACAACATACACCGAATCCGGGATTGGCAAACGAAAACCGTGCTGAAAGCCCTGCAAGAGAAACGATGCCGCCGACTCATCGGGGTACAAGGTAAGCCAGCGCTGCAACTCGGGAACTATAATCGGGGAGAAGGCCTTACTTGCCAATTCCACCGGCCTCGGTGGAAGCGGCAGGCTTACCGCCTGTCGCCGCGGTGCATTCCTTGGCCGGGTGACTGGCTCCGCACAACCTGCATGAGTGGCGAAAACGACAGCCCGTTCCTTTGCCGCATTTGCCGTCGTTGTAGGCAAAGCACTTGCCTTTTCCCGTCAATCGAGAAGCCACCGCCCCGGCCGCCCCGGGCTTCTTGGCCGTGACGTCCGGGGTGGGTTTGACCTGCTGCGTGACCTCCAACCACACCTCAACATCCTTAAAACCCGCGGGCAGGGTGGGGTTGCCATCCTGATTGCGACGAAACTTCTCGTCGTAATCCCGCCACGCGGAACCCTTGGATTTTAAGTACATATCGTGTACTAAAAACAAATATTTCACCAAGTTGGCATACTCCGCGGGACGCGATTCCGTGTAGCAAGCCATGAACACCAAAAACCCACGCAGCCACTGGTGAAAATTGCGAAACGCATTTTCCCCAATACCACCCGGTTTCTTGGCCGCGTCAAAACCCTGCCGCATTTCCTCTGTAAGGGTGAATATGTCTACATACTTCCCCTTACGTATTTTTTCCCGCATGCGCTTACGAACCCCTCTTGTCACTGCCGTGTTGGCGCAATGTACCATCTCGCCGTAACGGGGAGGGTCGGAGGGGACCACCTGCGCAGGAGCGGCCACCTTGTGCGCCTCCTTGGCCATTCGCCGCGCGATGAGCCTAGCTAATTTACGCGGGCGCCGCGGAGAGCCGGATGATACGCTGCTAGAAGACGAGGAACTACAAGTTGAAACGTGTAAAGGAATATTTAGCTCACCGGAGTTTGAAGGACCCGGAACCGCGTCGTCCGCTGGACCCGCCTCCGCTGATGGCCGTACCTCCACGTTCGCAGTCGCGCTTGTCCGTGACCTTCGCCTCGTGACGGGCGTAGCCCCTGAATTAGACGGAACCTGCAAGGGAGAAAAAGAGGGGACAACCGGCACCAGGGGAACCAGAACATCATTAACACTTGTCCGCAAATGCGGAGGCGGAGAGCCCGTCCCCCCGTTCCGTGGCGGATGGCCGCCCGGCAGCTGCAGGGAGGGGGCCCCCGCCGAGGTGTACCCGATCGACTGCGTAAAGGCTGACCCGCTCACTGCACCGAAACTCGCGGGGTAAGACGGCCGCCACGCCGTATGCGGCGGGCAGCCGCCCACTCCCGCCCATCCGTATGATGCCGGAAGGAACTGAGGGGGCGCCGCGAGAGGGGGCCAACTCTGTGCCACCTGATACCCACCGCCCGGTGCTTGCCCTGACTGCAGGCCCGCAAAGGCCGGCAAGGGCACCGCGACTCGGGGGCCACCGACCGACCACGTGGACTGCACGCCGGCGCCCACGCTGGCCCCGTGCGGGGAAAACTGTGTGCCGGACACCGTCATGAAGCCCATGGAAGGCATGCTGGCGGCTAAGGGGAATGCTGGAGCCGGAGGCCACGCAAAACCCCCGGGGAAGGACTGGCTCCCCGCGAAGCCTTGCTGCGCTGCTACCGAAAGCGCCCCGCCGGGCGTCATATAAGCCGCCGAGACGGATGTCTGTGTGGACCCAAACTGAAAAGGACCGGGAAGGGCGTGGAGAGGGGTTTGAAAACCGACGAGCGGGGGCGCCGTTAATGGCGTCGGGGCGTCTGAAACCCAGGAGGAGCCCGAGCAGGCCACCGAGGCCGGGGGAAAACCCTGCCATGTGACTGCCGCAGGGGCGGGTGTGGCGGCCGCCGCTGCCACGTCCCCCGCCCCGGCGACACTAGGCCCAAACGGCCCAATATTATTTAAATTGAGGTGCGGTGTGCTAAACCCCCCGCTGGAGGGGGGTAGTATGGGGCCCTGTATTGTCCCGGGGACAGCGGGAGCCGCTACCCGCTGCCCTGGGCTCATATCCCCCAGCTGCATATTGACCCCCCCCTCGCCCCCCGCAGCTCTGCCGCGGCCGTCCGGCACAGCTTGTGCCCCCAGGACGCCGCCGAGAGCCGACCGCGGGGATGGAGGAGGAGGGCCGGAGGCACTTATGGAAGGAGGGAGGGAAGTCGTTTCGCCCGCGGGAGACGCCGGGGAGCGCGGCCCAGCCGGACCGCGCGCACCCGCGCCACGTGCAGAGCGGCCGCCGGCCGCCGGAGGGGAAGTGCTGCAGACGCCCGAGGCAGGAGGGAGAGGCCCGTCCCGCTGCGAGCGCCGGGACGCGCGGCCCGGCCGAGCCGCGCGCATCGGCACCACGTGACGAGCGGCCGCTGGCCGCCCGTCTCCGTGCGGCAGGGGAGCGGGCTGTAACTGCCCGTCCCCGCCGCCTGTCTGAAACAGGGGGAAGTCCTCTCTGTGGCGCAACGCTCGGGGAGCGGGAGCGGAAGGCGCTCCCCGCATCCACGAGGCGCCGGGGGGGGGGGGAGCTGCACGTTTTGGACGAGGCATGGCAGAGGGGGGAGAATCTGCAAAAGTATACAATGACACGCAGAGAGGGGGCACAGCACTGTATAATGCCCTAGAGAAGGCAAATGAAATTCAAAAAAAACAAAACAAAAACAATTTACAGGCAGTGAAAATAAGCAATAGTACTTATCCTTCCTGGGGCATAAACTGAAAGGCAAGAGGGAGTCTAGCAAGATGGCCACCCCCTATATACTAACCTAAGACCCTCCTCTTCATCCTGATGCACAACCCCTTAAACCAATAGGAAAAAACCAACCGGGAAAACTGATCTGCCTAGCAACTGCTTAGTCATTTAACAACCAATCACAAAAAGTTGATCGCTTATATGGCCTCAGGCTTATGCAGCCTTCAGCTTATCTACTGGTGGTCAGCAAACTGTGCAAAAATGAAATGCACCACAGGTATGGATGTATAGTATACTTGACGACACAGAGGTAGGTACAGCAGTGGCCTACTGTATCGTACTGCTATATAATATAAACTGGTGGTCAGCAAACTGTGCAAAAATGAAATGCACCACAGGTATGGATGGATAGTCTACTTGACGACACAGAGGTTGGTACAGCAGTGGCCTACTGTACCGTACTGCTATATATTATATACTGGTGGTCAGCAATCTGTGCAAAAATGAAATGCACCACAGGTATGGATGGATGGTAAACTTGACGAAACAGAGGTAGGTACAGCAGTGGCCTACTGTACCGTAATGCTATATATTATATACTGGTGGTCAGCAAACTGTGCAAAAATGAAATGCACCACAGGTATGGATGGATAGTATACTTGACGACACAGAGGTAGGTACAGCAGTGGCCTACTGTATCGTACTGCTATATAATATATACTGGTGGTCAGCAAACTGTGCAAAAATGAAATGCACCACAGGTATGGATGGATAGTACACTTGACGACACAGAGGTAGGTACAGCAGTGGCCTACTGTACCGTACTGCTATATATTATATACTGGTGGTCAGCAATCTGTGCAAAAATGAAATGCACCACAGGTATGGATGGATAGTATACTGGACGACACAGAGGTAGGTACAGCAGTGGCCTACTGCACCGTACTGCTATATATTATATACTGGTGGTCAGCAAACTGTGCAAAAATGAAATGCACCACAGGTATGGATGGATAGTATACTTGACGACACAGAGGTAGGTACAGCAGTGGCCTACTGTACCGTACTGCTATATATTATATACTGGTGGTCAGCAAACTGTGCATAAATGAAATGCACCACAGGTATGGTTGGATAGTATACTTGACGAAACAGAGGTAGGTACAGCAGTGGCCTACTGTACCGTAATGCTATATATTATATACTGGTGGTCAGCAAACTGTGCAAAACTGAAATGCACCACAGGTATGGATGGATAGTATACTTGACGACACAGAGGTAGGTACAGCAATGGCCTACTGTACCGTACTGCTATATATTATATACTGGTGGTCAGCAAACTGTGCAAAAATGAAATGCACCACAGGTATGGATGGATAGTATACTTGACGACACAGAGGTAGGTACAGCAGTGGCCTACTGTACCGTACTGCTATATATTATATACTGGTGGTCAGCAAACTGTGCAAAAATGAAATGCACCACAGGTATGGATTGATAGTATACTTGACGACACAGAGGTAGGTGCAGCAGTGGCCTACTGTACCGTACTGCTATATATTATATACTGGTGGTCAGCAAACTGTGCAAAAATGAAATGCACCACAGGTATGGATGGATAGTATACTTGACGACACAGAGGTAGGTACAGCAATGGCCTACTGTACCGTACTGCTATATATTATATACTGGTGGTCAGCAAACTGTGTAAAAATGAAATGCACCACAGGTATGGATGGATAGTATACTTGACGACACAGAGGTAGGTACAGCAGTGGCCTACTGTACCGTACTGCTATATATTATATACTGGTGGTCAGCAAACTGTGCAAAAATGAAATGCACCACAGGTATGGATTGATAGTATACTTGACGACACAGAGGTAGGTGCAGCAGTGGCCTACTGTACCGTACTGCTATATATTATATACTGGTGGTCAGCAAACTGTGCAAAACTGAAATGCACCACAGGTATGGATGGATAGTATACTTGACGACACAGAGGTAGGTACAGCAGTGGCCTACTGTACCGTAATGCTATATATTATATACTGGTGGTCAGCAAACTGTGCAAAACTGAAATGCACCACAGGTATGGATGGATAGTATACTTGACGACACAGAAGTAGGTACAGCAGTGGCCTACTGTACCGTAATGCTATATATTATATACTTGTTGTCAGCAAACTGTGCAAAACTGAAATGCAACACAGGAATGGATGGATAGTATACTTGACGACACAGAGGTAGGTGCAGCAGTGGCCTACTGTACCGTACTGCTATATATTATATACTGGTGGTCAGCAAACTGTGCAAAAATGAAATGCACCACAGGTATGGATGTATAGTATATTTGACGACACAGAGGTAGGTACAGCAGTGGCCTACTGTATCGTACTGCTATATAATATATACTGGTGGTCAGCAAACTGTGCAAAAATGAAATGCACCACAGGTATGGATGGATAGTATACTTGACGGCACAGAGGTAGGTACAGCAGTGGCCTACTGTACCGTACTGCTATATATTATATACTGGTGGTCAGCAAACTGTGCAAAACTGAAATGCACCACAGGTATGGATGGATAGTATACTGGACGACACAGAGGTAGGTACAGCAGTGGCCTACTGCACCGTACTGCTATAAATTATATACTGGTGGTCAGCAAACTGTGCAAAAATGAAATGCACCACAGGTATGGATGGATAGTATACTTGACGACACAGAGGTAGGTACAGCAGTGGCCTACTGTACCGTACTGCTATATATTATATACTGGTGGTCAGCAAACTGTGCAAAACTGAAATGCACCACAGGTATGGATGGATAGTATACTTGACGACACAGAGGTAGGTACAGCAGTGGCCTACTGTACCGTAATGCTATATATTATATACTGGTGGTCAGCAAACTGTGCAAAACTGAAATGCGCCACAGGTATGGATGGATAGTATACTTGACGACACAGACGTAGGTGCAGCAGTGGCCTACTGTACCGTAATGCTATATATTATATACTGGTGGTCAGCAAACTGTGCAAGACTGAAATGCACCACAGGTATGGATGGATAGTATACTTGACGACACAGAGGTAGGTACAGCAGTGGCCTTCTGTACCGTACTCCTATATATTATATACTGGTGGTCCGCAAAATTATGCACTGTACTACTACTATATACTGTCTACAATGCAGCACAGATATGGAGTGTTTTTCAGGCAGACAACGTATACTGGTGTTCACTGGTCAGCAAAACTCTGCACTGTACTACTCCTCCTATATAATATTATACTGGTGGTCCCCAGTCCCCACAATAAAGCAGCACACTGAGCACAGATATGGAGTGTTTTTCAGGCAGACAACGTATACTGGTGGTCACTGTCAGCAAAACTCTGCACTGTACTCCTGCTATATATACAGCTGCTCCCCAGTCCCCACAATTAAGCAGTGTGAGCACAGATATATGCAGCACACTGAGCACAGATATGGAGCGTTTTTTTCAGGCAGAGAACGGATAAAACTGGTGGTCACTGATCAGCAAAACTCTGCACTGTACTCCTCCTATATTATACAGCTGCTCCCCAGTCCTCCCCACAATTAAGCAATAAAGCACAATCAATCAAGTTCAACAATAAACGGAGAGGACTCCAGCCACGTCCTCTCCCTAACATTTCCAATGGACGAGTGAAAATGGCGGCGACGCGCGGCTGCTTATATAGAATCCGAATCTCGCGAGAATCCGACAGCGGGATGATGACGCTCGGGCGCGCTCGGGTTAACCGAGCCATATGGGAGAATCCGAGTATGCCTCGGACCCGTGTAAAATGGGTGAAGTTCGGGTGGGTTCGGTTTCCGAGGAACCGAACCCGCTCATCACTACTTTTTACAGCTGTTCACATAAATGCAGATTCAGATTAGATGAGTCCATAAAGTGGAATATATGTAATAACTGTAAAATGAAGCAGAGATATCAATGCATGACATTAAAAACTGATTTACATTCTCAATTGTACGGTATGTTAAAAGTGGTTATGGACTTTAGGCAATGGCTTCTCTTGTATAATTAATCTTTAAAGCACTAATTTCTTCCAAATCTAAGAACATGGCATTCATGATTTAACACTCTTACTCCTTTCTCATCATAACCCATTTCTAAGCATGTTCTATAATGAAATCCCTTTCTAATCTATTTTACATTTCAAAAATAAGTCCTGTTTTGTTTTATTTTTAGAGCAATTGTAGACTAAGGGCCTAGCTCAAGGTTGATTGCAAAAGCAAAATCTTTCTCTAATGGTCAAAAACGTGTTCACTGCAGGGGGGGGGGGGCAGATATAACATGTGCAGAGAGAGTTAGATATGGGTGGGGTGTGTTCAAATTAAAATCTAAATTGCAGTGTAAAAATAAAGCAGCCAGTATTTACCCTGCATAGAAACAATATAACCCACCAAAATCTAAATCTCTCTGTACATCTTATATCTGTACCCCCTGCAGTGCACATGGTTTTGCCTATTAGAGGAAGGTTGTGCTTTTGCAATCAACCTTGAATTAGGCACTAAAGTACGCAAATGCTATTGCGCTTTTCTAGGCTACAGATCTGCTAATGTTAGCAAGTGAAACTGCCGGCCAGAAATGAAAATAGATGGCCACCGGAGCTATTGCAAACTCATTTGCAATTGTTTACACATTTGCAGCCTATACTCAAGAATGAGGAACATCGACTGTTAGGTTAGACCTATGGCTACGCAGACTGGACACAGAAGCCGCATCGCTGGTGCCGTGTTTTTGTATGTACTATATCGCAGCTGATGGCAGATACATGTCCTGAAAACAACAATGATATGCCTGCGTTTTTGCAACCGGGTCCCAGTCAAAATGCAGAGAGACCATATTTCCACTGTTTCACCTAGTTTACCATTTTTATTGCAGGTGAGTGACAATGTAGAATTGTCCTACAGTTTTATGTAAAGTAATGCCACTGCCAAAGTGTTTGCCCTCAGGAACAGTTCTGTTGCTACTATGCCCTTATTATCATCTTTTATCACTTACTTGATGTTCTCCCTTTATATAGGTAATTATGGTTTTTCAGCCCCTCTAGGTTTTGGTTTTCATTTGTTTCTCAATAAAAGCACAGTGTAAAATAGGTGATTGTTCAACAAGCCCATGCCAGTCACCTCCGGAGCAATCTGTAGTTACATATAAAGTACATATACATTTCTTGTGACATACATATGTACAAGAATAACACCTCTAGGTCTGTGTCTATACAAGTTCACCTCAAAACTTTTTTAGTGAGGGGGAAGCCGATAAGAAGGACAGAGAGAGGGACAGGCAGAGAGAAAGAGTGGAGCAAGAGTGAAAGAGAGGAGTTCATAGAGAGAGAGAGAGAGAGAGAGAGAGAGAGAGTGAAAGAGATGGGTTCAGGGAGAGAGATAGAGAAAGAAAAAGGTTGTCAAGGAGGGAAACAGAGAGCAAGAGATAGAGGTAAAGAGAGAGAGAGAGTGAACTAAGAGCAAAAGATAGAGTGTCAGGGAGGGAGGGAGTGTGTCAGGGAAAAAGAGTCGGGAGAGACAGAGAGAAAGTGTCAGGAAGAGAAAGACAAAAGGAAAGAGACAGATAGGGAAGGGAGAAAGAGGGGGTGTCAGAGAGAGGGAGGGGTGAGAGGAAGAGAGAGTGAGGGGGAGAGAGAGGGGTGTCAGAGAGGGACAGAGCAAGAGTGAAAGAGTGTCAGGTAGGTAGAGATAGAGCGAGAGGGTGGAACGTGAGACAGAGAGAGAGAGAGAAAGAGGGGAGCAAGAGAAAGTCAGGAAGGCAGAGAATGAAGAGAAAGAGGGAGGGGGAGCGAGCAGGGTAGAGAGAGGGTGTCAGGAAGTGAGAGAGAAGGTGCAGGAGAGAGAGACTGTCATGGAGAGAACTGAGTGAGGGACAAAGAGAGGGAGACAGAGAGAGAGTGAGGGGGTGTCGGGGAGAGAGGGGAGTTGTCAGGGAGAGAGAGAGACAGAGAGTGAGGGGAGCAAGGAGAGGGTATCAGGTAAGGGGAAAGAGATAGATAGAGTAAGAGAGGGGACAAGAGAGAGGAAGAGAGAAAGTGTGTCAGGAGTAAGAAGTGAGGAAGAGAGAGAGGAAGAGAAGGAGGGTGTCAGGGACTGAGAGAAAGGGAAGCAAGTAAGAGAGAGAGAGAGAGAGAGAGAGAGAGGGATGCAGGAATAGAACAGGAGAAAAGTTACCTGTTCGGCTGCAGCAGCATCAGGTAACTAAAGGGGCAGGCAACTTTACGATGTTAGGCCCCTCCCCATCCCTATACACATGCGAATCACAGGATTAAGTCCGTGAGGGAGCAGAGCTAACTCTAGAGATGGAGACAAAGTTGTTTACGTCTCAAATAAAAAACATGTGCTACCGGAACTCGCTCTGAGACGACCAAGAAGGGTGCAGGCAGGCCGGTGCAGGGCAGTGTTTGTCCGATAAATGAGGGACCCTGGACGAAGCCCCATCCACCCTGCCTATAATCCGGCTCTGAGTATCGGAACTTGCACTTGCCCCATGATGGGTGCAAGAGATCTGCCAGAAACAGGCATATCTTCACTGTACATATGACTTAGAATAGTACAGAACTCTAAGCTATATGTCAGGACAACCCACTCCCACAAGATGGATCGCTTGCATTAGAGCAGTGGCGCTGAGAGGCGGGGAGTGGGTACTTTTTATCCTGGGTCCCTCTGCCCTCCCCCTTTCCCATTGCTAACATCTGCACGTTGGCCATGGATAGAGGACTTAATGCTGCTGCAGTAGCTTCTCTGCTGTATGCTGGGGAGAGAGCTGCAGCAGCAGTCAGTCTTCTCTCTCTGCGTAATGTGAGGAATGGGCGTGTTCACGCCCACTCGCCTGGCACCGCTTCGTGGGTGCACAGATGTTGTTTTTTTAAAATATTTTAGAAGGAGCAGGTCTGGATACGCCTCCCCTGTTGACCATGCCCCCTCTCAGTTCTGGTGTACAGCAGAGCTTTTGGCACCCCTGCATGCGAGTGCACCATTGCCTCCCAGAAATGACCATTTCATGGACAGATAGATCTGTTAACCACCTAGGAACATCTTCCCTTATACATCACTTGCAGCGCATTCATCAAAAGTAATTGTTAATTCAGAAACTTTGGCTAAGAGTGTGACTAGTCCAGTGACACCTAGCTCCCTTTCTTCTGTTGTATCCAAGCACCTGGGATACACACCACCAACACCCTCATTGTCAATTTCCTCCTCAATCAGAATCAGAGGTAGACCTGTAGGCCATGTCATAGGTATGACTGATTCCTCTCTTATCCGGGATTCCTCCGGAGGATCCTTGAGTGCTACGCCTACTGCTGCTGCTGCAGCTGCTGTTATTGCTGCTGAGAGTCGGTCTTCATCCCAGAAGGGGAGCAGGAAGACCACTTGCACTACTGTAACAAAGCAATTGACTGTTCAACAGTCCTTTGCAAGGAAAATGAGGTATGACAGCAGTCACTCAGTTGCAAAGCAGATTACTGAGACCATAACAACTATACTGGTGTTAGACGTGCGTCCAGGGGTGGTATTTAGTATGCCGGCTGTTGGGATCCCGGCGCTCAGTATACTGGTGTTGGAATCCCGACACCCGGCATACCGACATCTGGAGGGAGAATAAATAGAGTGGCGCCACCTTACCCCTCAGTGTGGTGAGCGCAGCAAGCCTGCAAGGGACTCATTTGTGCTCGCCCAGCTGCTGGTATGCTGGTGGTTGATATCCCAGCGCCAGTATGCTGGCCACCAGGGTCCTGGCCGCTGGCATACCATACTACACACGCGTCCAGTATCTTCCATTATTGTAGTGGGATTTACACAGATGATGGATGTACTGTGTCCCTGGTACCAAATCCCGACTAGATTCCACTTCACTAGACAAATGCCAGACTGTACAAGGACATTACAAAAAGTGTCATTAGTGCCCTCAGAAATGCCAATGTACCCACTGTCCACTTAACCACGGACATGTTGATAAGTGGAACAGGGCAAACTATGGACTACATGACTGTGATAGCCCACTGGGTAGATGTATTACCTTCCGCAGCAACAACAGCAGCAGCAGCACCTGCAGCATCTCACAAATGCCAACTCATTCCTAGGCAGGCTACGCTGTGTATCACCGGTTTCAGTAATAGGCACACCATTGAAAAGTTCTTAGAGAAACTGAGGGACATCACTGCACAGTGGTTTACCCCACTTGGACTCTCCCCAGGATTTGTGGTATCTGACAACGCCACCAATATTGTGAGAGCTTTACATCTAGGCGAATGCCAACACGTCCCATGTTTTGCTCACACAATTAATTTGGTGATGCAGAGTTTATTTTAAAAAATGACAGGGGTGTGCAGGAGATGGCCCGAAAAAATTGTGTCCATTTTCGACATTCAGCAACTGAGCCTGTACCCGGAAACAACTGTGACCAGGAGATCCCCTTGCTGCAGCTGGGAGGAACCGTCTGGGTTTTCTTGCACATTAGAACTGGCGCAAGCCAGTTCACCAGGAACCGGTAATTAGCCATTGCACCTATTTCCTCATGAGGGTGGAATTGTTCAGTGAATGTCTTGTTTTCTGTGACACACGCTGTGTCACTATCTAACCATTCCCACAGTAGAGTGCGGTTCTTCTTGCATTTTAATTCATCTTCAGTGAATGTCTTGTCCATTATGACACATGTTGTAACACTACACTAGCCATTTCTCAGTTGGATTGTGTCATTTTTGTTTTTATATAAAAAAGCTTCATGTATTAAAATTGTTTTTATGGTATCACACTATTCTACACCCTTCTCTCTCTTTTCGGTATATATTGCCATGAATACTCCATATTAGGAAAACTCCACGGAAAGTAAGAGGTGGATTGCCCTGCTACCAACGGGGCAGGCGCTGGTGAAGTAGTATCTTTTTCCTCATTTGTTATCAAGCCTACATATCCACCTATGACATAGGGAAGTGAGCAAGAATGCAACTGACTCAAGTGCAGTGGAGAATGATTTCCATGTTATGCAAGGTTCTCAAACCCTTCAAACTTGCCACACGTGAAATTAGTTCAGACACTGCCAGCTTGAGTCAGGTCATTCCCCTCATCAGGCTTTTGCAAAAGCAGCTGCAAAAAGTGAAGGAGGAGCTGAAATGGAACGATTCCGCTGAGTGTGTCGGACTTGTGGATGAAGCCCTTCATTTGCTTTGCCAGGATTCAAGGGTGGTCATTCTGTTGAAATTTTGACTACCTTACTTGATCCTAGGTTTAGGGGTATATTCAATTGGTGTCGAAAACTGCCGTCTGTCGAAAAGACGGCAGTTTTCGACTTTTTAAGGTCGAAACGTGATTCGACCTATTCAATGCTTTTCGACTTGTCGAAAAGCACGTGGATCGGCGGAATAGCTGCCAATCCACGTGCTTCAACCATCTCAGTCCGACATAAAAAAATGTTGGACTGAGATGTGGAACCCGAGAGGAGGAGGGGGGGTAGGGGTCACCGCAGGGTGACGGTGGTACAGCTGCAGGCATACAGGGGAGATCAGCGCTACAGCAGCGCTGCAGTAGGATGTCACACAGCCGCGCCGCTCACGGCAGCTTCCACCCAGCTCCAGCAAGTGAGGTCACGCTTGCTGGAACCGGGTGGACACTGCCGTGAGGTTGAGCAGCTGTGTAACATCCTCCTGCAGCACTACTGTAGTGCTGATCTCCGCCGGCTGTTCCCGCTGGTCTCCCCGCGGCTCCCCCCCTTTTCCCCCTCTGGGTCCCTGAGATTTGAATAGGGGTTGTCGGATCCATTCCGACAAATGCATAATAATTGAATATACCCCATAAAGCCTAAGTTGTATCTTTGTTTCCGGCAGACATAAATCTGCAGAGGTGCAAACACCTGCTGGTGAGAAAATTGTCATCTCCTCCTTAATTTTCTCTGGCGACTGCGGCTACAAGGAAAAAACACAATTTTCCTAAGAGACCTGCTGGCGGGGATGCATAGCAGTCAGGATCAAGTTTTGACTTCTGGTTCTGACTGAAGGATCTACCTATAATTACTGACATGTCTACTGTCACTGCATATGATGCTGTCACCATTGAAAGAATGGTTGATGACTATTTCAGTGATAGCATCCAAATAGACATGTCAGACAGTCCGTTTCAATACTGGCTGAAAAAAAAGGTAATTTGGAGGCCCTGGCACAAACTGGATTTGTTTTACCTAAGTTGCCCACCCTCCAGTGTGTACTCAGAAAGAATTTTTAGCACAGCCGGGAACCTTGTCAGCGATCGGCGTAGGAGGTTACTTCCTCAAAATGTGGAAAAGATGATGTTCATCAAAATTAATGACTAATCCCACAAGGAAGACCTTTACCAGCAATTACCTCCACAGAGGGCCTAATTCAGAGTTGATGGCAGCAGCAAATTTGTTAGCAGTTGGGCAAAATCATGTGCACTGCAGGGGGGGGGGGGGGGGGCAGATATAACATGTGCGGAGAGATTTGGGTGGGGTGTGTTCAAACTGAATTCTAAGCAGTGTAAAAATAAAGCAGCCAGTATTTACCCTGCACAGAAACAAAGTAACCCACCCAAATCTAACTCTCTCTGCAAATGCTATATCTGCCCCCCTCCCCCGCTGCAGTGCACATGGTTTTGACCTGTGATGGTGGATTCCAGCAGGGACGAACTAATAGTCTGTGAAGACGAGGATGTACACACTGATGGGGGTGAGGAATCGGAGAATGATGATGACATCATGCTTCTGTAAAGCCAGTTTGTGCAGGGAGAGATCAATTGCTTCCGTTTTTATGGCGGCCCAAACAAATCAATCATTTCAGTCACAGGTGTGGCAGTCCCTTTTGCTGAAATGATTGGTTTGTTAAAGTAAGGGTTGGTGGGAGGGCCCAAGCACAATTCTATCTTGCATCGCTTTTCTTTGCATTATGTGCTCTTTGGAGCATTTTTTGGGCATAGTTTATAAAACTGCCATCCTGTGTGCCACTCCTAGATGTGCCACATGTTTGAGCTGCCCACTACTGTCGCTTAGCTTAGTCATGCAGCGACCTCGGTCCAATCTTTTGGCCTAAAAACAATATTATGAGCTGCCTGTGACGTGTTCAGAATAGACTGGAAATGAGTGGAAATAAATGTTGTTGAGGTTAATAATACTGTAGGAACAAAAACATCCCCGATTGCTGTTATTTTAGCTGTTTTGATGATTAAAAAAAAAAATACAGATCCAAAACCAAAACCAAAACCTGCAAGGGTGGTTTTGGCAAAACCAATCCAGATTCAAAACACGAAGTAGATCCAGATCCAAAACCAAAATACAAAACCTGAAAAGTGTCTGGTGCACACCCCTACTTCATATGTAAATAGTTTAAATCAACCGTTTTACTTATTATTAGGGTTGTAAAGAAATACAGTATCTTAAATAACCCCTTTTTACACACACATAACTATTTTTTTTATAGAATGGCTGTCCCTACTTTAACCTCTCTTCTGCCTTCCCTCGAGCAGACACTATGGGGTAAATTTACTAAGATGGGAGTTCTATTTAAGATGGGATGTTGCCCATAGCAACCAATCAGATTCTACTTCTCATTTATCTAGCACCTTTTAGAAGATAATACCTGGAATCTGATTGGTTGCTATGGGCAACATCCCATCTTAAATAGAACTCCCATCTTAGGGCCTAATTCAGGGTGCATTTTTTGCATCCCTACGATCAGGTAGTCGCTGCCTACAGGGGTAGAGTTTTGGATGTGTGCAGGTGTGCGATCGCATTTGTAGCAGAACTGCACAAACATAAGTTTGTGCAGTTTCTGCTCAGCCCAGGACTTACTCTGCTGCTGCGATGGTCGGGGCTGGAGCTGACGTCAGAAACCCTCCCTCCAAACACCTGGTCCCTCCTGCGTTTTTCTGGACACTCCTTAAAAACTGTCACTTGCCACCCACAAACGCCCTCTTCCTGTCAATCTCCTTGCGATCATCGGTGCTTCCGGATTTTTCACACCATCCCTTCGCTGACCGGCACTCCCCGTTGCCTCTGTCTGTCGCATCTGCGCATTGCGGTGCATACGCATGTGCAGTTCAGACCTGATCACAGCCTGTGAGAAAACGCACAGCAGCGATCAGGTATGAATTACCCCCCTAGTAAATTTACCCCTTTGTCTTAACATGATCTCTGAAACACGAACCATACCATTCAGTCCCCTGCCAACTGGTCAGGGACAGAGCGGGTTATTCAGAGTTGTTAGCAAACCAAAAAAGTTAGCAAGTGGCCAAAACCTGACGACAGTGCTGGGGCACTGAAACATTGCTAACATTAATGTGACCGCTGTTTACCCATTTATTATGCTGTGAGTGCCGCACCTGCTTTCTCCTATATGTATGTATGTATATATATATATATATATATATATATATATATATACACACACAAAGCATAGCAGAATGACAGCACTCAGTGACCAAAATATAAAAATGTCATGGTGGTGCAGGGTCCTGGCAATTTATACAAACACTCACTTTTTCCAGAAAAAAAAAAAGAAAAAACTGACCAGCACTCACGTTTAGTTGATGAAAAAAAGGGGGGTTTATTCCTTACAGACCATCTGGATATAAACCTGGTACTACAGCCCGACAGCTGTTTCAACACACAATCATTTTAATCAGGGGCCTGATGAAAACCATTGTGTGTTGAAATGGCTGTTGGGCTGTAGTACCAGGTTTATATCCAGATGTTCTGTAAGGAATAAACCCACCTTTTTTTCATCAACTAAACGTCAGTGCTGGTCAGTTTTTTTCTTTTTTCTTTTCTGGAACAAGTGAGTGTTTGTATATACACTGTTCAAAAAAATAAAGGGAACACTAAAATAACACATCCTAGATCTGAATGAATTAAATATTCTTTTTAAATACTTTGTTCTTTACATAGTTGATTGTGCTGACAACAAAATCACACAAAAATTATCAATGGAAATCAAATTTATTAACCCATGGAGGTCTGGATTTGGAGTCACACTCAAAATTAAAGTGGAAAAACACACTACAGGCTGATCCAACTTTGATGTAATGTCCTTAAAACAAGTCAAAATGAGGCTCAGTAGTGTATGTGGCCTCCACGTGCCTGTATGACCTTCCTACAATGCCTGGGCATGCTCCTGATGAGGTGGCAGATGGTCTCTTGAGGGATCTCCTCCCAGACCTGGACTAAAGCATCCGCCAACTCCTGGACAGTCTGTGGTGCAATATGGCGTTCGTGGATGGAGCGAGACATGATGTCCCAGATGTGCTCAATTGGATTCAGGTCTGGAGAAAGGGCGGGCCAGTCCATAGCATCAATGCCTTTGTCTTGCAGGAACTGCTGACACACTCCAGCCACATGCGGTCTAGCATTGTCTTGCATTAGGAGGAACCCAGGGCCAACCGCACCAGCATATGGTCTCACAAGGGGTCTGAAGATCTCATCTTGGTACCTAATGGCAGTCAGGCCACCTCTGACGAGCACATGGAGGGCTGTGCGGCCCCCCAAAGAAATGCCACCCCACACCATTACTGACCCACTGCCAAACCGGTTATGCTGTTAGATGTTGCAGGCAGCAGAACGTTCTCCTTAGCATCTCCAGACTCTGTCACGTCTGTAACATGTGCTCAGTGAGATCCTGCTTTCATCTGTGAAGAGCACAGGGTGCCAGTGGCGAATTTGCCAATCTTGGTGTTCTCTGGCAAATGCCAAACGTCCTGCAAGGTGTTGGGCTGTAAGCACAACCCCTACCTGTGGATGTCGGGCCCTCATACCACCCTCATTGAGTCTGTTTCTGATTGTTTGAGTAGACACATGCACATTTGTGGCTTGCTGGAGGTCATTTTGCAGGGCTCTGGCAGTGCTTCTCCTGTTCCTCCTTGCACAAAGGCGGAGGTAGCGGTCCTGCTGCTGGGTTGTTGCCCTCCTACGGCCTCCTCCACATCTCCTGATGTACTGGCCTGTCTCCTGGTAGCGCCTCCATGCTCTGGACACTACGCTGACAGACACAGCAAAGCTTCTTGCCAAAGCTTGCTTTGATGTGCCATCCTGGATGAGCTGCACTACCTGAGCCACTTGTGTGGGTTGTAGGGAGGTCAAACAGGCATGTGGAGGCCACACACACTACTGAGCCTCATTTTGACTTGTTTTAAGGACATTACATCAAAGTTGGATAAGCCTATAGTGTGTTTTTCCACTTTAATTTTGAGTGTGGCTCCAAATCCAGACCTCCATGGGTTAATAAATTTGATTTCCATTGATAATTTTTGTGTGATTTTGTTGTCAGCACATTCAACTATGTAAAGAACAAAGTATTTAATAAGAATATTTCATTCATTCCGATCTAGGATGTGTTATTTTAGTGTTCCCTTTATTTTTTTGAGCAGTGTATATATAATATATATATCTATATATATATATATATATATATATATTAGAGATGAGCGGGTTTGGTTCCTCGGGATCCGAACCCCCCCGAACTTCACCCATTTTAAACGGTTCTGAGGCAGCCTCGGATCTTCCTGCCTTGCTCGGTTAACCCGAGCGCCCGAACGTCATCATCCCACTGTCGGATTCTCGCGAGATTCGTATTCTTTATAAGGAGCCGCGCGTTGCCGCCATTTTCACTCGTGCTTTGGAGATGATAGCGAGAGGACGTGGCTGCGTTCTCTCAGTTTCTGTGTTCAGTGTTCTGCAAATATCTGTGCTCAGTGTGCTGCAAATATCTGTGCTCAGTGTGCTGAAAATATCTACGTTCTCTGCCTGAAAAATGCTCCATATCTGTGCTGCATTGTAGTATATAGTAGGAGGACAGTGAAGAATTTTGCTGACCACCAGTATATATATAGCAGTACGGTACAGTAGTCCATTGCTCTACCTCTGTGTCGTCAAGTATACTATGCATCCATACCTGTGCTGCATTTTAGTTGTGCGCAGTATATAGTAGGAGGACAGTGCCGAATTTTGCTGACCACCAGTATATATATATAGCAGTACGGTACAGTAGTCCATTGCACCACCTCTGTGTCATCAAGTATACTATCCATCCATACCTGTGCTGCATTTTAGTTGTGCGCAGTATATAGTAGGAGGACAGTGTAGAATTTTGCTGACCACCAGTATATATACAGCAGTACGGTACAGTAGTCCACTGCTCTACCTCTGTGTCGTCAAGTATACAATCCATATCTGTGCTGCATTGTAGTTGTGTGCAGTATATAGTAGGAGGACAGTGCAGAATTTTGCTGACCACCAGTATATATAGCAGTACGGGACAGTAGTCCATTGCTCTACCTTTGTGCTGTCAAGTATACTATGCATCCATACCTGTGCTGCATTTTAGTTGTGTGCAGTATATAGTAGGAGGACAGTGCAGAATTTTGCTGACCACCAGTATATATATAGCAGTACGGTACAGTAGTCCATTGCTCTACCTCTGTGTCATCAAGTATACTATGCATCCATACCTGTGCTGCATTTTAGTTGTGCGCAGTATATAGTAGGAGGACAGTGCAGAATTTTGCTGACCACCAGTATATATATAGCAGTACGGTACAGTAGTCCATTGCTCTACCTCTGTGTCGTCAAGTATACTATGCATCCATACGTGTGCTGCATTGTAGTTGTGCGCAGTATATAGGAGGACAGTGCAGAATTTTGCTGACCACCAGTATATATATAGCAGTACGGTACAGTAGTCCACTGCTCTACCTCTGTGTCGTCAAGTATACTATCCATATCTGTGCTGCATTGTAGTTGTGCGCAGTATATAGGAGGACAGTGCAGAATTTTGCTGACCACCAGTATATATATAGCAGTACGGTACAGTAGTCCATTGCTCTACCTCTGTGTCATCAAGTATACTATCCATCCATACCTGTGTTGCATTTTAGTTGTGCGCAGTATATAGTAGGACAGTGCAGAATTTTGCTGACCACCAGTATATATATAGCAGTATGGTACAGTAGTCCATTGCTCTACCTCTGTGTCGTCAAGTATACTATGCATCCATACCTGTGCTGCATTTTAGTTGTGCGCAGTATATAGTAGGTGGACAGTGCAGAATTTTGCTTACCACCAGTATATATATAGTAGTACAGTACAGTAGTCCATTGCTCTACCTCTGTGTCGTCAAGTATACTATGCATCCATAAATGTGCTGCATTTTAGTTGTGCACAGTATATAGTAGGAGGACAGTGCAGAATTTTGCTGACCACAAGTATATATATAGCAGTACGGTACAGTGGTCCATTGCTCTACCTCTGTGTCATCAAGTATACTATCCATCCATACCTGTGTTGCATTTTAGTTGTGCGCAGTATATAGTAGGACAGTGCAGAATTTTGCTGACCACCAGTATATATATAGCAGTACGGTACAGTAGTCCATTGCTCTACCTCTGTGTCGTCAAGTATACTATGCATCCATACCTGTGCTGCATTTTAGTTGTGCGCAGTATATAGTAGGTGGACAGTGCAGAATTTTGCTTACCACCAGTATATATATAGTAGTACAGTACAGTAGTCCATTGCTCTACCTCTGTGTCGTCAAGTATACTATGCATCAATAAATGTGCTGCATTTTAGTTGTGTGCAGTATATAGTAGGAGGACAGTGCAGAATTTTGCTGACCACAAGTATATATATAGCAGTACGGTACAGTAGTCCATTGCTCTACCTCTGTGTCATCAAGTATACTATCCATCCATACCTGTGTTGCATTTTAGTTGTGCGCAGTATATAGTAGGACAGTGCAGAATTTTGCTGACCACCAGTATATATATAGCAGTACGGTACAGTAGTCCATTGCTCTACCTCTGTGTCATCAAGCATACTATGCATCCAAACCTGTGCTGCATTTTAGTTGTGTGCAGTGTATAGTAGGAGGACAGTGCAGAATTTTGCTGACCACCAGTATATATATAGCAGTACGGTACAGTAGTCCATTGCTCTACCTCTGTGTCGTAAAGTATACTATGCATCCATACCTGTGCTGCATTTTAGCTGTGCGCAGTATATAGTAGGAGGACAGTGTAGAATTTTGCTGACCACCAGTATATATATAGCAGAATGGTACAGTAGTCCATTGCTCTACCTCTGTGTCGTCAAGTATACTATCCATCCATACCTGAGCTGCATTTTAGTTGTGCGCAGTATATAGTAGGAGGACAGTGCGGAATTTTGCTGACCACTAGTATATATATAGCAGTACGGTACATTAGTCCATTGCTCTACCTCTGTGTCATCAAGTATACTATGCATCCATACCTGTGCTGCATTGTAGTTGTGCGCAGTATATAGTAGGAGGACAGTGCAGAATTTTGCTGACCACCAGTATATATTTATATAGCAGTACGGTACAGTAGTCCATTGCTCTACCTCTGTGTCGTCAAGTATACTATCCATATGTGTGCTGCATGTGCTGTTTGGGGACTATTTTTTAAATCTGCCTTCCTGTCTGACACTGCAGTGCCACTCCTAGATGGGCCAGGTGTTTGTGTCGGCCACTTGGGTCGCTTAGCTTAGCCATCCAGCGACCTTGGTGCACCTCTTTTTTTATTTGCATCATGTGCTGTTTGGGGACTATTTTTTAAATCTGCCATCCTGTCTGACACTGCAGTGCAACTACTAGATGGGCCAGGTGTTTGTGTCGGCCACTTGGGTCGCTTAGCTTAACCATCCAGCGACCTTGGTGCACCTCTTTTTTTCTTTGCATCATGTGCTGTTTGGGGACTATTTTTTAAATCTGCCATCCTGTCTGACACTGCAGTGCCACTCCTAGATGGGCCAGGTGTTTGTGTCGGCCACTTGGGTCGCATAGCTTAGCCATCCAGCAACCTTGGTGCACCTCTTTTTTTCTTTGCATCATGTGCTGTTTGGGGACTATTTTTTAAATCTGCCATCGTGTCTGACACTGCAGTCCCACTCCTAGATGGGCCAGGTGTTTGTGTCGGCCACTTGGGTCGCTTAGCTTAGCCATCCAGCGACCTTGGTGCACCTCTTTTTTTCTTTGCATCATGTGCTGTTTGGGGACTATTTTTTAAATCTGCCATCCTGTCTGACACTGCAGTGCCACTCCTAGATGGGCCAGGTGTTTGTGTCGGCCACTTGGGTCGCTTAGCTTAGCCATCCAGCGACCTCGGTGCACCTCTTTTTTTCTTTGCATCATGTGCTGTTTGGGGACTATTTTTAAATCTGCCATCCTGTGTGACACTGCAGTGCAACTCCTAGATGGGCCAGGTGTTTGTGTCGGCCACTTGGGTCGCTTAGCTTAGCCATCCAGCGACCTCGGTGCACCTCTTTTTTTCTTTGCATCATGTGCTGTTTGGGGACTATTTTTTTAAATCTGCCATCCTGTCTGACACTGCAGTGCCACTCCTAGATGGGCCAGGTGTTTGTGTCGGCCACTTGGGTCGCTTAGCTTAGTCATCCAGCGACCTCGGTGCAAATTTTAGGACTAAAGATAACAGTGTGAGGTGTTCAGAACAGACTGGAAATGAGTGGAAATTATGGTTATTGAGGTTAATAGTAGGAGTGGCACTGCAGTTGCAGACAAGATGGTACTATTCAAAAACTTGTCCCCAAACAGCACATGATGCAAAGAAGAAAAAGAGGTGCAATGAGTTAGCTTGATCGCCAAGCTAAGCGACACAAGTGTGCGGCACAAACACCTGTCCCATCTAGGAGGGGCACTGCAGTTGCAGACAGGATGGCACTTAAAAAAATTAGGCTCCAAACAAAACATCATGCAAAGAAGTAAAAGAGGTGCAATGAGGTAGCTGTATGACTAAGCTAAGTGACACAAGTGTGCCGCCCAAACACCTGGCCCATCTAGGAGTGGCACTGCAGTTGCAGACAAGATGGCACTTAAAAAAACTAGTCCCCAAACAGCACATAATGCAAAGAAGAAAAAGAGGTGCATTGAGGTAGCTGTATGACTAAGCTAAGCTACACAAGTGTACGGCACAAACAACATGGGACGTGCTGGAATTTGCCCAGATGTAATACACGCACAATATTGGTGGCACAGGATAGCATACCACTAAACCACTCAGACACACACACACACACACACACACACACACACACAGAAAAGTCTGTAAAATTAATTTGGATAATAACCCTTTTATTTGGAGCTATTTTAATAATAATAGGTGATTCATCCCACCCTACGGGCGCTCTTCACACTGTAGTAAGCTGCAGCGTATACCACTGTGACTGCCTCGTCACTGGAATGACTGATGGACAGGACACTACCACTGGTCTGATGCAGCACAACACAACAACACTGTAAGGGGCTTGTGGTTGTTATTATTATATGGCAGCAGTGGACATATAGCAGTAGCGTATATTTTCACTTGAATGACTGATGAACAGGACACTACCACTGGTCTGATGCAGCACAACAAAACAACACTGTAAGGGACTTGTGGTTGTTGTTATAATTATTATACGGCAGCAGTGGACATATAGCAGCAGCGTATATTGTCACTGGAATGACTGATGAACAGGACACTACCACTGGTCTGATGCAGCAAACAACAACAACACTGTAAGGGACTTGTGGTTGTTGTTGTTATTATTATACGGCAACAGTGGACATATAGAAGCAGCGAATATCGTCACTAGAATGACTGATGAACAGGACACTACCACTGGTCTGATGCAGCACAACACAACAACACTGTAAGGGGCTTGTGGTTGTTGTTAGAATTATTATACGGCAGCAGTGGACATATAGCAGCAGCGTATATCGTCACTGAAATGACTGATGAACAGGACACTACCACTGGTCTGATGCAACACAACACAACAACACTGTAAGGGACTTGTGGTTGTTGTTATTATTATTATACGGCAGCAGTGGACATATAGCAGCAGCTTATATCGTCACTGGAAGGACTGATGGACAGGACACTACCACTGGTCTGATGCAGCACAACACAATAACACTGTAAGGGACTTGTGGTTGTTGTTATTATTATTATACGGCAGCAGTGGACATATAGCAGTAGCGTATATTTTCACTTGAATTACTGATGAACAGGACACTACCACTGGTCTGATGCAGCACAACAAAACAACACTGTAAGGGGCTTGTGGTTGTTGTTATAATTATTATACGGCAGCAGTGGACATATATAAGCAGCTTATATCGTCACTGGAATGACTGATGGACAGGACACTACCACTAGTCTGATGCAGCACAACACAACAACACTGTAAAGGACTTGTGGTTGTTGTTATTATTATTATTATACGGCAGCAGTGGACATATAGCAGCAGCTTATATCGTCAATGGAAGGACTGATGGACAGGACACTACCACTGGTCTGATGCAACACAACACAACAACACTGTAAGGGGCTTGTGGTTGTTGTTATAATTATTATACGGCAGCAGTGGACATTTAGCAGCAGTGTATATTGTCACTGGAATGACTGATGGACAGGACACTACCACTGGTCTGATGCAGCACAACACAACAACACTGTAAGGGACTTGTGGTTGTTGTTAAAATTATTATACGGCAGCAGTGGACATATAGCAGTAGCGTATATCATCACTGGAATGACCGATGAACAGGACACTACCACTGGTCTGATGCAGCAAACAACAACAACACTGTAAGAGGCTTGTGGTTGTTGTTATTATTATTATACGGCAACAGTGGACATATAGAAGCAGCAAATATCGTCACTGGAATGACTGATGAACAGGACACTACCACTGGTCTGATGCAGCACAACACAACAACACTGTAAGGGGCTTGTGGTTGTTGTTAGAATTATTACACGGCAGAATTGGACATATAGCAGCAGCGTATATCGTCACTGGAATGACTGATGAACAGGACACTACCACTGGTCTGATGCAGCACAACACAACAACACTGTAAGGGACTTGTGGTTGTTGTTGTTATTATTATATGGCAGCAGTGGACATATAGCAGCAGCTTATATCGTCACTGGAAGGACTGATGGACAGGACACTACCACTGGTCTGATGCAGCACAACACAACAACACTGTAAGGGGCTTGTGGTTGTTGTTATTATTATTATTATTATTATTATTATTATTATTATACGGCAGCAGTGGACATGTAGCAGCAGCGTATACCACTGTGACTGCCTCGTAACTGGAATGACTAATGGACAGGACACTACCACTGGTCTGATGCAGCACAACAAAACAACACTGTAAGGGGCTTGTGGTTGTTGTTATTATTATTATATGGCAGCAGTGGACATATAGCAGCAGTGTATATTGTCACTGGAATGACTGATGGACAGGACACTACCATTGGTCTGATGCAGCACAACACAACAACACTGTAAGGGGCTTGTGGTTGTTGTTATTATTATTATACGGCAGCAGTGGACATATAGCAGTAGCGTATATTTTCACTTGAATGACTGATGAACAGGACACTACCACTGGTCTGATGCAGCACAACAAAACAACACTGTAAGGGGCTTGTGGTTGTTGTTATAATTATTATACGGCAGCAGTGGACATATAGCAGCAGCGTATATCGTCACTGGATGACTGATGAACAGGACACTACCACTGGTCTGATGCAGCAAACAACAACAACAACACTGTAAGGGACTTGTGGTTGTTGTTATTATTATTATTATTATTATACGGCAGCAGTGGACATATAGAAGCAGCGAATATCGTCACTGGAATGACTGATGAACAGGACACTACCACAGGTCTGATGCAGCACAACACAACAACACTGTAAGGGGCTTGTGGTTGTTGTTATTATAATTATTATACGGCAGCAGTGGACATATAGCAGCAGTGTATATCGTCACTGGAATGACTGATGAACAGGACACTACCACTGGTCTGATGCAGCACAACACAACAACACTGTAAGGGGCTTGTGGTTGTTGTTGTTGTTGTTATAATTATTATACGGCAGCAGTGGACACATAGCAGCAGCGTATATCGTCACTGGAATGACTGATGAACAGAACACTACCACTGGTCTGATGCAGCACAACACAACAACACTGTAAGGGGCTTGTGGTTGTTGTTATTATTATTATATGGCAGCAGTGGACATATAGCAGCAGCTTATATCATCACTTGAATGACTAATGAACAGGACACTACCACTGGTCTGATGCAGCACAATACAACAACACTTTATACAGCTACACTGGATTTATGGCAGCAGAGAACACCAACACTGTGACTGGCTGGACTGATGCAGCACAATACACTGACTACACTGGACTGGACAGCACAACACAGCACCACTTTATACAGCTACACTGGCAGGAGAGGACACCAACACTGTGACTGGCTGGACTGATGCAGCACAATACACTGACTACACTGGACTGGACTGAGCAGCACAACACAGCACAAGACTCACCATCCCACTTTCCCGCTCCCACACAGAAACTGAACACTGAGGACACGTCCTCTCAATACACTCTCCGAGACTGGAGTGAAAATGGCCGCGACGCGCAGCTACTTATATGGATTCCAAATCCCGTGAGAATCCGACAGCGGGATGATGACATTTTGCCGCGTTCAGGTTTCTGAGTCAGGTCGGAAAATACAAGCCTGGTTCGGGCTCGAGCCTTGAAGTTCGGAAGGGTTCGGTTCTCTGAGAACCGAACCCGCTCATCTTTAATGTGTATATACATATATATATATATATATATAGACCAGAAAAAACAATTCCTGAGTGCGCTGTATTGATTGTATAGATTTGACGGAAGTCCTTCCCAATGGGTATATCTTATACTGTGCAGGATTTTCTGGGTTCTTAAAATGGATAACCCCTCACCAGAAAGTCACCCGTCTAATTGCGAAAGTTTTGGAGAAGCATTGGCCAATCTTATTAAAAGATACCATATTGGGACCGTCATTACCCCCAAGACCACAAGTAGTATTCAAAAGGGCTAGTAATTTAAAAAATATCCTAGCCCCTAGTATGCTTCGATCTAAGAGCATAACAAAACAGTCTAGTAATAGCTCCTCCTTTTTGAAAACAAATGTAGGTTGTTTCCCCTGCACTCACTGTATATGTTGCAAGTACATGGAAAAAACGTCTTTTTCATGGACTTATGAGAATGGCTTTAAGTATACTCTAAAAGAACGGGTAAACTGCAATAGTGAGTTCGTAATTTACAGAATAACATGCAGTTGCAACTTAATGTATGTGGGGAAAACTAAAAGGAATGTTAAACTCAGAAGTAAGAGCATATACGAGGAATAAAAAATAAGGTCAATAACCACAGCTTACCAAGACATTTTTTAGAGACACATAAGTCCAACCCTAAAGACCTCAAGTTCACTATTCTGGAAACAGTCAAACTGGGACCAGGGGGGGGGGGGAATAGAGAACTATTGTTATCCAGAAGGGAATCCTTCTGGATCTTCACTCTCAATACCCTTTTCCCCAAAGGTCTCAACGAAAATATAGACATTGTGTCATTTTTATAAACACAATGTCTATAAACTTGGTGTCTCAAATTGAGTAGTCAACTATGCAGCTAAATCCTTCAAGTTACAAATCAATTATGTAGTTATAAGTAAAATATATTTTTTTTCACACTCAGCACGAAGGTATTTAAGTACAATCATGTTTATAATAAAACATGTTTGTAATAAAATAATATAATTATGTTCACTAATAAAATTTATAATAACACAAACACAATCTGGAATTATGTAATAGCTATTAAGTAGTTACCAAACCACACAGACAGATAGTAGCCACACATTTAAGATATCATATATATATATATATATATATATATATATATTTTATGATTTTTCATCACAATCACGTATTATGTACTAAATAATATTAGGGTATCAATCTGAGTAGGGGGAGAATAATGAATGGAGATATAAAATTCTCTGTCAATTTTTGCTATCAAATATAATATAGATTGAAAGGTTTTTGGTGTAATAGATCTGTAATTAATCCAGTTGTTATGATTATAAGTGTAATGTTATTACATTAGGGGTCTATCACGTTATGTGAAATTGAAGCCTTGTAATAAAAATGCTAATGTCTTTTCTGTGGAACGCAGGCAATTCCAGAATGCGTTCCACCTGATATACATATCTCTTGGGAACCTCCCCTTTCTAGAAATAGTTATTGGTAACATTGGGACACCTCCTGGTGACGTAGCACAGCCAGCGGACAAATTTGCGGGGCAGTCCGAGCTCTGGAGGCGGTGCCGTGAGCTAGGGTCTCTGACGCGAGTGACGCCGGAGACGCAAAGCCCGGCGCGCTGACAGAGTCCGTGACGCCAGCGCGGTCTCCGCTGGTGGGCACAGTCAGGAGGGTAGACGTCAGCACAATCCTCGCCGGTGGGCGAGGTCAGGAGGGGCTTCAGTAGAACATTCCCCACATTCAGTGAAAGTAGGTGTGTAGTATACACATGTGATGCGTTCCAGGTGGAACGCATACCAGAACAAGCAGTTCTCACACACCTGCAGTCAATCCTTGTGTGTTTTAAGTGTAAATCAAGGATTTTAGTTAAAATGTCTTCAGTTTGGCTATTCAAGATTATTTGTACAAATCAAGTGGGTCGTGCAGCCGCATTACAAATAGTCTAAAGATATTTATAACCCCTAGAGGTAATAAACAATTTATTAATTGAAGGAAGTGATGTAATCACACTGTGAGCTTAAATAGCAGCCAGAGTGAGAAACATTTCATTCTGAAACTTCCACACACATGGCTGCAGTCTGAGAAACTCTCTGGGTAAGTCCACCACTCATTTTTGCTATGTTTGTGTTTAAAGGCTGCAATTATATTGGAGGATTGTATATATATATATATATATATATATATATACACATATAATAATGGTCAAATTGTTTTTTTTTACTTTAAGATACAACTGTGGGTCCTCTTTGGAAATTCCAGTACTTTATTACAATTATAGATCTTTGTCTCTGGATATATCTTTTGGTATGTACCTTTTTGTATCTTTGGTATATTTTGTAAACTGCAGTGGCTGATACACTCTATGCCAATTAGATTGTGATCCTCCTTTTTTTAGACACTTCTGTACACATTCATAAAAATTCCAAATTCAGCATACTGAACTATTCCACTTTGCTCAGGTATGTGTCTTAATTTTTACTATAAAACTATATACTCATTTATATATGTGTGTGTATGTGTGTATATATATATATATATATATATATATACGCACATTTGCTTTCTCTCAATCCAATTTATGTCACATTGACTATCCCCATTCCACTTTCAGGTGAATTACCACCAAAGATATAGAGGCTCTAAACAGGGTCTGATTAAGAAGTCATTCTTAAAAACTACTTTTTACATGAAGAGCCTATTTATATAAAAGGTATTTTATTTATTTTTACTCATGTTTTTTCTAATTATATAGAGGATACAACCCTCCAATAGATTTTGTTTCTCTACCCAGGTGGCTCAAAACACCAATTATACAGATTTATTTATATAAGATCTATCCCTACTAAAAGAAATTTTTCTTTGGTAGGTATATAATAATTACCTTTTATTAAAATCAAATTTTAAACATTTCCTTTGAATTATAAATAGTTTCTCTATGTTCCCAAACAAGTTACCCCTGATGAAGCCTATCAGACGAAACGCGTTGGGTTTGTCAGCCATTGGTCAGTGATCCGGTCTGTGGAAACACTCCCTTTGTTGAACTCACACCTTTTTGAAGGTGAGGGAGTATACATATCTACATCACTTACCGGACACTCTTTTTACTGATGGAATTATTAAGAAATTGTCCATGTATAACATTCTTGAAAGATCTTATGTAAATATTTTTTTATGAATATTTTGTTATTAAATATTTTATTCTAATTGTTCATTTGTTTGGGTGACTTTCTGGTGAGGGGTGATCCATTTTAGGAACACAGGTAATCCTGCACAGTATAAAATATACCCATTGGGAAGGACTTCCGTCAAATCTATACAATCAATACAGCGCACTCAGGAATAGTTTTTTCTGGTCTATGTTAATCTGAGATTTGGCAACGGTGATCTCACCTGTAGTGCTGCTTTTCTTTTGAGCGCAAGATAAAGATATTTTGTGTTGTGCATATATATATATATATATATATATAGAAGTAATTCCAGTTTCCTGGGGGGCACTCTCCTTTAAACATCATCACATGAAGCTTCTTTAATCCATAAAGGCTTTATTTGGTCACATAATTGGCTTTATTCAGTCGACGTTTCGGCTCTACAAGTGGAGCCTTTCTCAAGACAAGCCTTATAAATAATTTTATGTTGAAAATAGTCACAACCTATACAAATAACAAATACATAGAAATGAATAAATACAATCAAATCTCACGGGCCCAATCAGATAATCACCATAGCTGTGCAATCCGTGTAATCAGTAAAATCAGTAAAAGGAGCAGAGAGTGTTGGATAGTGACAAGCCAAAGATATTTCAACAAGGATATCTATCTCTCTAATAGACATATCCAGTAAAGTACATAGCCAATCACCACACCACAGTGTGACGCTTACAAAGATAATAATAATGGCGTACTTACTAGAGTAAATATGACTCAAAAAAATAGCAACAATATAGCACTGAGGATGGATCCGTGGTTACTCCAATATAGTTAACCTGTGGAAAGAACAACAGGAGCTCTATAGCCATTTCAAAAACTAGTGGTTCAATCTCAAATGCCACCCATTTCATAGGGTAATTTCACTTACTTCACACAATAGAAATATCCTGGATGACTATCCAAATAGTGGCACTTTGCACAGTGGAGCCTCTGCACAAGAGATATTAGAGATGCACCATAACCAATAAGTCCCTTCATATTTAAAGGATTGGTCTCAATCAATATACACAAGATGTAATGTAAGCCATATCGTTTCTTACCCCTAAGGATCACGAATCAACATCCAGTCAGTGTGGCTGCCTGATGTCTAATGTGCACAGCGTGCCTTATAAACTCATTAAACCGGAAGTGCCATCTCACCCACAATAATGTGTAAATCACCGTTTATCATAAACACATACTGCTCTTTGGATCTCTGGGCTTCCCCACTGTAGTCCTTATCGCCCTATTAACTAAACAAAGTCATACAGACTTATCCCGAATTCGAGTACTACACACTTCATGGCCCGTCACGGCCGCGTGCGTGTCATCCCCCGGAAGTCGCATACCCGATGCGTTCCAACTCCCGGAAGTGGTAAGTAAGAAAATTCTCACGATCTCCGGCGTGTATCGTAACCTGGCAACCTGACGACAAGACATATAACAGTGTGGTAAGTGAGACCACAGCGCACACCACCACTCAGACGTGATATATTTAAAGCCTTCCCGGAACAAGCATGGGTGATTTTTAATCCTCCAAAATCCACTATGTCATCCTCGTTATAAAACAGCTCTGTCACCAACAACTCTCATTATAAGCTCACTCATAATAGACTAAAGGTGTAATATTCAATTAAGAATATTCATAACCATAGATCTCAAAAGAATCCTGTATAATTCAGGGTCAATAAACCCATAGTTACAATCTAATTAATTTAAAGAACATATACCTAGATCAATATATATATATATATATATATATAAGGTGTATCTAATCAGGCCAGTGGGAATAGACTTACAGAGAAACAGTTATAAATGATATACTAAACATATACTATAAAAAATTAATTAAAAATATTCAGTATCGAGATACACCAATCCTAATAATATAATGTATCCATGTCTCAACATCACACAAAATATATCAAAAGAAGGAAAACACTAACAGACATGTTACAAAAAAATATTCATGGTGTTATATTCATTAAGTCCCCTCGGAGCAACAGTATCAAGTCTGTTGATCCAAAAGCTCTCTTTCTTTTTTAGTGCTAATGTCCTGTCTCCCCCATTAGAAGGAGGGGGGATCCAGTCAATCAGCATACATCTAAGGTTCGTCACCTGGTGTTTATTTTCCAAGAAATGTCTCGCTACAGGTTTGTCAGAAAACCCAGTTTGGATGGCGGCTCGTATTGTGGTCCTATGGTTCGCCATCCGGTCTCTAAAACATCTAGATGTAAGCCCCACATAATAGAGACCGCACGGACAAATTAAGAAATATATCACATGATCTAATTTGCAATGCAAATGGTATTTTATCTTGATATTTTTCCCTGTGTGTGGGTGTGTAAAGCTGTTTCCAGTCCTCATGGCCCTACAGGTGGTACAGTTACCGCAAGAGAAACAACCCGGCTTTATACTCATCATTTGGGTAGGGTTCATTCGCTCATCAGGGACCAAGGTAGGCCGCATAAGCAACTGCTTCAGATTAGCCCCACGCCCATAGGCCATCAAAGGTGGCCCCATGTGTGTAAATGGCAATAGGGGGTCTGTCGCTAGAATTGGCCAATGTTTGCGTAGGATCTTATTAGTTTCTGTGGCATGGCTATCATATCTGGTAGTATAGATCATTCTACCGACATTCTTACGGTTTTTAGAAACCTTATGCAAAAATATATTACGTGCCTTACGCAAGCATTTCTCTAAAGTGCGTGTAGTGTAACCACGCTGTCTAAATCTGCACATCATTTCTTCCAATTGGGCTTCCCTGGCCTTGTCCTCTGTGTTATTCCTCATAACACGAAGTAATTGAGAGACAGGCAAATTGTCTTTTAGTGCAGGTGGATGAAAACTGCTCGTAAGTAATGTGGTATTCCTATCCGTAGGTTTCCTGAAAAGCGTGGTAGTAAACCCTCCCTTGTTATGTCCTATAGTGACATCCAAAAAGTTGACAGACTCCGCTGAAATCTCATATGTGAACTTAATGGGGCTATCGAGATTGTTCACCTGATCTATCATATCCATAAAGGACTCACGAGTGCCCAACCATACCACAAAAACATCTTCTATAAACCTTTTATAGATCTTAATGTTCTGTCCAAACTCAGCAAGTATATGCCTCTGTTCAAATACCGTCATGTACATATTCGCATACGAGGGAGCGAGGTTAGATCCCATTGCGGTACCTGATACCTGGTAATAGTATTCATTCTTATACTGAAAGTGATTGAGTCCTAATACCAGGTTGGTTAGCTCTAGAATGTATTCAGTAGGAATTCCCTTAGTCGGTTCCAGGGCGATCAGTTCTCTCAATGCTCCCAAACCTTCGGCGTGGGGTATTACAGTGTACAGTGATTGTACATCCATTGTAGCAAGTAATACATTATCAGGCAAATCCTGACAAGTTTTTAAATGCTCCAATAAATCACTGGTATCACGAATGTAACTAGGACTCTTAATAACATACGGCTGTAGTAGGGAGTCAATGAACTGGGCTATAGGTTGTAGCAGCGATCCTTCAGCTGCTATTATCGGTCGCCCCGGTGGATTTCGTAAGGATTTATGCACCTTGGGCAGTGTATAAATTATTGGGCAACTAGGTTTGTCAACCGTCATATATTCATATAAATCAGTATCTATCCATTGGTTGTCAAAACCTCTCTTAAGGCATGCGTCAATTTGACTTTTGACATGTGTCAAGGGATTGTTCCTAACCTTCCTGTATGTTAATTCATCTCTAAGTTGACGATTGATCTCTAAATCATAGTCCACCCAGTCCTGTACGACCACAGCCCCACCCTTATCTGCTGGGCGAATTACCAGATTATCATTTGAACGTAATTTTTGGAGAGCTTGTCGCTCATCCGCGGGTAGGTTGTCGTACAGTCTGGGGGGTTTTATCGAACGAGTATCTTTAGCAACCATTCTAAGAAAAGTTTTTAAACTTGAATTAGTAGACGGGGGATCAAATTTAGATGATCTTTTAAACTGCGTTTTAGATTTATTACATTCTTTACCCGCAAAATGTTCTCTAAGACGTAAGTTTCTACCAAACCTGTACTGATCAATGGTGGTCTCAAATGTTTTATGTGGAAAAAAAGGAACAAAAGACAAACCACGGGCTAATAGGCGTGTTTCTGCCTGATCCAATACTGTGGAGGAGAGATTGAATACGGAACTTAAGTCCGATTCCTGCGACCCTGTCTTTTTGCCACCGCCCCTCCTCGTGTGCGTGCGATGCCTTTTGAGGTGCCTACGGGGGGTGTGGTCCTGGAATCGGTTCCTTGATCTAAAAAACGTTGATCACTGGTTTTATTATCCGAGAGATCAGTCTCTGAAGTAGAGACAGTCGAACCCAGATCCCTAGAATAGTTTTGACGTCGCTGTTGCCTATATGGTCGAGTGTGTCTATCAGCAAACGACTGGTTGCTATTACCAAGTAACCAACGGTACACTGTATGTGTCTGATAGTCTGTTGTTACCGTGGTCAACTTCTTCCTTTTAAAAGAAGTCAGCTCTTTACGATAAGAGTCGACTTGATTTTGTAATCTATCAAGCCACCCAGAACTCTTGTCTTCCCTCAAAAGGGGTATTGATGTAATCTCAAGTTGTTCTAACTCGCCTTTGACCTTTTTTAGCTCATTACTAGCTTCCTCAACAACTAGCACAAGCAAATCAAGGGAACACTTATTCAAAATCCTGCACCATTTGGTGCAAAATACGGGATTACTACGACCCAATGTCGGGATATTGTTGATTCTAAACCCCCGGGGAATTAATTTACGACGATGATATTCGGACAGAAACTGACCATGTAACTGGAGGTCAACCTCACGTCGTTTAAGTTTTAACAATTTATAGAAGACATCCGCCGACGTCTCCGCTGGTAATGCCTCGAAATCCACTCTATCAAACAACACTTTCTCAATCTCATCATCAGTAAATGAAATTGTCCCTTGTTCTGCCTGTGCTAGAAGTCCCTCATCAAACTGACATGTTGCTCCATGGGCCATAATCAAACCAACTAAAACATAAAAATCCTGATACTGAAAGTCTCTAGATTGAAGTTATACATTCACGTATATATATACATAGGTAAATACAAATGACGGGTGTCAGGAAAAGAGTGACAGTAATTTACTGACAATCCGTAATATCCATGGAAGTCCTGCACTCGCGTCCGTAAATACTCAGCTGTGGGGTGCACCCAGTAGAATCCACACAATCTTGGTAGATCAACGTATATAGAAGTAATTCCAGTTTCCTGGGGGGCACTCTCCTTTAAACATCATCACATGAAGCTTCTTTAATCCATAAAGGCTTTATTTGGTCACATAATTGGCTTTATTCAGTCGACGTTTCGGCTCTACAAGTGGAGCCTTTCTCAAGACAAGCCTTATAAATAATTTTATGTTGAAAATAGTCACAACCTATACAAATAACAAATACATAGAAATGAATAAATACAATCAAATCTCACGGGCCCAATCAGATAATCACCATAGCTGTGCAATCCGTGTAATCAGTAAAATCAGTAAAAGGAGCAGAGAGTGTTGGATAGTGACAAGCCAAAGATATTTCAACAAGGATATCTATCTCTCTAATAGACATATCCAGTAAAGTACATAGCCAATCACCACACCACAGTGTGACGCTTACAAAGATAATAATAATGGCGTACTTACTAGAGTAAATATGACTCAAAAAAATAGCAACAATATAGCACTGAGGATGGATCCGTGGTTACTCCAATATAGTTAACCTGTGGAAAGAACAACAGGAGCTCTATAGCCATTTCAAAAACTAGTGGTTCAATCTCAAATGCCACCCATTTCATAGGGTAATTTCACTTACTTCACACAATAGAAATATCCTGGATGACTATCCAAATAGTGGCACTTTGCACAGTGGAGCCTCTGCACAAGAGATATTAGAGATGCACCATAACCAATAAGTCCCTTCATATTTAAAGGATTGGTCTCAATCAATATACACAAGATGTAATGTAAGCCATATCGTTTCTTACCCCTAAGGATCACGAATCAACATCCAGTCAGTGTGGCTGCCTGATGTCTAATGTGCACAGCGTGCCTTATAAACTCATTAAACCGGAAGTGCCATCTCACCCACAATAATGTGTAAATCACCGTTTATCATAAACACATACTGCTCTTTGGATCTCTGGGCTTCCCCACTGTAGTCCTTATCGCCCTATTAACTAAACAAAGTCATACAGACTTATCCCGAATTCGAGTACTACACACTTCATGGCCCGTCACGGCCGCGTGCGTGTCATCCCCCGGAAGTCGCATACCCGATGCGTTCCAACTCCCGGAAGTGGTAAGTAAGAAAATTCTCACGATCTCCGGCGTGTATCGTAACCTGGCAACCTGACGACAAGACATATAACAGTGTGGTAAGTGAGACCACAGCGCACACCACCACTCAGACGTGATATATTTAAATACAGAGGAATAACACAGAGGACAAGGCCAGGGAAGCCCAATTGGAAGAAATGATGTGCAGATTTAGACAGCGTGGTTACACTACACGCACTTTAGAGAAATGCTTGCGTAAGGCACGTAATATATTTTTGCATAAGGTTTCTAAAAACCGTAAGAATGTCGGTAGAATGATCTATACTACCAGATATGATAGCCATGCCACAGAAACTAATAAGATCCTACGCAAACATTGGCCAATTCTAGCGACAGACCCCCTATTGCCATTTACACACATGGGGCCACCTTTGATGGCCTATGGGCGTGGGGCTAATCTGAAGCAGTTGCTTATGCGGCCTACCTTGGTCCCTGATGAGCGAATGAACCCTACCCAAATGATGAGTATAAAGCCGGGTTGTTTCTCTTGCGGTAACTGTACCACCTGTAGGGCCATGAGGACTGGAAACAGCTTTACACACCCACACACAGGGAAAAATATCAAGATAAAATACCATTTGCATTGCAAATTAGATCATGTGATATATTTCTTAATTTGTCCGTGCGGTCTCTATTATGTGGGGCTTACATCTAGATGTTTTAGAGACCGGATGGCGAACCATAGGACCACAATACGAGCCGCCATCCAAACTGGGTTTTCTGACAAACCTGTAGCGAGACATTTCTTGGAAAATAAACACCAGGTGACGAACCTTAGATGTATGCTGATTGACTGGATCCCCCCTCCTCCTAATGGGGGAGACAGGACATTAGCACTAAAAAAGAAAGAGAGCTTTTGGATCAACAGACTTGATACTGTTGCTCCGAGGGGACTTAATGAATATAACACCATGAATATTTTTTTGTAACATGTCTATTAGTGTTTTCCTTCTTTTGATATATTTTGTGTGATGTTGAGACATGGATACATTATATTATTAGGATTGGTGTATCTCGATACTGAATATTTTTAATTAATTTTTTATAGTATATGTTTAGTATATCATTTATAACTGTTTCTCTGTAAGTCTATTCCCACTGGCCTGATTAGATACACCTTATATATATATATATATATATATATATATATTGATCTAGGTATATGTTCTTTAAATTAATTAGATTGTAACTATGGGTTTATTGACCCTGAATTATACAGGATTCTTTTGAGATCTATGGTTATGAATATTCTTAATTGAATATTACACCTTTAGTCTATTATGAGTGAGCTTATAATGAGAGTTGTTGGTGACAGAGCTGTTTTATAACGAGGATGACATAGTGGATTTTGGAGGATTAAAAATCACCCATGCTTGTTCCGGGAAGGCTTTAAATATATCACGTCTGAGTGGTGGTGTGCGCTGTGGTCTCACTTACCACACTGTTATATGTCTTGTCGTCAGGTTGCCAGGTTACGATACACGCCGGAGATCGTGAGAATTTTCTTACTTACCACTTCCGGGAGTTGGAACGCATCGGGTATGCGACTTCCGGGGGATGACACGCACGCGGCCGTGACGGGCCATGAAGTGTGTAGTACTCGAATTCGGGATAAGTCTGTATGACTTTGTTTAGTTAATAGGGCGATAAGGACTACAGTGGGGAAGCCCAGAGATCCAAAGAGCAGTATGTGTTTATGATAAACGGTGATTTACACATTATTGTGGGTGAGATGGCACTTCCGGTTTAATGAGTTTATAAGGCACGCTGTGCACATTAGACATCAGGCAGCCACACTGACTGGATGTTGATTCGTGATCCTTAGGGGTAAGAAACGATATGGCTTACATTACATCTTGTGTATATTGATTGAGACCAATCCTTTAAATATGAAGGGACTTATTGGTTATGGTGCATCTCTAATATCTCTTGTGCAGAGGCTCCACTGTGCAAAGTGCCACTATTTGGATAGTCATCCAGGATATTTCTATTGTGTGAAGTAAGTGAAATTACCCTATGAAATGGGTGGCATTTGAGATTGAACCACTAGTTTTTGAAATGGCTATAGAGCTCCTGTTGTTCTTTCCACAGGTTAACTATATTGGAGTAACCACGGATCCATCCTCAGTGCTATATTGTTGCTATTTTTTTGAGTCATATTTACTCTAGTAAGTACGCCATTATTATTATCTTTGTAAGCGTCACACTGTGGTGTGGTGATTGGCTATGTACTTTACTGGATATGTCTATTAGAGAGATAGATATCCTTGTTGAAATATCTTTGGCTTGTCACTATCCAACACTCTCTGCTCCTTTTACTGATTTTACTGATTACACGGATTGCACAGCTATGGTGATTATCTGATTGGGCCCGTGAGATTTGATTGTATTTATTCATTTCTATGTATTTGTTATTTGTATAGGTTGTGACTATTTTCAACATAAAATTATTTATAAGGCTTGTCTTGAGAAAGGCTCCACTTGTAGAGCCGAAACGTCGACTGAATAAAGCCAATTATGTGACCAAATAAAGCCTTTATGGATTAAAGAAGCTTCATGTGATGATGTTTAAAGGAGAGTGCCCCCCAGGAAACTGGAATTACTTCTATATACGTTGATCTACCAAGATTGTGTGGATTCTACTGGGTGCACCCCACAGCTGAGTATTTACGGACGCGAGTGCAGGACTTCCATGGATATATATATATATATATATATACACTAGCTGGAGTACCCGGCGTTGCCCGGGATTTTAAGAATGTTTGTTTACAAAAATGAATTTAAGTATTAAACACACAGTATAAATAACATAGTATAAAAAAGCATATAAAATGTTATACACATCAATAAAATGAAAACCCAATGTGCTGCTGGGGGACCAGGCTACTTATACTATATATCTCTCAGTGTGTGGGTTCGTGCTATCATTCCCCTCCTCACATCATGTCACTGCCCCTGTCCCATGCAGCCCTGTTATCACTGACATATCATGCATGTCCTGATACACTCTGTGCTACTGGCCCACCCCTAGGGGTGCTAGTGGTATGTTACCCCCACAGTGTTTGTTCCCAGAGTGTAAGTATTATGTGTAGCAAGTTTGGTGTAAATTGCTCCAGGCATTCCAGAGTTATGCTGTCTGCTGAAAAACTCTGTGCTGCTGCCTCAGCCCTAGGGATGTCTTACCCCCACAGTGTTTGTTCCCAGCTTGTAAATCATATGTGTAGCAAGTTTGTTGTAAATCGGTCTAGGCATTCTGGAGTTATGCTGTCTCCTGAAATTCTCTGTGCTGCTGTACCACCCCTAGGGGCGGTAGGGGTGTTTAACCCCCATGGAGTTTGTTCCCAGATTGTAAGTCAGATGTGTACCAAGTTTGGTGTAAATTGCTGCAGGCCTTCTACAGTAATGCTGTCTGCTGACGTACTATGTGCTGCTGTCCAACCCCTAGGGGTGCAAGGGGTGTCTGACCCCCACATTGTTTCCCGAGTGTAAGTCATATGTGTACCCAGTTTGTGGTAAATTGGTCTAACCATTCGGGAGTTATGCTGTCTCCTTAAATACTCTGTGCCACTGTCCCACCCCTAGGGGTGGTAGGTTTTTTTTTGAGATTGTAAGTCAAATATGTACCAAGTTTGGTGTAAATTGCTCCAGGCCTTCCACAGTTATGCTGTCTGCTGACATACTCTGTGCTGCTGTCCCAGCCCTAGGGGTGCTAGCGGTGTTTGACCCCCACATTGCTTTTTGCCCTAGTGTAAATCATATGTGTACCCAGTTTGTTGTAAATTGGTCTAGCCATTCAGGATTTATGCTGTCTATTGAAATACTCTGTGCCGCTGTGCCACCCCTAGGGGTGCTAGGGTTATCTAACTCCCACAGAGTTTGTACCCAGATTGTAAGTTTGGTGTAATTGCTCCAGGCCTTCCATAGTTTTGCTGTCTCCTGAAATACTCTGTGCTGCTGTCCCACCCCTAGGGGTGATAGGAGAGCTTAACCCCCACAAAGTGTGTTCCAAGATTTGTAGTCAGATGTGTACCATGTTTGGTGTAAATTGCTCCAGGCCTTCAATAGTTTTTCTGACTGCTGACATACTCTGTGCTGCTGTCCCACCCCTAGGGGTGCTCGGGGTGTCTGACCCCCATAGTGTTTGTTTCCAGAGTGTAAGTCATATGTGTACCAAGTTTGTTGTAAATTGCTGCAGGCATTCCAGAGTTAGGCTATCTGCTGAAACACTCAGTGCTTCTGCCTCACCCTTAAGGGTGCTAGGGGTGTCTTCCTGCCACAGTGTTTGTTGGCAGATTGGAAGGCATATGTGTACCAATTTTTGAGTACATGGGTCCAGAAATTCCGGAGTTAAGCTGTCTCCTGATATACTCTGTGCTGCTGTCTGCCCCCCTAGGGGTGCTAGGGATTTCAAATTGTTTTAGTTGCGTCCGGCATGTTTTAATACGATTGTATGTGAAATTTCACGATCTTCGCTTGTAAACTGTGGATTTGTATAGAAAAACAGACAGAAGGACAGAAGCACAGAATGACAAATTTTCATTTTTATATAGTAGATATATACAGGTTGAGTATCCCATATCCAAATATTCCGAAAAACGGAATGTTCCGAAATAAGGTATTTTTTGAGTGAGATAGAGAAACCTTTGTTTTCTGATGGCTCAATGTATACAAACTTTGTTTAATACACAAAGTTATTAAAAATATTGTATTAAATGACCTTCAGGCTGTATGTATTAGGTGTATATGAAACATAAATGAATTGTGTGAATGTACACACACTTTGTTTAATGCACAAAGGTATTAAAAATATTGGCCAAAATTACCTTCAGGATGTGTGTGTATAAGGTGTATATGAAACATAGATGCATTCTGTGCTTAGACTTAGGTCCCATCGCCACGATATCTCAAAAATCCGAAATCCAAAAAACTTCTGGTCCCAAACATTTTGGATAAGGGAGACTCAACCTGTATATATGTATATGTGTATGTATGTATATGTGTATGTATGTATATGTGTATGTATGTGTGTGTGTGTGTGTGTGTGTGTGTGTGTGTGTGTGTGTGTATGTGTATATATATATATATACATATGTATATGTGTATATATATATATATATATATATATATATACATATACATATACATATACATATACATATACATATACATATCAGTAACGGCACTCGGAGTCGGCGCATGGTACAAATATGTGTATGAGACAAACGTTTTCAAGGCATGTGCCACGTCATCAGGACGACACAAATAACAATTGTGTGGTCCTCATTACAGGGCGCATGCCTTGAAAACGTTTGTCTTATACACATCTTTGCATCATGGTTTCATGTGGGCAGTGCGGATGGTGCAATGGTTAGCATTACTGCCTCACAGCTCTGAAGTCATGGGTTCAATTCCCACTATAGCCTTAAATATAGCCTTAAATATGTGGAGTTTGTATATTCTCCCCATGCATGCGTGGGTTTCCTTCGGGTACTCTGGTTTCCTACCACACTCCAAAAATATACTGGTAGGTTAATTGGCTTCCCAACAACATTAACCCTAGTGCAAATGTGTGTACATGTGATAGGGAAGATAGAGTTTAACCTCCAATGGCACAGGGACTGATGCGAATGGCCAAATATTCTCTGTAAATTGCTGCGGAATACTGTATGTGTACGCTATAAAAGTAGTGGATAATAAAATAAATTAATGTTGATTATGCTTTCTTTGCACAGGAGCAAGTCTGTTTATGTAGTCATATATCTATGTATGTATAGAATATGAATTATTTCCATCTTTATATAATTATATCTATCGTTATATTATTATATCTTTATATAATTATGTAGATTTTATATATTAGTATATACTGTATAGATATCTAATATATAGAACCAGAGGGAGCAGGTAACTTGATGTCTAGGCTGCAGCTACAAGGGTCTCTCAATCAGTGCAGCCTCCAATGAGCCAGAGAGCCTGCCCTTTAAAGGGGTGGTCTTCAGTATGCCGACTGACGGGATCCCGGCGCACAGTATACCGGCGCCAGGATCCCGACAGCCGGCATACCGTCACTTATTCTCCCTCGTGGGGGTCCACGACCCCCCTGGAGGGTCAATAAAATAGCGTGGCGCGCCACTGTGCCCGTAGCGTGGCAAGCGCAGCGAGCCTGCAAGGGGCTCATTTGCGCTCACCACACTGTCGGTAAGCCGGCGGTCCGGCTCCCGGCGCCGGTATGCTGGTCGCCGGGAGCCCGACCGCCGGCATACCGTATTGAACCCCTTTAAAGCCCTGTCAAGGAGAGACTACTGTAGCTTCAGGGAGAAAAAAGGAGGCAGCGCTGGGACTGGGAGCACAGCAGAGTGTAGAAATCAGCAGCTGTCCTGGTGAAGAAAGGGTAAAGCCAGCCCAGTACTGGACAGTCTGGAGCGCAACGTTGCTAAGTGCCTGCTGCTCCCACTGCTGCCGACTGCCCGAAGCTCCCCTTAGCCATCTCCTGCCCAATTCAAAGCAAGGAGAGCAGCACTTTCTATCTAAGGAGCTGCTGGCAGATCCGAAAATAGCTACGGGAGTCACTGAGGATACGGAGACAGAGCTGTCTCGAAATATCGCTCCATTAGGTGTGTGTGTGTGTGTGTGTGTGTGTGTGTGTGTGTGTGTTCTGGGTACTCAGAATCCCCCCCCCCCCCCCCCTTCCACCCTGCATGCACCACTGTTGAGGCTTTCTTACCTCTGTATTTTTCTCTGTAGCAGGCTTACCCTGTAGTAATTGACTCAAAATGGTCTGAGAGAACTCTGGTAAGTCAAAGAAGATAACCATTCAGGCAAAACAAAGAAACAATAAAATGACAGTACAGTATAAGCTTGTCATCTGGAACACAGTTATGCCTTTCTCTGCCTTTTCTTGGAAGAATGGTCCATAAACTGTCCGGCACAACATGGGGGACAGCTAAACTGAAAGTTTATTCAAACGTTTGTCCAACTTCTTGGGGTTCTTGTAAAGGTAGCTCTATTAGAAAGTACTGTATGTTAGAGAGTCTAAAGTACCTTAGGAATCCACCTTGTATCATTTAAGAACAGTAGGATTAATCTATCAAGCAGTGAAAAGAGAGAAGTGGATCAGTGGAGAAGTTGCTCATCGCAAACAACTAGCTTGTACTTATGATTTTATAAATAATCTTAATAAATGCTAGCTCAAAATGGATTGGTTTTTAATAGGGATGAGCGGGTTCGGTTCTCTGAGAACCGAACCCCCCCAAACATTGAGATCCGAGCCCAGATCTGAGTCAGGCTCAGTTTTGCACGCCCAACTCGGTTTCGAAAATGAGGCAAAATGTCCTCCCAGTATATACTGTACATCCAATGGCTGCTGCTTCTCTGTCTAACTACCTCAGTGAAACCTTTTGGCCTAAACTGGATAAAAACAATATTGTGAGCTGTGAGGTGTTCAGAATAGTATGGAAATTAGTGGAAATTAATGATAATTGAGGTTAATAATACTGTATGAACTGAAACACCCCCAAATTCTGTTATTTTAGTTGTTTTGATGATTTTATTGGAAAAAAAAATCCAGATCCAAAATCAAAACCAAAACCCGCAAGGGTGGTTTTAGCATAACCAATCTAGTACCAAACCACGAAGGAGATCCAGATACAAAATCCAAAACCGGAAAAATGGCCTGGTGCACACCCCTAGTTTTTAACTGCTTGAGACATTAACTAAAGGATCATCATAACATTCTAAAATACATATAACTGTATGGAATACATAACAATACTACAGTACTGGTTAGAGGGGATAGCAAGCAAGATTAATTTATATTTTCAACCTAGTTTGCCACTTTGCTCTCACCACGCTAGCAGGAGACATACAGAACAGTATACAAGGCACTTGGATGGTCCCCAGAAGTCCCCCCTCCTTTCCCTCATGAGATATCTTGACATCACAGAAGTGGTGACTGAGAGCATCTTGATTATGCACCAGGTGCATTTACAGTCAGGCAAACATTAATAAAAAAAAAACCTTTGTGCACATGCAGCTGTCTCCCAATTGATTACTAATGAGTATAAGCAGTATAATCCCAAACACACACATTTATATAAGATGGAGTAAAAAACATAAAAACATACAAGTGCCATAAGTATCATGAGCCTAATTTGGAGATGTATGCAAACTAGATGTTTTGCATACATCCCTGATTATGGGGCACCAAAGCATGCGCAGGACCCATTCTGTTCATATGCAGAACGGGTCCTGCATTGTCATATGCAGTGCCCCCTTTTGAGGATGGGGAGTGGAGTGAGCTGGGCAGTGTTCTTGAAAACAGTGGCGTGTGTCCCCTGTTTTCTGGGAGTGCCGAAGACAGGGTCTGCGTTTTCTGATGCAAACTTCCTGGTTATGAAGCTGTGAGGGCCAATCTGAGTAACCTTAGGACGCAGCACTCGGATCTGCGATGCTGGCAGGAAGCATCTTTTTCCATCAGACACCTCCAGCCCCATTAACATATTTTAACATTGCACATTGATGCACTATATAAACTTTATTTTTATGATAGAACAATGACATCATACAAATGCAGTTTATGACAGTCTACTCTATATTAGCATCTACCACTCTCTCAAAATACATAGATTAAGCCATAAACTGACCCAGACAGTTACAAAACACAATATTCTACATTTTATTTCCATTTTCATTAACTTTTATATACTTAGTTTGGTATATTTCAATATTCGTTTAGTTAAGCTGATATTACTGCCACAATTAATTAGAGATGAGCGGGTTCGGTTCTCTGAGAATCGAACACTACTGAACATCACGTCCTGAGCCCAGATCCGAGTTATGCTCGGGTTTTCCCGCCAGACTCGTAAACCAGAACGAGGCAAAACGCCATCATCGGATTCTTGCGGGTTTTGAATTCCATATAAGGAGCCACGCGTCACCGTCATTTTTACTCCAGTCCTGGAGAGTGTAGCGAGAGGACATGTCTCCTCAGTGTCTGTGCGGGAAAGTGGTGTGGCGCGTGGGGTGGTAACCTGCTCTTATGTGTCATTCCAGTGCTGTCTTGTGCTGCATCAGTCCAGTCACAGTGGTGGTGTCCTGTGCTGCCATAAGTTCAGTGCTGCTGTATAAGTCCAGTCCAGTGCAGTGGTGCGTTGTTGTGTTGCATCAGTCCAGTGGTGGTGTCCTGTGCTGCTATAAGTCCAGTGGTGGTGTTCAGTGCTGCCATAAGTCCAGTGCTGCTGCCGTATAAGTACAAGGGTACTGCCGTATAAGTACAAGGGTACTGCCGTATAAGTCCATGGGTACTGCCGTATAAGTTCAGTCCAGTGGTGCAGCTGTATAAGTTCAGGGGTACTGTCGTATAAGTCCAGTGGTGCTGTCTTGTGCTGCATCAGTACAGTGATGGTGTCTTGTGCTGCCATAAGTCCAGTGTTGGTGTCCTGTGCTGTATATTATTTACTCCAAATAAAAAGGTTATATACTTATATTATTATCCAAATAATTTTTACAGGGTTTGGCCTGTGTGTGTGTGGTTTAGGGGTATGCTTGCCTGTGCTGCATATTATTATAATAACTACATATTAAAGGGTTATTATTATCAAAATTATTTTTACTGGGTTTGCCCTGTGTGGTGTAGGGGTACGCTCGCCTGTGTTGCATATTATTATAACTCCAAATAAAAGGGTAATTATAATCCAAATAATTGTTCAAGGGTTTGCCCTGTGTGTGTGGTTTAGGGGTACGCTCGCCTGTGCTGCATATTATTATAATAACTCCAAATAAAAGGGTTATTATTATCCAAATAATTTTTACAGGCTTTGCCATGTGTGGTGTAGGGGTAGGCTCGCCTGTGCCGCATATTGCTATAATAGCTCCAAATAAAAGGGTTATTACTATCCAAATAATTTTTAAAGGGTTTGCCCTGTGTTTGTGGTTTAGGGGTACGCTTGCCTGTGCTGCATATTATTATAATAGATCCAAATACAAGGATTATTATTATCCAAATAATTTTACAGGCTTTGCCATGTGTGGTGTAGGGGTACACTCTCCTGTGCCGCATAGTGTTATATATTTCCATCCAAATAAAAGGGTTATTAGTATACAAATTATTTTGACAGGCTTTGCCGTGTGTGTGGTTTAGGGGTACACTTTCCTGTGCCACCAATATTGTGCATGTATTACATCTGGGCAAATTCCAACACGTCCCATGTTTTGCACATACAATCAATTGGTGGTGTAGAATATTTTGAGAAATTACAGGGCCGTGCAGGAAATGCTGTTGGTGGGCCGAAAAATTGCGGCCCACTTTCAACGTTCAGCCACTGCGTACCACTCCTAGATGGGCCAGGTGTTTGTGCCGCACACTTTTGTCGCTTAGCTTAGTCATACAGCTACCTCATTGCACCTCTTTTTCTTCTTTGCATGATCTGCTGTTTGGGGCCTAGTTTTTAAAAAGTGACAACCTGTCTGACACTGCAGTCCCATTCCTAGATGGGCCAGGTGCTTGTGCCGCACACTTGTGTTGCTTAGCTTAGTCATCCAGCTACCTCATTGCACCTCTTTTTCTTATTTGCATGATGTGCTGTTTGGGGCCTATTTTTTAAAAGTGCCATCCTGTCTGACACTGCAGTGCCATGCCTAGATGGGCCAGGTGTTTGTGCTGCACACTTGTGTCGCTTAGCTTAGCCATACAGCAACCTCGGTGCACCTCTTTTTTTCTTTGCATCATGTGCTGTTTGGGGCCTAGTTTTTAAACGTGCCATCCTGTCTGACACTGCAGTGCCATTCCTAGATGAGCCAGATGTTTGTGCCAACCACCAGAGGTGTAGCTAGGTGCCATGGTGCCCGGAGCATGGGTATGTTTTGGCGCCTCCCTCTTATGTTACACTTGAAAAGAAAAAAATATAAAATAATTCTAAATTGGAGTCCATTCTGTTGTATTATTCTAAGCAACACTCCTGGGGTCTTGAATAAAATACACTTACAGGCACAAGTCGTACTGGTAACGTTCCAGTGCCCTTTAATAGCGTGGCACTTTCGTCAGGTAACAAGTGTATTTTATTCAAGATGCCAGGAGTGCTGCTTATTTGGACATGCTGTGAAATTTTTATGCGGGCACCTGGCACAGCACACGCTATTGAAGAGTGAGCCGCACGCCATGTCTTTATATATATATATATATATATATATATTAATTATCAGTGCCGTAACTAGACATTTTAGCACTGTGTGCAAGAAGCAGCATCAGGGCCCACCCACACACCGTACACAAAAGAGGGCCAATGCACACTGCAGGCGCGTGCCAAAATATAGGGGCATGGCTTCATGGGGAAGGGGCGTGGCCACTGAGCTCTCTTTTACACATTACGGCAGGCAGAGCTCCCTTTTACACAGCACGGCAGGCAGAGCTCCCTTTTACACAGCACGGCAGGCAGAGCTCCCTTTTACACAGCACGGCAGGCAGAGCTCCCTTTTACACAGCACGGCAGGCAGAGCTCACTTTTACACAGCACGGCAGGTAGAGTCCCCCTTTTACATAACACGGCAGGTAGAGTCCCCCTTTTACACAGCACCGCAGGTAGAGTCCCCTTTTCACACAGCACGGCAGGCAGAGTCCCCCTTCTTTACACATTAGGCAGCAGTCCCCATTTTTTACATATTATAGGAACAGATACCCATTTTTTTAACACATTAGGCAGGTATAGTCAGAGTGTGTGTGTGTGCATTAAGCAGGCATAGTGAGAGTGTGTGTGTTTGTGCATTAAGCAGGCATACTGAGAGAGAGAGAGATAGAGTATGTGTTTGTGTGCATTTGGCAGGCATAGTGAGAGAGAGAGAGTGTGTGTGTGTGTGTGTGTGTGTGTTTGTTTGGGTATTCACCTGTGGGGGCGATCCGGCATCCAGGGCTTCCACATGCTGACCCTCCTATCCGGGAGTTGCACACTGCAGTTGCGCTCCCTCTTCATTACAGCCGTTGGCGGAACTCACACATGAGCAAATCATTGCCTGGGCGGTGGACCCACGCACGAGATACGGGGGGGGGGGGTGCTACAACATGGCAGCTGTGGCACCGCTTCCTGTACCTTGGCCAGGTGGCGGTGGGCATGGCAGCTGCAGAGATGGCGGAGGGAAACAGGCGCCGACTGCAGGAGAGACATACACTACTGCTTTGCCTCACTTGGTAGAAAGGCCGTGCGGGCGGGGGGTGCTGCCAGATGGTGCGCCTGCAGTGCATTTGCGCTGTGGGCAAGGCACCATCAGCTCACACACAGTTACGGCCCTGATACACACACACACACACACACACACACACACACACACACACACACATATATATTAGTGATGTGCACCGGACATTTTTCGGGTTTTGTGTTTTGGTTTTGGATTCGGACGCGTTTTGGCAAAACCTCCCTGAAAATGTTTTTTTGGATTCGGGTGTTTTTCTTACAAAAAATACTCAAAACTGCTTAAATCATAGAATTTGGGGGTCATTTTGATCCCATAGTATTATTACCCCCAATAACCATAATTTCCACTCATTTCCAGTCAATTCTGAACACCTCACAATATTATTTTTAGTCCTAAAATTTGCACCGAAGTCGCTGAATGACTAAGCTAAGTGACCCAAGTGGCCGACACAAACACCTGGCACATCTAGGAGTGGCACTGCAGTGTCAGACAGGATGTCAGATTTAAAAAATAGTCCCAAACAGCACATGATGCAAAGAAAAAAAGAGGTGCAATGAGGTAGCTGTGTGACTAAGCTAAGCGAACCAAGTGGCCGACACAAACACCTGGCCCATCTAGGAGTGGCACTGCAGTTTTCTAACGAGAGGATGAGTGCTTCCACCCTCATGTGAATCTGAACCACTAGCCATGAACATAGGCCAGGGCCTCAGTCATTCCTTGCCACTCCGTGTCGTAAATGGCATATTGGGAAGTTTACGCTTCTCATCAGACGCTTTTAATTTAGATTTTTGGGTCATTTTACTGAACTTTTGTTTTTTGGATTTTACATGCTCTCTACTATGACATTGGGCATCGGCCTTGGCAGACGACGTTGATGGCATTTCAACGTCTCGGCCATGACTAGTGGCAGCAGCTTCAGCACGAGGTGGAAGTGGATCTTGAACTTTCCCTATTTTACCCTCCACATTTTTGTTTTTCCATTTTTTAATGTGTGGAATTATATGCCAGTAATATATCAAAAGCAATGGCCTACTGTACCGTACTGCTATATATTATATACTGGTGGTCAGCAAAATTCTGCACTGTCCTCCTACAACTGCGCACAACAACTAAAATGCACCACAGGTATGGATGGATAGTAAACTTGACGACACAGAGGTAGGTAGAGCAGTGGACTTTTGTACCGTACTGCTATATATTATATACTGGTGGTCGGCAAAATTATGCACTGTCCTCCTACTACTGCGCACAACTAAAATGCACCACAGGTATGGATGGATAGTATACTTGACGACACAGAGGTAGGTAGAGCAGTGGACTACTGTACCGTACTGCTATATATTATATACTAGTGGTCAGCAAAATTATGCACTGTCCTCCTACTACTGCGCACAACAACTAAAATGCACCACAGGTATGGATGGATAGTATACTTGACGACACAGAGGTAGGTAGAGCAGTGGACTACTGTACCGTACTGCTATATATTATATACTGGTGGTCAGCAAAATTATGCACTGTCCTCCTACTACTGCGCACAACTAAAATGCACCACAGGTATGGATGGATAGTATACTTGACGACACAGAGGTAGGTAGAGCAGTGGACTACTGTACCGTACTGCTATATATTATATACTAGTGGTCAGCAAAATTATGCACTGTCCTCCTACTACTGCGCACAACAACTAAAATGCACCACAGGTATGGATGGATAGTATACTTGACGACACAGAGGTAGGTAGAGCAGAGGACTGCTGTACCGTACTGCTATATATTATATACTGGTGGTCAGCAAAATTATGCACTGTCCTCCTACCACTGTGCACAACAACTAAAATGCACCACAGGTATGGAAGGATAGTATACTTGATGACACAGAGGTAGGTAGAGCAGTGGACTTTTGTGCCGTACTGCTATATATTATATACTGGTGGTCAGCAAAATTATGCACTGTCCTCCTACTACTGCGCACAATAACTAAAATGCACCACAGGCATGGATGGATAGTATACTTGACGACACAGAGGTAGGTAGAGCAGTGGACTGCTGTACCGTACTGCTATATATTATATACTGGTGGTCAGCAAAATTATGCACTTTCCTCCTACTACTGCGCATAACAGCTAAAATGCACCACAGGTATGGATGGATAGTATACTTGACGACACAGAGGTAGGTAGAGCAGTGGACTACTGTACCGTACTGCTATAATACTGGTGGTCACTGGTCAGCAAAATTCTGCACTGTCCTCCTACTATATGCAGCACAGATATGGAGAGTTTTTCAGGCAGAGAACGTAGATATTTTCAGCACACTGAGCACAGAGATTTGCAAGCACACTGAGCACAGATATTTGCAAGCACACTGAGCACAGATATTTGCAGCACACTGAACACAGATATTTGCAGCACACTGAACACAACTGAGAGAACGCTGCACACGTCCTCTCCCTATCATCTCCAATGCACGAGTGAAAATGGCGGCGATAGGCGGCTCCTTATATAGCATCCGATTCTCGCGAGAATCCGACAGCGGGATGATGACGTTCGGGCGCGCTCGGGTTAACCGAGCAAGGCGGGAGGATCCGAGTCTGCCTCGGACCCGTGTAAAATGGGTGAAGTTTGGGGGGGGTCCGGATTCCGAGGAACCGAACCCGCTCATCTCTAATATATATATATATATAGTCCATGGTGACAGCCCGGCAATCCGTTGTCCCCATAGGGGTATCGCTCCGGTGCCCTCCTAGGGGTATGGTGGCCCCAATATGCAGGATGGGGAGGGACGGCGGCACTCAGAGTCTTTCACTCCCAAGTAAATCAAAGCAGAAAGTGCATTTATTGGTCCACGTTTCGGGGGACGGACCCCCTTCCTCAGGACACTGCAAACTGTTTGCTCTGAGTGCCGCCGTCCCTCCCCATCCTATATGTGTATATATATATATATATATATATATATATATATATAAGAATAAAGGGCGGCACTCCAGTTTCTTCCATATAAATAGATGCTTTAGTGAAAATCCATATACAATGGTCATCAACGTTTCAAGGCCCTCCGGCCTTTTCGTCAGGACGCAATCACAACAAGTGCAAAATAGTGAATATACAGCATTGTGAACAGATGCATTATAACATACCTTTTATAAGATGCAGATCACTCACAGGTGTCAGCGTCCATCGTCCTCCCGTTCAGCCCACATGACGTCTTTCCGGATCTGACGTCATCTAAGCGCCCGTCCGGCCGGTTACCAGGATCCCCATAGCAACCAGTCGCGGCTCTCAGTGCCTCCCGGGAGTGCGGTGTGCGCCCCCCTGTGGTGACTGCAAGGAAATAAAAATCTATTTAAAAGATGAACATATACATATCATATAAAAGTGAAAAACTATACCCAAAATCGAGTGCTCATAAGTGATAAACAAATATGTGGAATCACATAGGTGATGACATGTTAGTGCATACTATTAATCTAAAATCAAAAGATTAAAAACAATGCCAGAGATATATTCATTGTTGTATTCATAGTCAATGTACAATTTCCTTACACAAGCATGAACATCAAGAGAATTCTTGTCTAATAGTCCCTAAGGCTCTCCTCACTATAATTCTTCTTCACAGGGAACTCTAGATCTTACTTGTTGAAGAACTTAGAGCTAAATTTGCCTCTACAATTATAATTTATAAAAATATGCCCCAAGAGATCTTCTCATTGAGACCCCTAGGAGCTATGGTGTCCAAAATATGAATCCATTTGGATTCACATTGACTTAACCGCCTCTTCCTATCACCCCCTCTCACATCGAGGGGGACATGGTCGATAATTTTATACTTCAAAGAGGTCAGTGAATGGTGCGCATTTTTAAAGTGACGTGCCATCGGTTGGTCACAATCTTTATTCTCCAATGCGGCCTTAATGGCCGATCGGTGCAAAGCCATCCGTTCCCTAAAAGTCCTCGTCGTCTGTCCCACATAATAAAGCCCACAAGGGCATATTATGATGTACACTACATACTGGGTTGTACACGTCAATACATGATTGATCTTATATTTATGCCCAGTGTGTAGATGTTTAAAGTATGGACCTGGTTCTAGATAATTACATGTGGTACATGATATACACTTATAGCACCCCATTTTTTTCTTCTGAACTAAAAAGGATGTTTTACCGGTATTCGGAGTGTATTCTACTTTAGACTTAACCAATATGTCCCTTAAATTCTTGCCTCTTTTATAACAGGGCATCAGTTGTTTACCCTTAAAAACTGGTAACTCGCTATCCCCACTCACTATCGGCCACAACGCTTTCATTGCCCGAGGCATCACTTGACTGGCTAAGGTATACTCCGATATCAATGGAATTTTATCTGCTTTAATCTTAGGGGTGTCAGATTTCAAAAGGGCCTTCCTGGGGGTGTCTAACACCTTCCGTTTGGACTCCTCTAGAAGTGATCTTGGGTACCCTCTTTGTGCAAACTTATCTTGAACCAAATCCAGAGCTGGTTCTAATGCACTCACATCACTTGTAATTCTAGCTGCTCTCAACATCTGTGTTCTGGGGAGAGCTTTTTTCAAAGGCGGTGGATGGCAACTGCTGTAATGTAATAGCGTGTTCCGATCTGTATTTTTATGAAACAACTCCGTGGTAACCCTACCATCTACAACCTTTACCTTTACATCTAGATAATTGATTACTTCACAACTATATTGAAACGTAAATTTCACAGGGTGATCAAGAGCATTGATTTGTGAGATCAATTGGATCAATTCACTCTCCGATCCCGTCCAGATCATAAAGAGATCATCTATGTATCTCGTATACATCTTAATCTTCTGGTGAATATTCTGATCTAAAAAGAAAAAATTACGTTCCTGTTCAAACATAAACACATTAGCGTACGATGGGGAAACATTCGTCCCCATCGCACAGCCAGTGCACTGTAAATAAAATTTACCATTGTGAAGGAAAAAATTCCGCATTAGTATAAACTCCAATAACTGTAAAAATAACGGGATATCCAGATCACTAAACTGATTAGAATATAGAAAGCTCCTCATACACTCTAAACCCATGGAGTGTGGTATGATCGTATACAGATTCTTTACATCCAAGGTGCACAGCAATGCTCCTTCTGGAATTAGCCCGACATTTTCAAGTTTCAACAAAAACTGTGTGGTATCTTTCAAAAAGGTCTCCTGTTTCATCACTAACGGCTGCAACAAAAAATCTAAAAATTGTGATATTGGCTGTAGCAAGGACCCGCGGGCAGATATGATAGGTCTGCCCGGGGGGTTCTTTGCATCTTTGTGCACCTTGGGAATCGTGTATAATATTGGAACCCTGGGGTAAGCCTGAGATAAAGCTCCTAATAGTTTGTGATCTATCAATCCGTCTTTACAAGCTGTGGATAGAATCTTATCAAGGTCTTGTTTGAAGGTCTCCATCGGGTTGTAAGACAATTTCTTATAAGTGTGTTCATCCGCCAATTGTTGGTCAATGTCCAATATATACTTGGCTGTGTCCAAAATAATTATGGCCCCGCCCTTATCCGCGGGGCGTATAACGATTTCAGGATTAGATGCCTGACCTTGGATTGCTGCTTTCTGTTGTCTGGACAAATTATTAAAGTGTCTCTTAGGGGCAGCATCAAACTTTGTTACTGACTCATCTAATAACCGTGAAAACGTCCTTAATGAAGGATTGCTAGACGGTGGATCAAACTGGGATTTCGGATATTTCTTGTAAAACCCATCAAAGATGTTACTCTTGCCTGATGGTTTGTGTTGGAAAAATTATTTTATTCTTAGTGAACGGTTAAACTTGTGAAGATCAATTTTCCAATTCAAATCATTATGGGGGTTGCTTGGAACATATGATAGTCCTTTATTCAGAACTGAGATCTCAACATCATTTAACTTATATGTTGATAAGTTAAAGACTAATTCTTGCGTTTCGTTTTGTTTATGGGCGGTTTTTTGTAATCTTTCTGACTGCCCCCCCCGGCGTGTGGGCTTGGTCCAGGTTTGTCGTTTTTTGAGCGAGTAAATTTACTCACTGGAGTTTCTTGTGAGCTTTGAGCATCATCAGAGTCGTTCACATTGAAGTCACTGTCACTGTTGGACTTATCTCTCCGCTGTTGTCTCTCTCGCCATGATGATCAGGAGCGACCCTGCGGACGGCCATTCCTAGGCGTTGTACCCGACAGCCACCGATACACTCTTTGATCCTCGTAGTCAGTCTGGACTACATTCAATTTATTTTTCTTGAATTTAATCAATTCTTGTTTGTATGTCTCACATTGATTCTCCAGCTTCTCCCACAAGGTCTTATGTTTCTTATCATCCATAATGGTTTTATGGGTCATTTTGAATTCACTGATCTTATCCCGTGAGATTTGCAACTCCTTCCCTGCCTCTTGGATCACCAATAGCATCAGGTCAAAGCTGCATTTGTTCAATATTGCTATCCATTGTCGGCAAAATTCTGCACTGTTCCGGCCGATCGTCGGAATGTTCCTCACTCTAAAGCCACGTGGGATAAGTTTCGCTCTGTAATAGTCTGAAAGTGATGAACCATGCAGGAAATAATCCGTTTCCCTCTTCCTCCATTTTAGCAATAGATGGTACACATCCTCAGCCGTGGACAGATCAATATCAGGTGACGGCGTAGTTTCAAATAAAATAGCCGATGCCTGTTCCTCTGTAAAGCTGATCGTCTCCCCTATCCTTCGTTGTAACCCAACAAAGGTAGTTGGTTCCTGATTGGAAGCTGTTGATTCCATGCTGCAATATTAAATAAGCAGGTAATGCTAGCAGACCACGGAAATACCTCTGGCTCCCTCTGGTATGACAGAAGCAACTGTCCAATGCTTGAATAAAGCGTACAAATCTTAATCAAACTGCTCCGGTGCCACAGCACTGTGTGGATTCTATTGCACTCCACACCAATACAATACAACAAAAGCTTGGCACTCTGGATAATGTGAACACAGATGTGGTGCCCTCCCCACATGTATAAACAGTTCCAAGATCCTTATAAATAAGAATAAAGGGCGGCACTCCAGTTTCTTCCATATAAATAGATGCTTTAGTGAAAATCCATATACAATGGTCGTCAACGTTTCAAGGCCCTCCGGCCTTTTCGTCAGGACGCAATCACAACAAGTGCAAAATAGTGAATATACAGCATTGTGAACAGATGCATTATAACATACCTTTTATAAGATGCAGATCACTCACAGGTGTCGGCGTCCATCGTCCTCCCGTTCAGCCCACATGATGTCTTTCCGGATCTGACGTCATCTAAGCACCCGTCCGGCCGGTTACCAGGATCCCCATAGCAATATTGAACAAATGCAGCTTTGACCTGATGCTATTGGTGATCCAAGAGGCAGGGAAGGAGTTGCAAATCTCACGGGATAAGATCAGTGAATTCAAAATGACCCATAAAACCATTATGGATGATAAGAAACATAAGACCCTATGGGAGAAGCTGGAGAATCAATGTGAGACATACAAACAAGAATTGATTACATTCAAGAAAAATAAATTGAATGTAGTCCAGACTGACTACGAGGATCAAAGAGTGTATCGGTGGCTGTCGGGTACAACGCCTAGGAATGGCCGTCCGCAGGGTCGCTCCCGATCATCATGGCGAGAGAGACAACAGCGGAGAGATAAGTCCAACAGTGACAGTGACTTCAATGTGAACGACTCTGATGCTCAAAGCTCACAAGAAACTCCAGTGAGTAAATTTACTCGCTCAAAAAACGACAAACCTGGACCAAGCCCACACGCCGGGGGGGGCAGTCAGAAAGATTACAAAAAACCGCCCATAAACAAAACGAAACGCAAGAATTAGTCTTTAACTTATCAACATATAAGTTAAATGATGTTGAGATCTCAGTTCTGAATAAAGGACTATCATATGTTCCAAGCAACCCCCATAATGATTTGAATTGGAAAATTGATCTTCACAAGTTTAACCGTTCACTAAGAATAAAATAATTTTTCCAACACAAACCATCAGGCAAGAGTAACATCTTTGATGGGTTTTACAAGAAATATCCGAAATCCCAGTTTGATCCACCGTCTAGCAATCCTTCATTAAGGACGTTTTCACGGTTATTAGATGAGTCAGTAACAAAGTTTGATGCTGCCCCTAAGAGACACTTTCATAATTTGTCCAGACAACAGAAAGCAGCAATCCAAGGTCTGGCATCTAATCCTGAAATCGTTATACGCCCCGCGGATAAGGGCGGGGCCATAGTTATTTTGGACACAGCCAAGTATATATTGGACATTGACCAACAATTGGCGGATGAACACACTTATAAGAAATTGTCTTACAACCCGATGGAGACCTTCAAACAAGACCTTGATAAGATTCTATCCACAGCTTGTAAAGACGGATTGATAGATCACAAACTATTAGGAGCTTTATCTCAGGCTTACCCCAGGGTTCCAATATTATACACGATTCCCAAGGTGCACAAAGATGCAAAGAACCCCCCGGGCAGACCTATCATATCTGCCCGCGGGTCCTTGCTACAGCCAATATCACAATTTTTAGATTTTTTGTTGCAGCCGTTAGTGATGAAACAGGAGACCTTTTTGAAAGATACCACACAGTTTTTGTTGAAACTTGAAAATGTCGGGCTAATTCCAGAAGGAGCATTGCTGTGCACCTTGGATGTAAAGAATCTGTATACGATCATACCACACTCCATGGGTTTAGAGTGTATGAGGAGCTTTCTATATTCTAATCAGTTTAGTGATCTGGATATCCCGTTATTTTTACAGTTATTGGAGTTTATACTAATGCGGAATTTTTTCCTTCACAATGGTAAATTTTATTTACAGTGCACTGGCTGTGCGATGGGGACGAATGTTTCCCCTTCGTACGCTAATGTGTTTATGTTTGAACAGGAACGTAATTTTTTCTTTTTAGATCAGAATATTCACCAGAAGATTAAGATGTATACGAGATACATAGATCTCTTTATGATCTGGACGGGATCGGAGAGTGAATTGATCCAATTGATCTCACAAATCAATGCTCTTGATCACCCTGTGAAATTTACGTTTCAATATAGTTGTGAAGTAATCAATTATCTAGATGTAAAGGTAAAGGTTGTAGATGGTAGGGTTACCACGGAGTTGTTTCATAAAAATACAGATCGGAACACGCTATTACATTACAGCAGTTGCCATCCACCGCCTTTGAAAAAAGCTCTCCCCAGAACACAGATGTTGAGAGCAGCTAGAATTACAAGTGATGTGAGTGCATTAGAACCAGCTCTGGATTTGGTTCAAGATAAGTTTGCACAAAGAGGGTACCCAAGATCACTTCTAGAGGAGTCCAAACGGAAGGTGTTAGACACCCCCAGGAAGGCCCTTTTGAAATCTGACACCCCTAAGATTAAAGCAGATAAAATTCCATTGATATCGGAGTATACCTTAGCCAGTCAAATGATGCCTCGGGCAATGAAAGCGTTGTGGCCGATAGTGAGTGGGGATAGCGAGTTACCAGTTTTTAAGGGTAAACAACTGATGCCCTGTTATAAAAGAGGCAAGAATTTAAGGGACATATTGGTTAAGTCTAAAGTAGAATACACTCCGAATACCGGTAAAACATCCTTTTTAGTTCAGAAGAAAAAAATGGGGTGCTATAAGTGTATATCATGTACCACATGTAATTATCTAGAACCAAGTCCATACTTTAAACATCCACACACTGGGCATAAATATAAGATCAATCATGTATTGACGTGTACAACCCAGTATGTAGTGTACATCATAATATGCCCTTGTGGGCTTTATTATGTGGGACAGACGACGAGGACTTTTAGGGAACGGATGGCTTTGCACCGATCGGCCATTAAGGCCGCATTGGAGAATAAAGATTGTGACCAACCGGTGGCACGTCACTTTAAAAATGCGCACCATTCACTGACCTCTTTGAAGTATAAAATTATCGACCATGTCCCCCTCGATGTGAGAGGGGGTGATAGGAAGAGGCGGTTAAGTCAATGTGAATCCAAATGGATTCATATTTTGGACACCATAGCTCCTAGGGGTCTCAATGAGAAGATCTCTTGGGGCATATTTTTATAAATTATAATTGTAGAGGCAAATTTAGCTCTAAGTTCTTCAACAAGTAAGATCTAGAGTTCCCTGTGAAGAAGAATTATAGTGAGGAGAGCCTTAGGGACTATTAGACAAGAATTCTCTTGATGTTCATGCTTGTGTAAGGAAATTGTACATTGACTATGAATACAACAATGAATATATCTCTGGCATTGTTTTTAATCTTTTGATTTTAGATTAATAGTATGCACTAACATGTCATCACCTATGTGATTCCACATATTTGTTTATCACTTATGAGCACTCGATTTTGGGTATAGTTTTTCACTTTTATATGATATGTATATGTTCATCTTTTAAATAGATTTTTATTTCCTTGCAGTCACCACAGGGGGGCGCACACCGCACTCCCGGGAGGCACTGAGAGCCGCGACTGGTTGCTATGGGGATCCTGGTAACCGGCCGGACGGGCGCTTAGATGACGTCAGATCCGGAAAGACGTCATGTGGGCTGAACGGGAGGACGATGGACGCCGACACCTGTGAGTGATCTGCATCTTATAAAAGGTATGTTATAATGCATCTGTTCACAATGCTGTATATTCACTATTTTGCACTTGTTGTGATTGCGTCCTGACGAAAAGGCCGGAGGGCCTTGAAACGTTGACGACCATTGTATATGGATTTTCACTAAAGCATCTATTTATATGGAAGAAACTGGAGTGCCGCCCTTTATTCTTATTTATATGGATCTTGGAACTGTCTATACATGTGGGGAGGGCACCACATCTGTGTTCACATTATCCAGAGTGCCAAGCTTTTGTTGTATTATATATATATATATATATATATAACCAAGAATATGGGCACAAGCGACCAATGGTGTCTATAGTAAAGGAACGTTAAAAGATTTATCATATATAAAAAAATGCATATTTATTTTACATGATTAAAAAACAATAATACACTATAGTTTAAGAAAAAATGCTCAAGCATAAGAATTCATATAAAATGGACAAAATTATGATTAAAAAGAAAAATAAATATAAAAGTACAAGGTACCCTTGATAAAGTCCTGAAGGACGAAACGTGTTGGCCATTCCATGATCTTTCCCAGACCAACCTCCTGTACCTAAGATAAGCACTTTATACACATATACTACAAATCGATGTGTACCTTGTACTTTTATATTTATTTTTAATCATATTTTTGTCCATTTTATATGAATTCTTATGCTTGAGCATTTTTTCTTAAACTATAGTGAATTATTGTTTTTTAATCATGTAAAATAAATCTGCATATTTTTTATATATGAAAAATCTTTTTACGTTCCTTTACTATAGACACCATTGGTCGCTTGTGCCCATATTCTTGGTTTCTATAACACTTTTTACAGCAGCTTACCACTGCTGTTCTTATTTAGGGGCCTGCTGACACCCTTTGTACCAAGGGAGTGTATTTTTGGACATACATTGTACATATTTGTGAAGGCTAACTTACCACAAGTGGCGCTATTTTTTCTTTTTTATTGCATATATATATATATATATATATATATATATATATATATATATATATAAAATTATGTTTGTATGTTTTATGGTAATTATGTTTTTTCCTGTTTCCTATTTCAGATTTTATATTTTGATATTATATAAATATGCTGCTCGTGTATCATGACGAATAAGTGTCTTTTAAAACAAATTTATTGTTTATAAGGCTTTTTGTAAAGAGAGAGCGCACATGTGTATTCAATCTAATGATTAGGTGCACTGATTGGCTGTAGCCGGCATAAAACAGAAGCTCTCGTCGCCAAGGCCAACCCTCTGACGAAGTCTTATGACGAAACGCGTTGAGGCGTGGCCTGGTGACATCATCGTTGTATCCTGAATCGTCTCCCCCCCGTGCAGACAGCAGCGGTGTCCCGGCGTGCTGGGGTTCATGAGTGTGAGGCGGGTGGCACGAGGATAAGGGATCTGACGCTTGACCGGCGGCTGGTGGAGGCGATATCAGAGGATAATCTTTTTAAACCAAGTGATATTATAAGCCCACTCAGATGAAATCTGACGTATTAAGAAAAGCATTACTGTGACACTTGCTGTTTTTAAAATTGTGAAGCGCTCCTCTAACTCTTCTATATATATATATATATATATATATATATATATATATATATACACACACACACACATATAAATATATATATATATATATATATATACATACATACATAACATATATTTTATAAAAATTATAATTCAGTATAGCAAATAGTAGCAGGCACACATAGCTGCGCTGCCAGTACGCACCTCTTTTCAATATTTGTTTTTCTTTTAATTCTCGTCACGGTGCCGCTGTGTGTTCAGCTAGACACGCAGCTCCTCTCGTGACAGTCTCCTCTCCAGCGTCTCTGCCCATTGCACGTGCGCTGTGACATCATGACGTCACACGCACCATTCGGGACTCGGGAGCGCGAAGGGAGGAAGCGGCTCACACTTTTGTTAAACAGCTGTGAACTGCGGGCTGTGGGTGGACAGGAGGCAGGCGCCAGTGGAGTCTGGCTGCAGCGCGCCTTCCAATATTTTAGGCGCCCGGAGCTTGAGCTCCACCGGAGCCACCCTCCCTATGCCCCTGCCGCCCCCTTGTGTCGCTTAGCTTAGTCATCCAGTGACCTCAGTGCAACCTTTTGGCCTAAAAACAATATTGTGAGGTGTGAGGTGTTCAGAATAGACTGGAAATGAGTGGAAATTCATGTTATTGAGGATAGGATCAAAATTACCACCAAATTCTGTGATTTTAGCTATTTTTGTGTTTTTTTATTTGATGGGAAAAATTTTCAGCAAAACAGTGGGTGCGCCATGGGCAGCAATGTGTCGCCATCCTTCGCAAATATTTTTATGTTGCAGGAGGAACAACACATGTTTTTTGACAATCATGAGACCGCCACGTATATTCTCCATTATTCCAGGTATATAGACGACGTCTTTATTTTATGGTCTGGGGGACAGGAACGCTTTGACCAGTTAATTACATTCATTAATAGTAGACCATCTCTGATCAGAGTCACGGCGCAGAGTAGTCCAGTGGCCTTGAATTATTTGGATGTATGGGTTTCCATTAAGGAAGGCAAGATCCAGACCGGGGTATACTACAAGCCGACGGACAAGAACACTCTATTGAGACACAACAGCCATCACCCTAGAGCCCTGAAGAAAGGCCTGCCCAAGTCGCAGTTGATTAGAGCGGCTAGGATTACCAGTGATCCGGACAAAACGGAGGAGGCACTATCGGAGGTAGTGACGCGATTTATGGCCAGGGGGTACGAGCAAAAAGCTCTGACGGAAAGCAAGCGTGAAGTCGCAGAGATACCAAGGGAGAAACTGTTGGAGCAACGTCCCAAAGCCAGTACACAGATGCTACCATTTGTCACGAAATATAATATCTCAAGCCCGGTGGTGCCTCGGGCACTCAATGCCCTGTGGCCCATCGTATCAACCGATAGCAATTTGTCGATGCTTAGGCATAAGAGGCCCATGACATGTTACACCAGAGGAAAAAATATTAAGGACATGGTTGTACATACCGACATCACCGGGTTCGACAAAGTAACACCTGCCACCTTTCTAGCCAAAACACCAGGGTGTTACCGATGCCTAGGGTGTGACGCTTGCAAATTTATGAGTACCGGCATCTTTTACATCCTGCTCTACAGGGAGATCATTTAAAATTAACCACGTATTGTCCTGTACAACAACACATGTGATCTATTTGATCACATGTCCATGCCAGCTCCAATATGTGGGCAAAACGATTCGTACCATAAGGGAGTGGTTTGCTATGCACAAATCATCGGTCAAAGCGGCCCTCACGGGCAAACCAACGGACCAGCCCGTAGCCAAACACTTTGTAGAGTATGGACATAATTTGAATGAATTATGCTCTTCCCTTATTGACCACGTCCCCAAAAGGTTAAGAGGTGGTGACCGACATGGGCCCCTATTACGTATGGAGGCCAAATGGATGTATATACTGGACACTATGAAGCCCAAAGGTCTGAATGACAAAATACAGTGGAGTGTATTTTAGGCAGACTAAGGTTGGCACCATCATGGATTGATTCATATCCATTGCAACACTGACATAGTAATAGCATCCCCAATGTGGGGTGTCAAGGATTATGTATAGACTAAACAACAGTTTGGTTCTTGATTTAACTTATATGTATATAGTGACAGATAAGAAGTTTTATGATTGCTACCATTGTTGCACAGTACGATTACGCAGTTATATAGTTATACATGCATATGTTATATTATTTAGTTTGTTATGTCCACTGCCATTTATGTATTTAATTCTCACTTTGTGCACTGGATGTTTGTTACAGTACCGCAGTGAACAAGTGGAAACTCTGACGTCGGGCGCCTGCACGGACCGGGTAACCTAGGAAACGAGGACGCAGGGAGAGCTTAGCGCGACCACGACCAGGTTGCCATGGTGATGCAGGCAACCAATGGAAGGGGAATGCACCACGCCACTGCGGGCTGACGTCATCACTCTGCACCCAGCACACGGGACGGAAGCATGGCGCGTTCCTGAACCCACACTTCAGTTCCCGCGGGCGGGTCTTCTTCACCCTATAAGGTAATGTGTTTTCATTTGTATTTCACTTTTGACTCACCTTGACAAAGGGGTTAACAAGCCCCGAAACGTTGGCCTTGCTGTGATATGGATTAAATTTCACACTTGATTTTTCACCATGACAAAGTCTCCGAGTGCCGCTGCTTGTTCGATATGAGATACATATATATATATATATATATATATATATATATACACATATAAATATATATATATATATATACATAACATATATTTTATAAAACTTATAATTCAGTATAGCAAATAGTAGCAGGCAGGCATAGCTGCGCTGCCAGTACGCACCTCTTTTCAATATTTGTTTTTCTTTTAATTCTCGTCACGGTGCCGCTGTGTGTTCAGCTAGACACGCAGCTCCTCTCGTGACAGTCTCCTCTCCAGCGTCTCTGCCCATTGCACGTGCGCTGTGACATCATGACGTCACACGCACCATTCGGGACTCAGGAGCGCGAAGGGAGGAAGCAGCTCACACTTTTGTTAAACAGCTGTGAACTGCGGGCTGTGGGTGGACAGGAGGCAGGCACCAGTGGAGTCTGGCTGCAGCGCGCCTTCCAATATTTTAGGCGCCCGGAGCTTGAGCTCCACCTGAGCCACCCTCCCTACGCCCCTGCCGCCCCCTTGTGTCGCTTAGCTTAGTCATCCAGTGACCTCAGTGCAACCTTTTGGCCTAAAAACAATGGTGTGAGGTGTTCAGAATAGACTGGAAATGAGTGGAAATTCATGTTATTGAGGATAGGATCAAAATTACCACCAAATTCTGTGATTTTAGCTAGTTTTGTGTTTTTTTCAAAAGTCATCCAGATCCAAAACCAAAACCCGAAAGGGTGATTTTGGCAAAACCAATCCAGATTCAAAACATGAGCTGAGATATAGATCCAAAACCAAAACACAAAACACGAAAAGTGTCCGCCACACATCTCTACAATTAATATAGCATTCACCTCGCTTACAGATGGAGCCTCTGTTATCTTGGCTGGCTGAGGCATTAGTCATGATCGGGCATACGCAGCATGCCTGCGCGCAAGGAGGCGTGCCTAGTCATAGGGAGGTGCACCTAGTCATAGGGAGGCGCACAGAGCATTTGGCGTTTCTTTTCAGTGTAATACCCGTGATCATCCACCAGATGTCACTTTTTAAAATCACCATTACGCATGTGTGTGGTATCCATTAAAATACAATCCTGAAATACATAGTAAGGACTACTTACTGGTTCATCTTATTACGCTACAATATGCTACAGTATGTCATACAGTTGCTGTGGGCTTCAGTGAGGCACTGGGTCACAAGCGGCAACCATTTTGTCAACCCGCTCTGTGATTGAGTCTGGCCTGCTACTATGCTGTTTGTGTACCATACGGCGAATGGAGCTCGCTTATATCCATAGCCGCTGTGTATTTTAAATAGCGTAATGTGAAGCTCCTGCAGCTGTGTCTTGATTTATGTAAAATCTGTGTGCACACTTCTATTGAATGTGAAGGTATATTACTATAGATTACAAAAAAAATAAAGTGTCAGAAAAAAATAAAACATGTATTCACTCTTTGGGAATCGAATCCGGGACTCTTAGCATGGAATGCGGCACACCTCACCCCTCGGACACAACGGCTCATGACGACTGCACAAGATCATGTGTAAATGTGCTGTAAGTACTGATCCCTTCACATTGGTTTTTCTTGTAGGGGACTTGGACACTCATATTGGACGCTTCATCATACTGTATACTTATCATTAATGGACCATAGTTTGTAAAACATTCTAAAGTATATCATGATTTGTGTCTATTTAAACTACAGTATTGCTTGTTGCGTCTGTCTGTATACACTAACACGGCAAAGTACAGGTGTTTTAACATGTTCATTTGAGTCTCTGTAAACTTTTTTTCTCTTTACTCTCTACATCTGACCATTGGTCTGTGTGTACAGTATGCAGTATGTACATTCATCACTGACCAGTTGCAAGAGCTTGTAGATCAATCTGCCGCTATTTGCTCTAAAGTACTGGATTAGTGGAGCATTAGCCACCCAGTGGTGGAGATGTGTATTGCATGCTGAGTATGTAGTCGTGCCTCAATGCGCATGTCCGTGGTTAAACTCAGCAACCTAAGCTATCGCCTGGTGCGACTAAACCTATGTTTGGGTGGATAAACAGCCAAGATAATGGAAGCTCCATCTGTACCTACTGTGGGTTGGGTGAAAAATGAAACCATTTGGGAAAATCAAACTCTTTTCATCTATACTATTTCACATAAAAAGATATAAGCTGTTCTATAGGAAAAGTCCACCACCAACCCTATTCACAACTTTTACATTTTTTTAAAGTAGCAATCATGTACAAGGCAAAATAAGGTTGCTTTAAAAAAAAGGCAGACTCACACCATCCCGCACCTCCGGCAACTCGGACGCTATTACATTTAATCCCAGTAGTTACATGTAACACTTGTGACAGTCTAAGCTGAGAGAGCGAGGAGAGTGTGACACACAGAGAGACTGAGAGACAGAGTTCTGTGTGTACAAGTGTGCAGAGATGAGACTGGGAGCAGATCTTAGCTACAGAGTGATTCACAGTGTTCCAGAGCATGCATCCAAGCTCCAGAGCTGACGCTGAGCCGGGCACAGCATCATCTTCTCTACAGTGGGAGACAGACTGCTCAGCTGACTTCAGGCATATAACTAATTGATATATAGATCCAGGCCTGTGTGTACATAAATGCTGTACTGCATCATATCCTGGATCGTGGAACTCAAACTGCCAGCACATTCCTTTCCATACTGTATACTGACAGTTCAGGTTTTCAATTATCAGGTTCACAAAGAGAAGATTAGAGCCTTAACATGCAAGCATAAATAGTAGAGAACTGCAGGTCCAGTTTTCAGAAAACCAAACCCACCTTAACTACACGATTCTGAGTGAATTAAAGCCCCAGCTAGGGTTTTCCTGCCAGGCTCGTATTCCAAAACTAGGCGATACATCATCTTCCCAGCATCGGATCCCATGATTTGTATTTGCTAAAACTCCTGCGGTTATTTGGGTGCCATTTCATACAGGATACAGCAGAGTTAGGGTGTGGGGCTGCAGGCTGCAGCACTAAGAATGTGTAAGTGAAGTGCTGTTGTGACCACGGATTCAAGCACTACTGTGACACTAATGCTGTGCCTGTGTCAGACTGTAAAAGTCTACGTGCTGCAGCACTGTGAGGCACTGTATTGTTTAATGCAGGCACCGTGTGAAAAAAATTAAATAAAACTGTCAATAAACAATGTTCGTTAGCTGCCAGTGTGCTACCATTAGTCTCAACAGTGTGTAAAAAGAAAATTGAAAATTAAAAACTTGTTTGTGTTGTTCAGGCATTGTATTGTAAAATTCACTAGGTGCCAATGTGCCACCATTACTATAAGTGCAGTGAGTTGAAGCAGTGTGCAAGAAACCAAAAGCATCTTGTGTGTGTACAAGGCCAGTCAGTAGTGCTGCATTACAATCATGCTCAGTAGGTGCCATAAGCACTGTGAGTCGATATGGATCAGGAACAGTCAACAGAAAAGCAGGAGCAGTACCCATGTACTAGTGCTGTGGATGCTGCCAGTTATAATGATACTAGTACTTCAACATCTACTAAAGCCAGTGCTTAAGGGCATAGAGGGTTTATGTCATGGCACCTGAAATCAAAACAATATTTCACAATGTTAAAGAAAAACAATATCACCTCTAATAAAGGGAAAGTTTATTGCTAACAAACATAAAATTGCCAACATGCCATATACCACATGCAGTGGCAAGGAAAGGCTTAGTCCTTGGCCTTTATTTGCGAGTTATGATTCTAGATCTGCTGTTAAAATGGCATCTTCATCTGTAACCTCACATAATGATTCAGCAGCTTCTTACTTAGAGTCTAGAATAGATGTCAAATGTAAAATAGGCAAATCAGTGCAGAAAATCCCCCAATATGGCTAAGGGCATCCACAATTGCTATGTGTGATTCTGACAGTTCTGAAACTGTATCATAGATAAGCCTCCTCACACCATTTCTGTACCCTCTGCAAGTGTGGGGATGAGCAGTAAAAGTAAAAATGTAAATAATAGAAATTGAGGCCCAAAGGATCAAATAGCGTTTGAGGTAAAAATATGGTTGAAAGAGGGGCAGATGAGTTGGGCCAAGTGGTTCTTATCTGCAGTCAAATTCGATGCTTCTATTTAAGCACAATTCCATCTAGAACAACTTTTTTTTTAATCATAGGTTGTTTGGGCACATTGGTGATGCTCTATTTTGCAGAGACAACATTTTTATTGGTTTGGTTATTGCTCTAAAACCTTTACTAATTTGCAACACATTTTTAACCAAAAATAACATTTTTCCTTACACATTTTTAATCAATCAATCAATCAATCAATCAATCATTCTTATATTTTTTTTATGGCCTTTTCTCTTCTGATTTGCTGCAAAACAGGTTACAGCTCTCTATCTAGGCCTCACACATGTTAATTTTAATCAATCAATCAATCAATCAATCATTCATTGTTATATTATTTTGTTTTCTCTTCTCAGTTGCTGCAAAATATATTTTATCTTAGACCGAGCGCTGTGTGTGCTGATGTTCTATGCAATGTGTAACAAATAAAATAAAATAAAAAATAATAATGAAATTTGGAATATAAGAAAAATAATAATAATTGAAATAAAAATAAAATAAACAAATATAAATGATAAATAATGAAAAATATTGAAAAATAAATTGAAAAATAAATAAAATTGGGAAGGTGGGGAAGGGAAGGGGAATAGTGCAATGTTTACAGCTCCTTTATTGGAGCTTTAGTTGGAGCTTTTAGACACTAGTTCAGGAGAGGAAACAGTCTCTTGATAAAAAGGCTATCCCTATCTTACCCTGTTGTTTTCTTCTTTGCTGAGGCCGTGACCGGGAGTAACTTCCGGTGATATTGGTGATGTTAATTCCTATTGGCTTGGTAAGTCAGCCCTGCCTTAGTGCTGGGCCGTGGCTGCTTTGCACTAAGGCAGGGCTGACTTACCAAGCCAATAGGAATTAACATCACCAATATCACCGGAAGTTACTCCCGGTCACGGCCTCAGCAAAGAAGAAAACAACAGGGTAAGATAGGGATAGCCTTTTTATCAAGAGACTGTTTCCTCTCCTGAACTAGTGTCTAAAAGCTCCAACTAAAGCTCCAATAAAGGAGCTGTAAACATTGCACTATTCCCCTTCCCTTCCCCACCTTCCCAATTTTATTTATTTTTCAATTTATTTTTCAATATTTTTCATTATTTATCATTTATATTTGTTTATTTTATTTTTATTTCAATTATTTTTATTTTTCTTATATTCCAAATTTCATTATTATTTTTTATTTTATTTTATTTGTTACACATTGCATAGAACATCAGCACACACAGCGCTCGGTCTAAGATAAAATCCTAACAACTCACCTCCAAACAACCTGAGCAGCTTTATATCACAGCGCAGCCTACTATACAATTTTTTTTCGCTGCAAAATATGTCAATATAGTCCACATCACAATTTTTTTAACAATCTATTCAATCAATCAATCAATCAATCTTTTACATGCCTTATACAACTTATTTCACCTTCATTCGCCTGTACAGCCGTCAGGTCTCTGATTAATGAAAACATTCTTGGTCACTTTCTGTGGAATCATGTAGTTTATTAAACTGCTGTGTGGCAATATTTCATAGATGTGTTATATGCTTTTAAGCTGCTGTGTGTTTGTGCCACTGCTCTGTTGCTTAACAGCCGGCCAGCACATTGCAGCCTTTAGCCAGTATTGGTGAAAACAATATTGTGAGCTGTGAATTGGTCAAAATTGACTGGAAATAAATAGAAATGTAATGTTATTGAGGTTAATGATACTGTAGAAACAAAAACAGGCCCAAACAATGTGATTTTTAGCTGTATTTAGCATTTAAAAAAAATAAAGATCCAAAACCAAAACACGAGAGTGGTTTTGCAAAAGCAGAACCAAAACATGAAAATTAATCCAGATCCATATCATCATATCATCCTGTATAATTGGAAATAAAGCTGTTTGGTGTTATGAAGCTCTATTAGGATAATTTCTAATTATTTTATGGGAAATAAAATAGTAAAAATAGAAAAAGTACTGTACTCTAGGTTTGAATTCTTTTTTTTATATAAACACTGTCATGACACTCCTGTTGATCAAGTTGGGCATAAAAATTTAATTTTCAAGTTAAAATGTAATTACATACTTTTGTTCGTTAATGTGCTGTGAACTCCATGCACCCAGTTTCCAGCAATTTCCTTTTAGTCTATTCAAGATGATGAGGATAATATTCTCTTCATAGCTTGTCACCGTATCTCTAATGATTCCATTTGTGTTGGTTTTCTATAAGATGATGTGTTCCATACATTACAGAATGCTTCTCATGTCTTGCAATTAGGCTATTATGCAAAGTGCTTGGAAGTAATAAAAGTCCTAAAGTGACAGCTCTGCTGAGATCAGTGCAGCACACAATTTTTAATATCATGTGACTGCCATATAAAATGCAATGTAATAGAGGAGAGAGCATTAACACAATGAATCTCAGCTTCATGACAACCCTTGTTTATTCTTTTATATGACAATAAATGTGAGAATAAAATACACATTATTTTAAATTATTTTTTTGTAAGAAATGTCTAGCAATGTCTGTATACTGTAAACAAAATATACAATGTACTGTATCTACCTATTCAAAACATTGGTTATTTCGGCGTGGTAAGAAAAGCCTACAGATAAATAGAAACATGCTACATGTAAATTCTCCCCTACAGATTTTAGATAAGAATAAATTGGCTACTATGCCTTTATTCTTGATAATGTATTTCCCAGAAACCCCTGTGACCAGCTAATATACAATATCTTACATGTACAGGTTGAGTCTCCCTTATCCAAAATGCTTGGGACCAGAGGTATTTTGGATATGGGATTTTTCCGTATTTCGGAATAATTGCATACCATAATGAGATATCATGGCGATGGGACCTAAGTCTAAGCACAGAATGCATTTATGTTTCATATACACCTTATACACACAGCCTGAAGGTCATTTTAGCCATTATTTTTAATAACTTTGTGCATTAAACAAAGTGTGTGTACATTCACACAATTCATTTATGTTTCATATACAACTTATACACACAGCCTGAAGGTCATTTAATCCAATATTTTTAATAACTCTGTGTATTAAACAAAGTTTGTGTAAATTGAGCCATCAGAAAACAAAGTTTCACTATCTCACTCTCACTCAAAAAATTCCGTATTTCGGAATATTCCGTATTTCGGAATATATGGATATGGGATACTCAACCTAACACAATATAAGTTAATATAGAAAAGAATTCTCTTTTAATAGAAAGCACACTTGCTTATTTTCACAGCTGCTAAACTAGCTACCACTGGGTCGTGGATCTAAAGTTGAACTACAACTGGTTAAAACACAAGTGAATTGAAATAGTGTTCAATATAAGATTGGTCAGCATCCTTCTTTAGTATGAGGCCTCTACAAAAACACCTATCACTATCCATTTCCTTTTCAATTTAATGACACATAACTGAGAAATACATTATCAATGAAGATAACCCTTATCGAGTCCCCAACTGTATTTCCTTACTCCCCATTTATTAGAGAGGGGTGTACTTTTCTACATTAACCTGATGGGTCTTCAGCTAAACATGTTAAAATTGACATAATTGACATAATGGGCATAATGTGATAGTCTGCGAGTTGTTGGACGTGCATTGAGCCTGCCCATATTTCTAAAGCAGCAGTCGTTTACAAGACAAAGCCAACCTAATTTTGCTTTGTAAATGATTGCTGCTTTCAAAATATTCAGACTTTCTGGAGTACCGTATATATGTACTACAGTGGTGCATTATCCAATTATGAAGGAGGGGGAGGAGGTCAGCCTCCTAATATTTTTTTAGCTGATTTGTAGTTTGCAGCTTTGCAGTGAAACTATTTCAACCTTTGTCAGGATTCATTGGCTATTAACATTGTATTTTTCTATGGCCTTTTCTCATTTGCTGCAAAACAGGCTTTTCTGTCTTCCACAAGGCCACAGCTCAAATATAATTTTCTTATAATTTTCTTACTCATTCAATTAATGAATCAGTCGATCTATAAATCATATTGCATACTCCACCTCTATGGCCCTGTTCTGTCCTCGGGCTTCTGATCTACAATATTTCTTGATTAATTAAAATATTCTCTCTTGGGTCATATAGTTATTGCCATCCTGTCTGCCACTGCTGTGCCGCAATGTTTCATAGCTGTGCTACTGTATATTCTCTTAAACTACTGTGTGTTTATGCCACTACTCTGTAGCTTAGTTTAGCCAGCCAGCCTTTGGCTAACATTGGTAAACAATATTGTGAGCTGCGAAGTAATCAAAATTGACTGAAAATTAATGTTATTGAGGTTAATAATACTGTAGGAACAAAAGCAGACCCACACTATGGGATTTTAGCTGTTTTTATCAATTTCAAAAAAAATCCAATTCCAAAACCAAAACACTTGTGAGGGTGGTTTTGGCAAAACCAAAACCAAAACACGATGATAAATTAGAACCAAAACCAAAATATGGGGGTCCACACACAACTCTAGTGGTTTTATTCTCTGTACTGTACTGTTTTACCCTGTATTGTCTTATTGTTTTGCCCTTTGTACAGTGCTGCCGGCCACTTGTGGCTTCCATAAAAATATACATAATAATAATAGTAATAATAATAATAAATAATAATAACTAACTGGCCCCAGAAATGTTGAAAGAGATCTGAATGTATGACTCAAATCCCAAATGGGCAAAATACAGTGCATCCGGAAAGTATTCACAGCACTTCACTTTTTCCACATTTTGTTATGTTACAGCCTTATTACAAAATGGAATAAATTACATTTTTCCCTCAAAATTGTACACACAATACCCCATAAAGACAATGAACACTTGTGATTTTTGCACATTTATTAAAAAGAAAAACTAATAAATTACATGTACATAAGTATTCACAGCCTTTGCCATGAAGCTCAAAATTGAGCTCAGGTGCATCCTATTTCCACTGATCATCCTTGAAATGTTCCTACAGCTTAATTGGAGTCCACCTGTGGAAAATTCAGTTGACTGGACATGGGGGCAGATGTATTAACCTGGAGAAGGCATAAGGAAGTGATGAACCAGTGATATGTGCAAGGTGATAAAGGCACCAGCCAGTCAGCTCCAATATGTAAATTAACAGTTAGGATCTGATTGGCTGGTGCCTTTATCACCTTGCACATATCACTGGTTTATCACTTCCTTTTGCCATCTCCAGGTTAATACATCTGCCCCATGATTTGGAAAGGCACACACCTGTCTATATAAGGTCCCACACTTGACAATGCATGTCTGAGCACAAACCAAGCATGAAGTCAAAGGAATTGTCTGTAGACTCCTGAGACAGGATTGTCTCAAGGCACAAATCTGGGGAAGGATACAGAAAAATATCTGCTGCTTTAAAGATCCCAATGAGCACAGTGGCTTTCATCATCCGTAAATGGAAGAAGTTGGGAATCACCAAGACCCTTCCTAGAGCTGGTTGGCTGTCTAAATTGAGCGATCGGGGAGAAGGGCCCTAGTCAGGGAGGTGACCAAGAACTAGAGATGTGCACCGGACATTTTTTGGGTTTTGTGTTTTGGTTTTGGATTCGGTTCCATGGCCATGTTTTGGATTCGGACGTGTTTTGGCAAAACCTCCTGAAAAATTTGTCGGATTTGGGTGTTTTTTTTCAAAAACCCCTCAAAAACAGCTTAAATCATAGAATTTGGGGGTAATTTTGATCCTATAGTTTTATTAACCTCAATAACCATAATTTCCACTCATTTCCAGTCTATTCTGAACACCTCACAATATTATTTTTAGTCCTAAAATTTGCACCGAGGTTACTGGATGACTAAGCTAAGCGACCCAAGTGGCCGGCACAAACACCTGGCCCATCTAGGAGTGGCACTCCAGTGTCAGTCAGGATGGCACTTAAAAAAAGTTGTCCCCAAACATCACATGATACAAAGATAAATAAATAAAAAGAGGTGCAAGATGGAATTGTCCTTGGGCCCTCCCACCCACCCTTATGTTGTATGAACAGGACATGCACACTATAATAAACCCATCATTTCAGCGAAAGGGTCTGCCACATGACTGTGGCTGAAATGACTGGTTGGTTTGGGCCCCCACCAAAATAAGAAGCAATCTCTCCTTGCTCAAACTGGCTCTACAGAGGCAAGATGTCCACCTCCTCCTCATCATCCGATTCCTCACCCCTTTCACTGTGTACATCCCTCTCCTCACAGAGTATTAATTCATCCCCACTGGAATCCACCATCTCAGGTCCCTGTGTACTTTCTGTAGGCAATTGCTGGTGAATGTCTTCACGGAGGAATTGATTATAATTAATTTTGATGAACATCATCTTCTCCACATTTTGTGGAAGTAACCTTGTACGCCGATCGGCTGCACTAAACACTCTTTTGGAGTACACACTGTAAGGGGGGCAACTTAGGTAAAATAAAGCCAGTTTGTGCAAGGGCCTCCAAATTGCCTCTTTTTCCTGCCAGTATACGTACGGACTGTCTGACGTGCCTACTTAGATGCGGTCACTCATATAATCCTCCACCATTCTTTCAATGGTGACAAAATCATATGCAGTGACAGTAGACGACATGTCAGTAATCGTTGGCAGGTCCTTCAGGCTGGACCAGATGTCAGCATTCGCTCCTGACTGCCCTGCATCACTGTCAGAGGGTGGGCACGGAATTCTTAGCCTTTTCCTCGCTGCCCCAGTTGCGGAAAAATGTGAAGGAGGAGCTGTTGCCGGGTCACGTTCCGCTTGAGTTGACAAGAGTCTCACCAGCAGTTCTTTGAACCTCTGCAGACTTGTGTCTGCCGGAAAGAGAGATACAACATAGGCTTTAAATCTAGGATCAAGCACGGTGGCCAAAATGTAGTGCTCTGATTTCAACAGATTGACCACCCGTGATTCCTGGTTAAGCGAATTAAAGGCTCCATCCACAAGTCCCACATGCCTAGCGGAATCGCTCCATTTTAGCTCCTCCTTCAATCTGTCCAGCTGCTTCTGCAAAAGCCTGATGAGGGGAATGACCTGACTCAGGCTGGCAGTGTTTGAACTGACTTCACATGTGGCAAGTTCAAAGGGTTGCAGAACCTTGCACAACGTTAAAATCATTCTCCACTGCGCTTGAGTCAGGTGCATTCCCCCTCCTTTGCCTATATCGTAGGGAGACGTATAGGCTTGAATGGCCTTTTGCTGCTCCTCCATCCTCTGAAGCATATAGAGGGTTGAATTCCACCTCGTTACCACCTCTTGCTTCAGCTGATGGAGGGGAAGGTTCAGGAGTGTTTGCTGGTGCTCCAGTCTTCGGCACATAGTGGCTGAAAGCCGAAAGTGGCCCGCAATTCTTCGGGCCACCGACAGCATCTCTTGCACAAATAAAACAAAGAAAGAGTGATGATCAAAGGCACCCAATAAAAATAATAAATAAAATGTGAGGAATAAAATGTGAAGAAATGGAATAAAGAAATTTAACAATACGGTCTGATTTTTTCAAACAAAGTCCTTGGGTCACTCATCTTGAGCCAAATGTCCACAACGAATATGCAAAATAAAAAACAAATGGGAAATCCAATGTGTAGTAATATTGAAACAGGTCTATTTTATGGTGTCCGGATATGGAGCCCTGGTGTAATGTTAGACTTTGATAGAAGAAAGGATAGGGTCTCACCACCAATTGAATGCAGAATAAGGCTTACCAAAACTCACATCAAGGAGAGTGAAAGAAAGCACATAAAGGTATCTTTTATCATCAATATATATAGGTACAGCGTACTCCACTCACGTGTAGGCTGAATTCATTCCACGTGTAAAGGTATCTTTAAATGATGATCCAAACGGAATTAAAAAATAGTTATTTTTCCAAAACAAAATTGACAATTAAAAATAAGCTGATCAACCTTGTATACTACTCTCAAGAGCTTGCCGGGGAATAGGAGCAGATGTAAAAAACTCCACTAACAGGATGACTGCTGTTATATTTCATCTTCCTCGCAAAGGACTGTTGGACAGTCAATTGCTTACTGGAAGTAGTTCAAGTGGTCTTCCGACTTCCCCTCTGGGATGATGATCGACTCCCAGCAGCAACAACAGCGCCAGCAGCAGTAGGCGTTACACTCAAGGCTCCATCGGAGGAATCCCAGTTAGGAGAGGACTCGTCAGACTTGCCAGTGACATGGCCTGCAGGACTATTTGCTTTCCTATCTAAGGAGGAAATTGACACTGAGGGAGTTGGTGGTGTGGTTTGCAGGAGCTTGGGTACAAGAGGAAGTGATTGAGTTGTCAGTGGACTGCTTCCGCTGTCACCCAAAGTTTTTGAACTTGTCAATGACTTCTGATGAATGCACTCCAGGTGACGTATAAGGGAGGATGTTCCTAGGTGGTTAACGTCCTTACCCCTACTTATTACAGCTTGACAAAGGCAACACACGGCTTGACACCTATTGTCCGCATTTCTGTTAAAATAATTCCACACCAAAGAGGTGATTTTTATTGTAATTTGACCAATGGCCATATACATCCCACGGATAACATGTGTCTCCCTGGGTGCCTGACTTAAACAAACCACCTCACCATCAGACTCCTCCTTGTCAATTTCCTACTCAGCGCCAGCAACACCCATATCCTCATCCTGGTGTACTTCAACAGTGACATCTTCAATTTGACTGTCAGGAACTGGACTGTGGGTGCTCCTTCCAGCACTTGCAGGGGGCGTGCAAATGGTGGAAGGCGCCACCTCTTCCCGTTCAGTGTTGGGAAGGTCAGGCATCGCAACCGACACAATTGGACTCTCCTTGGGGATTTGTGATTTAGAAGAATGCACAGTTCTTTGCTGTGCTTTTGCCAGCTTAAGTCTTTTCATTTTTCTAGCGGGAGGATGAGTGCTTCCATCCTCATGTGAAGCTGAACCACTAGCCATGAACATAGGCCAGGGCCTCTGCCGTTCCTTGCCACTCTGTGTCGTAAATGGCATATTGGCAAGTTTACGCTTCTATTCAGATGCTTTTAATTTAGATTTTTGGATTTTACATGTTCTCTACTATGACATTGGGCATCGGCCTTGGCAGACGACGTTGATGGCATTTCATCATCTCGGCCATGACTAGTGGCAGCAGCTTCAGCATGAAGTGGATCTTGATCTTTCCCTATTTTACCCTCCACATTTTTGTTCTCCATTTTTAATGTGTGGAATTATATGCCAGTAATATATCATTAGCAATGGCCTACTGTACTGTCTGTACTACTACTGCTGGTCACCAAAATGCTGCACTGTCCTACTATATACTGCTCACAACAATGCAACACGTATATGGATAGTATGCTTGACACAGAGCAGCAAGATACATCAATGGCCTACTGTACTGTACTACTGTGTATGTATACTGGTGGTCACCACAATGCTGCACTGTCTTACTATATACTGCTCACAACAACAATGCAGAACAGATATGGATAGTATTCTTGACACAGAGCTGCAAGATACAGCAATGGCCTACTGTACTGTACTACTGTATATGTATACTGGTGGTCACCACAATGCTGCACTATATTACTATATACTGCTCACAACAACAATGCAGCACAGATATGGATAGTATACTTGACACAGAGCTGCAAGATACAGCAATGGACTACTGTACTATACAACTATATACTGTTGGTCACCAAAATGCTGCACTGTCCTACTATATACTGCTCACAACAATGCAGCACAGATATGGATAATATACTTGACGCAGATTTGCAAGATACAGCAATGGCCTAATGTACTGTACTACTGTATATGTATACTGGTGGTCACCAAAATGCTGCACTGTCTTACTATATACTGCTCACAACAACAATGCAGCACAGATATGGATAGTATACTTGACACAGAGCTGCAAGATACAGCAATGGCCTACTGTACTGTACTACTGTGTATGTTTATTGGTGGTCACCACAATGCTGCACTGTCTTACTATATAATGCTCACAACAACAATGCAGCACAGATATGGATAGTATACGGTATATGGATACTTGAAGTGACACAGAACTGCAAGATACAGCAATGGCCTACTGTACTGTACTACTCTACTGGTGGTCACCAATATGCTGCACTGTACTATATATTTATATATATCCTGGTCACACAACAATGCAGCAGATATTGAGCACTGATGATCAGGATACTGTCTAGAACTGAGTCTGACACGGATCTGCAAGATGCAGCAATGGCCTACTGTACTGTACTACTACTTTAATTATATACTGTTGGTCCCCACAATGCAGCACACTGAGCACAGATATTTGCAGCACACTGAGCACAGATATGGAGCGTTTTCAGGCAGAGAACGTAGATTTTTGCAGCACACTGAGCACAGATATTTGCAGTACACTGAGCACAGATATTTGCAGCACACTGTGCACAGATACGGAGCTTTTAAGGGAGAGAACGTAGCCACGTCCTCTCCGTTCAATCTCCAATGCACGAGTGAAAATGGCGGCAACGCGCGACTCTTTATACAGAATACGAATGGCGCGAGAATCCGACAGTGGGATGATGACGTTCGGCCGCGTTCGGGTTAACCGAGCAAGGCGGGAAGATCTGAGGCTGCCTCGGACCCGTGTAAAATAGGTGAAGTTCGTGGGGGTTTGGATCTCAACGAACCGAACCCGCTCATCTCTACCAAGAACCCAATGGTCACTATGTCCGAGCTACAGCATTCCTCTGTGGGGAGAGGAGAACCTTCCAGAAGGACAATCATCTCTGCAGCAATCCACCAATCAGGCCTGTATGGTAGAGTGGCCAGACGGAAGCCACTCCTTATAAAAAATCACATGGCAACCCGCCTGGAGATTGCCAAAATGCACCTGAAGGACTCGCAGACCATGAGAAACAAAATTCTTTGGGCTGAAGTGAATGCCAAGCATCATGTTTGGGGAAACCAGGCACCACTCATCACCAGGCCAATACCATCCCTACAGTGAAGCATGGTGGTGGCAGCATCATGCTGTGGGGATGTTTTTCAGCGGCAGGAACTGGGAGACTAGTTAGGATAGAGGGAAAGATTAATGCAGCAATGTACAGAGACATCCTATATGAAAACCTGTTCAAGAGTGCTCTTGACTTCAGACTGGGGCGACAGTTCATCTTTCAGCAGGACAACGACCCTAAGCACACAGCAAAGATATCAAAGGCATGGCTTCAGGACTACTCTGTGAATGTATTTGAGTGACCCAGCCAGAGCTCAGACTTGAACCCAATTGAACATCTCTGGAGAAATCTGAAAATGACTGTGCACCGACGCTTCCTATCCAACCTGATGGAGCTTGAGAGGTGCTGCAAAGAGGAATGGGCGAAACTGCCCCTAGGTGTCCCAAGCTTGTGGCATCATATTCAAAAAGACTTGAGGCTGTAATTGCTGCTAAAGGTGCATCAACAAAGTATTGAGCAAAGGCTGTGAATACTTATGTACATGTGATTTCTTAGTTTTTTTTATTTTTTAAAAATGTGCAAAAATCTCAAAAACACTTTTTTCATGTTGTGATTATGGGGTATTGTGTGTAGAATTTTGAGGAAAAAAATAAATTTATTCCATTTGGAATAAGGCTGTAACATAACAAAATGTGGAAAAAGTGAAGCGCTGTGAATAATTTCCGTATTCCCTGTATATCCATATTGCCACTTGAATGAGCTGTCAAATTGACCTTTGTTCCTGGTATTACACCAGTGTTTTCACAGTATATCTTTCCTCTATGTATTTATTCTGTACAACAATTAGCTTTCCGTACTAATTTCATGTTTATAGATTCACTTCATAGTATCCTTCATCTTTTATTATGCTTTAGTGGCAATTTAAGTAATAAGTATTGAGGAAAATTTCCAGAGGTGTCATCAGTATTACAGATCTTTGGCACGTGTACAGATTGTCTTTCCAGCATTTGGATGCCAGCTTAGTAATCATGATGACATTTTTGAAATATTTTTTTCTGGCGCTCAGCGATATACAGTATTGTACATGTAGTTGTCACTCATTTCTGACACAGAACTGTCCTTATCTCTATGGCATCACTTAGTGCTGTAGCTTAGATTCAAGATTTGTAAGACAAACATCGTAACCACTGTGAGACAATTTTCTGCTAATTGCAGAGAAACTTTTCAGACACTGCTGTGTACATTGTCATGCTGGGATTTTTACTATTCATGCCAAATACACAATTTGTTGAAAGTTGATTTGAGGATATGTTGCAATACTTTTCCAATGACATCACTTTACTTAATGTTGTCTAAAACACGCATAAGTGACAGTGCCCTAAATGTGCCTTTCTGATTGAGTTCTTACCATTCACTGCTCTCTTAGATGAGTTAATAGTGTTTCTAATCATGAAACATTTTATAATTTTATATGCAGCAACTTTTTAGTTACATGGATGTATCTTATGAATGAATAATTTTAATGGCATCCCATTAAGTAGTACTGACCAAAGTAGTGGTTCCCACACTTTCTTGATTCACGTATCTCTAATGTTTTTCTAAAGCATCTACATTTTTATCACACCACCCTTAGGCCAAATATGTCTTTTTGAGAGATTCAGGAAAAAAATTAAATGAAGTTAGTTGTCCTTACCTTTATGTGGTTGTAGACTGGGTTGCCCTTCTGTTTATCCACATATTTTATGATTGGCAGCCATCTGCACTGGTTTGCCTATAACCTTGAGCATAAATAATTAGATTTAGTCCTGGGCCTCCAACCTGTATCAACCCTCCAAGTGACCCACAGCACCCAGTTTGGGAACCACGGCGCCAGAATATTTCACTAACAGCTATGCTTGCAACTGGATTTTTAGCCGTTACATTTGTGCCCAATGCCTGAGTAATTAAACTCATAATTATCCAATGTACATGCATTTCTCCCTGTCTGTATACCGTCTTTATTGCTGACAGTAAAGGGGTACAAGTAGTGATATTTGGTATATTTTTTACAACACACTATAGCCTTATATACCCCATGCATGGTGCAAAAGATACATCTGAAATACCGATGACATTCCCATGACACCCCCAATATACGGATGAGTTCTATAATCACATGGCATCTGCCCAGTTGCTGTGCAAAAACATCCGATTCACAGAAAGAATGATCCTTCAACTTCAACACTTTCAGTACCTGTTTGTGTGCATTTGCGTGATGCAGCACAGAACAGTCTACAGTTGCTTAATGCGGTGTATGTACAATTTGCAGGTATTGTATGCAGCTACAGGATCCATTCGAATTTGGACTGGCATCCCAATCAGAATCAGCTTCAGTGTGCTGGTGATCAGCAAATCATATCCTACTGTTAAATAACATTAACAGCCTGGTCCCAAATATACTGTCCACAGCACATACAGTATATGCAGGGTCGGTTCTAGACCTTGTGGCGCCCAGGGCGAAAGTTTCCTGTGGCGCCACTCCCCCCCCAGGTAAAAATAGGATTTTAATACCTACCAGTAAGTCCTTTTCTCTTAGTGACCCACTTCAAGAAACATGGGGTATAGATGGGATCCGCAGGAGACATGGGCACTTGAAGACTTTCAAAGGGTGTGACCTGGCTCCTCCCTCTATGCCCCTCCTCCAGACTCCAGTTTAAGGAAACTGTGCCCAGGGAGACGGACATTTCAAGGAAAAGGATTTATTGTTAAACCACGATGAGCATCTTACCAGCTCACACCTCAAGCATGCCGCAGAACATGGCATTCAATAGAACACAAGCCAACGGCATGAAGAATTTTCAGCACTATGCTGACAAAAACCGTAACACAACCTGTGTGAAACCACAACCAATAACTGCAGATACAGTACGCACTGGGACGGGCGCCCAGCATCCTCTACGGACTAAGAGAAAAGGGTATACTGGTAGGTATTAAAATCCTATTTTCTCATACGTCCTAGAGGATGCTGGGGTCACTTCAAAAACCATGGGGTTTATACCAAAGCTCTAGAATGGGCGGAAGAGTGCGGATGACTCTGCAGCACAGATTGACCAAAGTTAAGGTCAAGGTGTCAAACTTGTAGAACTTTTCAAGTGTGTTTGACCCCGACCAAGTAGCTGCTCGGCAAAGTTGCAATGCCAAAACCCCCCGGACAGCTGCCCAGGATGAGCCCACCTTTCTAGTAGAATGGGCTTTCACCGATACCGGTAACGGCATTCCAGCCATGGAATGAGCATGCTGAATGGTGTTCCAGATCCAGCATGCAATGATCTCCTTGGAAGCAGGACACCCAACCTTGTTGGGAGCATACAGGACAAACAGAGCCGCTGTTTTCCTAATCTGAGCCGTTCTGGCGACATAAAGCTTCAAAGCTCTGACTACATCCAGAGATTTTGCCTGAGCAAAGGCGTCAGAAGCCTCAGGCACCACAATAGGTTGATGTGGAAAGAGGAATCCACCTTCGGTAGAAATTGCTGACGTGTCCTCAATTCAACTCTATCTTCCTGGAAGATCAAATAAGGGCTCTTGTGAGACAAGGCCGCTAACTCAGACACCCGCCTTGCAGATGCCAAGGCCAATAGGATGACCACTTTCCAAGTGAGGAATTTCAACTCCACCTTCAGGAAAGGTGTAAACCAATGTGATTGAAGGAACTGCAACACCACATTACGATTCCAAGGTGCCCCTGGAGGCACAAAAGAAGGTTGGATGCGCAACACGTCTTTCATGCAAAACTGAACTTCCGGAAGGGAAGCTAATGGTTTCAGAAAGAAAATTGCCAATGCTGAAAACTGGACCATAATGGAGTCCAACTGCAGTCTGCATTTCCCCCAGCCTGTAGGAAACGGAGAAAAACGCCCTAACTGAAACACTTCCGTTGAAACGTTCTTAGATTCACACCAAGACACATATTTTCTCCAAAAACGGTGGTAATGTTTAAACGTTACTCCTTTCCTGGCTTGAACGAGAGTGGGGATGACTTCCTTGGGAATATCCTTTCGGGGTAGGATGTCAAATGTAGCCGCGGCAAGTCTAGGTACACACACGGTACCTACCGTAGTAGGTCCTCGCGAAGAGGAAAAGGCCAAGGATCTTTTAATGATCAACTCCTGAAGATCTGGGCACCAAGCCCTCCTTGGCCAGTCTGGGGCAGTGAAAATTGCCCGAACCGTTGTTCTTATTATCCTGAGAACTTTTGGGATCAGTGGAAGTGGAAGGAATACACTGACCGGAATAGCCACTGGGTCACCAGAGCATCTACTGCTATTGTTGAGGGTCTCTTGACCTGGAACAATTTTTCTGAAGCTTCTCGTTGAGATGAGAAGTCATCCTGTCTACTGGTGGAACTCCCCAAAGACTTGTCACCTCTGCGAAGACTTCTTGGTGGAGGTCCCACTCTCCCAGAAGTAGATCGTGTCTGCTGAGGAAGCATGCTTCCCAGTTGTCCACCGGAATGAAAATTGCCGACAGAGCCCTTACATATTTTTCTGCCCAGAGGAGGATCTTCGTCACCTCTGCCATTTCCGCTCTGCTTTTTGTTCCACCTTGCTGTTACCTTATCCAACTGGATCTGCACGGGGTGATCTTGAAGAAGATGTACCGCCTGTTGAAGGCCGTTGTAAATGGCTCTCAATTCCAGCATATTTATGTGAAGGCAGGCTTCCCGACTTTAGCATTTTTCTTGGAAGATTTTCTCTTGTGTGACAGCTCCCCAGCCTCGGAGACTTGCATCCGTGGTTACCAGGACCCAATCTTGAATCCCGAACCTGCGTCCCTCTAGTAAGTGCGAGGTGTGGAGCCACCACAGGAGCGAAATCCTGGCTTTTGGCAACAGGATTATCTTCCAGTGCATGTGTAGGTGGGAACCGGACCCCTCGTCCAACAGGACCCACTAGAACACCTTGGCAAGGAACCTGCCAACTGAATGGCCTTATAGGCCGCAACCATCTTTTCTAATGTATTGATGGATTGACACTCCAGCTGGTCTCGGAATTTGTATGACCAGACTCTGGATCTCCAGAGTCTTTTCCACTAGAAGAAAAAAATCTCTGTAGTATCTAGTATTATTCTTAAAACCGACAACCACGTCGATGGGCCATCAGTGATTCTGGCAAGTTCAGGAGCCAACCCTGTTGTTGAAGAACTGTCAGGGGGAGTGCAACGTTTTGCACCAACTGGTTTCTTGATCTCGCCGTTATCAGGAGACCGTCCCAGTATGGGATAAATGTGACTAGAGAAGGAGAACCATCATTACCGCCATCACCCTGGTGAAATTGGTAATGACCATCCTGAATAGCAAACCTCAGGTAAATCTAATGTGGAGGAAAATGTAATTAGACCTCCTTTATTTTTCAGATTGGATCTCACTGCCCTGAGAGATTGCATCTTGGATTTGAATTTCTTTAAATAGAAATTAAGGGATGTCAGCTTTAGGATTGGTCTGACCTAGTCGTCTGGCTTCGGGAGCACGAAGAGGCTTGAATAAAAGCCTACTCCCTATTGTGACAGGGTACACTAAGTCCATGACCTGATCCTAACACAACTCTTGTGTTGTGTCGCATACTACCTCCCCGTCCGGAGGAGAATCGGTAATAATGAAGAATTGTTGAGGGAAAACGCCTGGAAACTCCAGTATGCACCCTTGGGACACTATTCGTAAAACCCACGGGTCCAAGTCCGTTCCAGGACCGACTGAAAAGTTTTAGACGTGGCCCCACCGGTGTGGGCTCCCGCAAGAGAGTCCCAGCGTCATGCGGTGGATCTGGCAGAAACAGAGGATGATTTCTGCTCCTGTGACCTTGAACAGGCTGCTGACATCTTCCCTTTTCTCCTTCCTCTACCTGCAAAGAAAAAAGGGGAACCCATATCTATTGGGCCGACATGACTGCATCCGACAATTATGCGTCATCATCCGTTGTGAGGGAACATAGGCCCAGAAGGTAGACTTACCAGCGGCATCTGCCGAGATCAAATTAACTAGGCCATCACCAGGGTTCACCTTCATCGGGAAGAGACTCCATATCTTCTCGGAGTCAGCCTCAGCATTCCATTGGTGAATCCACAATGCCCTCCTAGCCGAGACCGCCATGGAATCGGCCCGCGAACCCAAGAGTCCTCTGTCCCTTGCAGTCACACGAAAGCATGCTGCAGCGTCCTTGATATGACCCAATGTAAGGAGTATCCCATCCTCCCCAGGGTATCTATAATGGATGACCAGGCAAATACTACTACTCCCCATGCGCATGTAATGGCAGGTCTAACTGACGTATGCATGGACACATAACTAGAACATAACGTAGTTTCCTATATATGATCCGCTGGCTTTGTTACAGGGCCCAGTGCAGAACAGGGGGTGACACCCACTTTATTCTATCCGCGGCGGGAAAAGAATAAACAATCGGAAACCTCTTGAGGATTTGAAATCATCTTGTCAGGACTGACCCAGACCTACTCAAACAGAGCGTTCAGCACATGAGAATGAAGAATGTTACTTCAGCAGTATTATAAATGTATTTTTATATATAAATACATATATATATATATATATATATATATACACATACAAATACTGTATACATACATATATACACACATAGACCCCTTTGTTCGGAACAGCAGGGTCCACAGTGACGTTAATACGTCCTTATTATGTTCTAATCATGTACTAAATGCTCTCTTTTTTTTTTTTTTTTTTTGGATCTCCTCAGGAAGCATTATGGTCGACACCGGAATTAGCATCTGTGTCGGTATAAGGGAGTAGTAACTGGGCAAAACAACCTGTTTGCGACCTGAGGGGTCTGAGGAAAATATAGCTATGAACAAGACATCCATAGATATTCCTGTGTCTACTGCACTGATTTATTCAACCTTACTCTCATATATATATATATATATATATATATATATACTAGAGATGAGCGCCGGAAATTTTTCGGGTTTTGTGTTTTGGTTTTGGGTTCGGTTCCGCGGCCGTGTTTTGGGTTCGACCGCGTTTTGGCAAAACCTCACCGAATTTTTTTTGTCGGATTCGGGTGTGTTTTGGATTCAGGTGTTTTTTTCAAAAAACCCTAAAAAACAGCTTAAATCATAGAATTTGGGGGTAATTTTGATCCCAAAGTATTATTAACCTCAAAAAACATAATTTACACTCATTTTCAGCCTATTCTGAACACATCACACCTCACAATATTATTTTTAGTCCTAAAATTTGCACCGAGGTCGCTGTGTGAGTAAGATAAGCGACCCTAGTGGCCGACACAAACACCGGGCCCATCTAGGAGTGGCACTGCAGTGTCACGCAGGATGTCCCTTCCAAAAAACCCTCCCCAAACAGCACATGACGCAAAGAAAAAAAGAGGCGCAATGAGGTAGCTGTGTGAGTAAGATTAGCGACCCTAGTGGCCGACACAAACACCGGGCCCATCTAGGAGTGGCACTGCAGTGTCACGCTGGATGTCCCTTCCAAAAAACCCTCCCCAAACAGCACATGACGCAAAGAAAAAAAGAGGCGCAATGAGGTAGCTGACTGTGTGAGAAAGATAAGCGACCCTAGTGGCCGACACAAACACCGGGCCCATCTAGGAGTGGCACTGCAGTGTCACGCAGGATGTCCCTTCCAAAAAACCCTCCCCAAACAGCACATGACGCAAAGAAAAAAAGAGGCGCAATGAGGTAGCTGACTGTGTGAGAAAGATAAGCGACCCTAGTGGCCGACACAAACACCGGGCCCATCTAGGAGTGGCACTGCAGTGTCACGCAGGATGTCCCTTCCAAAAAACCCTCCCCAAACAGCACATGACGCAAAGAAAAAAAGAGGCGCAATGAGGTAGCTGTGTGAGTAAGATTAGCGACCCTAGTGGCCGACACAAACACCGGGCCCATCTAGGAGTGGCACTGCAGTGTCACGCAGGATGTCCCTTCCAAAAAACCCTCCCCAAACAGCACATGACGCAAAGAAAAAAAGAGGCGCAATGAGGTAGCTGACTGTGTGAGAAAGATAAGCGACCCTAGTGGCCGACACAAACACCGGGCCCATCTAGGAGTGGCACTGCAGTGTCACGCAGGATGTCCCTTCCAAAAAACCCTCCCCAAACAGCACATGACGCAAAGAAAAAGAAAAGAAAAAAGAGGTGCAAGATGGAATTGTCCTTGGGCCCTTCCCACCCACCCTTATGTTGTATAAACAAAACAGGACATGCACACTTTAACCAACCCATCATTTCAGTGACAGGGTCTGCCACACGACTGTGACTGAAATGACGGGTTGGTTTGGACCCCCACCAAAAAAGAAGCAATTAATCTCTCCTTGCACAAACTGGCTCTACAGAGGCAAGATGTCCACCTCATCATCATCCTCCGATATATCACCGTGTACATCCCCCTCCTCACAGATTATCAATTCGTCCCCACATGTCAGCTCCCTGTGTACTTTGTGGAGGCAATTGCTGCTGGTCAATGTCTCCGCGGAGGAATTGATTATAATTCATTTTAATGAACATCATCTTCTCCACATTTTCTGGATGTAACCTCGTACGCCGATTGCTGACAAGGTGAGCGGCGGCACTAAACACTCTTTCGGAGTACACACTTGTGGGAGGGCAACTTAGGTAGAATAAAGCCAGTTTGTGCAAGGGCCTCCAAATTGCCTCTTTTTCCTGCCAGTATAAGTACGGACTGTGTGACGTGCCTACTTGGATGCGGTCACTCATATAATCCTCCACCATTCTATCAATGGTGATAGAATCATATGCAGTGACAGTAGACGACATGTCCGTAATGGTTGTCAGGTCCTTCAGTCCGGACCAGATGTCAGCATCAGCAGTCGCTCCAGACTGCCCTGCATCACCGCCAGCGGGTGGGCTCGGAATTCTGAGCCTTTTCCTCGCAGCCCCAGTTGCGGGAGAATGTGAAGGAGGAGATGTTGACAGGTCGCGTTCCGCTTGACTTGACAATTTTCTCACCAGCAGGTCTTTGAAACCCAGCAGACTTGTGTGCGCCGGAAAGAGAGATCCAAGGTAGGTTTTAAATCTAGGATCGAGCACGGTGGCCAAAATGTAGTGCTCTGATTTCAACAGATTGACCACCCGTGAATCCTTGTTAAGCGAATTAAGGGCTCCATCCACAAGTCCCACATGCCTAGCGGAATCGCTCTGTCTTAGCTCCTCCTTCAATGTCTCCAGCTTCTTCTGCAAAAGCCTGATGAGGGGAATGACCTGACTCAGGCTGGCAGTGTCTGAACTGACTTCACGTGTGGCAAGTTCAAAAGGTTGCAGAACCTTGCACAACGTTGAAATCATTCTCCACTGCGCTTGAGACAGGTGCATTCCACCTCCTATATCGTGGTCAGTTGTATAGGCTTGAATGGCCTTTTGCTGCTCCTCCAACCTCTGAAGCATATAGAGGGTTGAATTCCACCTCGTTACCACCTCCTGCTTCAGATGATGGCAGGGCAGGTTCAGGCGTTTTTGGTGGTGCTCCAGTCTTCTGTACGTGCTGCCTGTACGCCGAAAGTGTCCCGCAATTTTTCTGGCCACCGACAGCATCTCTTGCACGCCCCTGTCGTTTTTTAAAAAATTCTGCACCACCAAATTCAAGGTATGTGCAAAACATGGGACGTGCTGGAATTTGCCCAGATGTAATGCACGCACAATATTGCTGGCGTTGTCCGATGCCACAAATCCACAGGAGAGTCCAATTGGGGTAAGCCATTCCGCGATGATCTTCCTCAGTTGCCGTAAGAGGTTTTCAGCTGTGTGCGTATTCTGGAAACCGGTGATACAAAGCGTAGCCTGCCTAGGAACGAGTTGGCGTTTGCGAGATGCTGCTACTGGTGCCGCCGCTGCTGTTCTTGCGGCGGGAGTCCATACATCTACCCAGTGGGCTGTCACAGTCATATAGTCCTGACCCTGCCCTGCTCCACTTGTCCACATGTCCGTGGTTAAGTGGACATTGGGTACAGCTGCATTTTTTAGGACACTGGTGACTCTTTTTCTGAGGTCTGTGTACATTTTCGGTATCGCAACCCTAGAGAAATGGAACCTAGATGGTATTTGGTACCGGGGACACAGTACCTCCAACAAGTCTTTAGTTGGCTCTGCAGTAATGATGGATACCGGAACCACGTTTCTCACCACCCAGGATGTCAAGGCCTCAGTTATCCGCTTTGCAGTAGGATGACTGCTGTGATATTTAATCTTCCTCGCAAATGACTGTTGGACAGTCAATTGCTTGGTGGAAGTAGTAAAAGTGGTCTTACGACTTCCTCTCTGGGATGACCATCGACTCCCAGCAGCAACAACAGCAGCGCCAGCAGCAGTAGGCGTTACACGCAAGGATGCATCGGAGGAATCCCAGGCAGGAGAGGAATCGTCAGAATTGCCAGTGACATGGCCTGCAGGACTATTGGCATTCCTGGGGAAGGAGGAAATTGACACTGAGGGAGTTGGTGGGGTGGTTTGCGTGAGCTTGGTTACAAGAGGAAGGGATTTACTGGTCAGTGGACTGCTTCCGCTGTCACCCAAAGTTTTTGAACTTGTCACTGACTTATTATGAATGCGCTGCAGGTGACGTATAAGGGAGGATGTTCCGAGGTGGTTAACGTCCTTACCCCTACTTATTACAGCTTGACAAAGGGAACACACGGCTTGACACCTGTTGTCCGCATTTCTGGTGAAATACCTCCACACCGAAGAGCTGATTTTTTTGGTATTTTCACCTGGCATGTCAACGGCCATATTCGTCCCACGGACAACAGGTGTCTCCCCGGGTGCCTGACTTAAACAAACCACCTCACCATCAGAATCCTCCTTGTCAATTTCCTCCCCAGCGCCAGCAACACCCATATCCTCCTCATCCTGGTGGACTTCAACACTGACATCTTCAATCTCACTATCAGGAACTGGACTGCGGGTGCTCCTTCCAGCACTTGCAGGGGGCGTGCAAATGGTGGAAGGCGCATGCTCTTCACATCCAGTGTTGGGAAGGTCAGGCATCGCAACCGACACAATTGGACTCTCCTTGTGGATTTGGGATTTCGAAGAACGCACAGTTCTTTGCTGTGCTTTTGCCAGCTTGAGTCGTTTCATTTTTCTAGCGAGAGGCTGAGTGCTTCCATCCTCATGTGAAGCTGAACCACTAGCCATGAACATAGGCCAGGGCCTCAGCCGTTCCTTGCCACTCCGTGTGGTAAATGGCATATTGGCAAGTTTACGCTTCTCCTCCGACAATTTTAGTTTAGGTTTTGGAGTCCTTTTTTTTCTGATATTTGGTGTTTTGGATTTGACATGCTCTGTACTATGACATTGGGCATCGGCCTTGGCAGACGACGTTGCTGGCATTTCATCGTCTCGGCCATGACTAGTGGCAGCAGCTTCAGCACGAGGTGGAAGTGGATCTTGATCTTTCCCTAATTTTGGAACCTCAACTTTTTTGTTCTCCATATTTTATAGGCAGAACTAAAAGGCACCTCAGGTAAACAATGGAGATGGATGGATTGGATACTAGTATACAATTATGGACGGACTGCCACGGTTAGGTGGTATAAAAAAACCACGGTTAGGTGGTATATATTATAATAATAATACAATTATGGATGGACGGACTGCCTGCCGACTGCCGACACAGAGGTAGCCACAGCCGTGAACTACCGCACTGTACACTGGTTGATAAAGAGATAGTAGTATACTCGTAACAACTAGTATGACACTATGACGACGGTATAAAGAAAGAAAAAAAAATACCACGGTTAGGTGGTATATATTATAATAATAATACAATTATGGATGGACGGACTGCCTGCCGACTGCCGACACAGAGGTAGCCACAGCCGTGAACTACCGCACTGTACACTGGTTGATAAAGAGATAGTAGTATACTCGTAACAACTAGTATGACACTATGACGACGGTATAAAGAATGAAAAAAAAACCACGGTTAGGTGGTATATATTATAATAATAATACAATTATGGATGGACGGACTGCCTGCCGACTGCCGACACAGAGGTAGCCCCAGCCGTGAACTACCGCACTGTACACTGGTTGATAAAGAGATAGTAGTATACTCGTAACAACTAGTATGACACTATGACGACGGTATAAAGAATGAAAAAAAAACCACGGTTAGGTGGTATATATTATAATAATAATACAATTATGGATGGACGGACTGCCTGCCGACTGCCGACACAGAGGTAGCCACAGCCGTGAACTACCGCACTGTACACTGGTTGATAAAGAGATAGTAGTATACTCGTAACAACTAGTATGACACTATGACGACGGTATAAAGAATGAAAAAAAAACCACGGTTAGGTGGTATATATTATAATAATAATACAATTATGGATGGACGGACTGCCTGCCGACTGCCGACACAGAGGTAGCCACAGCCGTGAACTACCGCACTGTACACTGGTTGATAAAGAGATAGTAGTATACTCGTAACAACTAGTATGACACTATGACGACGGTATAAAGAATGAAAAAAAAAACACGGTTAGGTGGTATATATTATAATAATAATACAATTATGGATGGACGGACTGCCTGCCGACTGCCGACACAGAGGTAGCCACAGCCGTGAACTACCGCACTGTACACTGGTTGATAAAGAGATAGTAGTATACTCGTAACAACTAGTATGACACTATGACGGTATAAAGAATGAAAAAAAAACCACGGTTAGGTGGTATATATTATAATAATAATACAATTATGGATGGACGGACTGCCTGCCGACTGCCGACACAGAGGTAGCCACAGCCGTGAACTACCGCACTGTACACTGGTTGATAAAGAGATAGTAGTATACTCGTAACAACTAGTATGACACTATGACGACGGTATAAAGAAAGAAAAAAAAATACCACGGTTAGGTGGTATATATTGTAATACAATTATGGATGGACGGACTGCCTGCCGAGTTCCGACTGCCGACACAGAGGTAGCCACAGCCGTGAACTACCGCACTGTACTGTGTCTGCTGCTAATATAGACTGGTTGATAAAGAGATAGTATACAATACATACAACAATATACTACTATACTGGTGGTCAGGCACTGGTCACCACTAGTCACACTGGCAGTGGCACTCCTGCAGCAAAAGTGTGCACTGTTTAATTTTAAATTAATATAATATTATGTACTCCTGGGGGCTCCTGCTATAACAACCTGCAGTGCTCCCCAGTCTCCCCCACAATTATTATAAGCTTTGCCTTTTATACATTGATGTGCAGCACACTGGGCTGAGCTGAGTGCACACAGACTGAGTCACACTGTGTGACTGGCTGCTGCTGTGTATCGTTTTTTTTCAGGCAGAGAACGGATATAGCAGAGAACGGATATATTATATTAAAATAAATAAAAGTTAACTAACAACAACTGCACTGGTCACTGTGGTAAACTCTGTCTGACTCTGCACAATCTCTCTCTCTCTTCTAATCTAATTTCTAATGGAGAGGACGCCAGCCACGTCCTCTCCCTATCAATCTCAATGCACGTGTGAAAATGGCGGCGACGCGCGGCTCCTTATATAGAATCCGAGTCTCGCGAGAATCCGACAGCGTCATGATGACGTTCGGGCGCGCTCGGGTTAACCGAGCAAGGCGGGAGGATCCGAGTCTGCTCGGACCCGTGAAAAAAACATGAAGTTCGTGCGGGTTCGGTTTCAGAGAAACCGAACCCGCTCATCTCTAATATATACACACACACACACATAGCCCTTTCTGATATGCTATCCTAATATAGTTTTCACTTGGGAAAAATATTCATCCATCTGCACGTTGACACACATGTACCAAGTACCATCAGGAGTCGGCCGTGCAGACAGGGTCACTCCCACAGCCGTTTGTGGGAAGCACTCCACTTCAGACATGCCGACACACGTGTACCAAACATGTCAGAGAGACACAGATAGAGTTTGCCAGCTCATAACCCAGCGCTTAATCAACAGTTCTGAACATTATAGAATGCCCTCAAACCTGCAGCGCTTTTATATTAAACATATATTGCACCAATTTGACTGTGCCCCCCCCCTCCGTTTTGCACCCTGATACATTCAGCAGTGTGAGGAAGGACCAGTGTCTCTGCAATAGAAAATGTCGCTGGCTGTGTGAGCTGTGAGGGCTAAGCCCCGCCCCTGTAATGGCGCGCTTCAGTCCCGCTATTTTAGTTAAAATCTTTATACTGGCGGGGGTTAGGACAGTGCCCCAGCACCTATGTCCCCTGTTGCCAGTCTTATGATTGAAGTATATATGCTGCCCAGGGCACCCCTCCCCCCCCCGCACCCTGCACCCTGGAGTGCCTCTGTGTGTGGGAGCATGGCGCACAGTGTGCGATCGGTGTGCGGTACCTCAGAGGCCGTCACTGAAGTCTTCTTTGCTTCTTCTACTCACCTGTCTTCTGACTTCTGGCTCTGCAAGGGGGGTGACGGCCAGCTCTGGGAATGAGCTCCTAGGCGTACCTAGTGATCAAACCCTCAGGAGCTAATGGTGTCCTGTAGCTAAAGAAGCAGAGCCTTGAAACTCACAGAAGTAGGTCTGACTTCTCTTCCCTAAGTCCCACGAAGCAGGGAGACTGTTGCCAGCAGTTCTCCATGAAAATAAAAAACCTAACAAGTCTTTTTTAGAGAAACTCAGTAGAGCTCCTCAGAGTGCATCCAGTCTCACTGGGCACAGTTTCTAAAGTGGAGTCTGGAGGAGGGGCATAGAGGGAAGAGCCAGGTCACACCCTTTGAAAGTCTCAAAGTGCCCATGCCTCCTGCGGATCCCGTCTATACCCCATGGTTCTTGAAGTGACCCCAGCATCCTCTAGGATGTATGAGAAATACAGTTGGTGCACGCTGAGGGCGCGCGCCCCAAACAGGAGCTTGACTTCTTCATAGGGAGGGGGCGTGGCTTCTTCATAGGCAAGGGTCATGCCCACAGTTATCCCCTTGTACTTGTGCCCCCCTGTAGCTATGCCCCCAGTAGTTGTGCCCCCAGTAGTAGTACTCACAGCAGCTGTTTCCCCAGCAGCTGTGCCCCCAGTTAATTTCCCCCAGTAGCTGTTCCCCCTGTAGCAGTGCCCACTTTAGTAGTGTCCCTTGTAGTTGTGCCTCTTGTAGCTGTGCCCCCAGTAGCAGTGCCCCCTGTAGTAGTGCCACTAATAGCTGTGTCCCTTGTAGCTGTGCCGCCAGTTGATTTGCACCCTGTAGCAGTGCCCCCTGTAGTTGTGCCCCTGATTTGCCCCAGTAGCTGTGCCCCCAGTAGTTGTGCTCCCTTTAGTAGTGCCCCCTGTAGTTGTGTCCCTAGCAGTTGTGCCCCCTGTAGCAGTGCCACCTGTAGTAGTGGCCGCAGTAGCTGTGCCCCTTGTAGCTGTGCCCCCAGTAGCTGTTCCCCCTATAGCAGTGCCCCCAGTATGTGCCCCCTGTAGTTGTGCCCCCTGTAGATTTGCCCCCAGTAGCTGTGCCCCTTGTAGCTGTGGCCCCTGTATATGCCCCCTGTAGTAGTGCCCCCAGTAGCAGTGCACCCTGTAGCTGTGCCCCCAGTATGTGCCCCCTATTGTAGCGCCGCTTTGAAACCCTAAAATAAAAACAACAAACAAACCAAAACACAATACTTACCAGCCTCGCTCCTGCTTCTGGACCACTGCTGCCGCTGCTGTCTCCGGGCACCAGCTCCTCTCTATGGGAGAGATGTCATGATGTCTCTCCCATAGCAGTGCTGCACTGACACTAGGGGTCAATTTTGACCTCTAGCATCAGTCAGCGATGCCGGCTGCAGTGGGCGCCGTGCAGCTGGGGGCCGGGGAGCGGGGAGGGAAAGAGGGTAGATTAGTAACAGCTCTTGCCACGGTGGCAGCGGCGACCTCGGGGTAGCGGTGTCCCGGGCAAAAAGCCTGCTTGCCCATGGCAAGAGCCGCTACTGAGTATATGCCTGATTAGAAACATACAGTGAGGAGAGATTTACGAAGGTGCAGTTTCACAAATTCTCAGTTTTTCATGCATTTGATGTGCATCAGTCAGCATGGAATAACCCTATTTACCCAGTGGAAACCATTAGGTGAAGTAACATTTTCAAAACCCTGCAGATTTTGCTATTTCAGTGCCATCTTTACCAAGGTTTTTTTCAGAGAATTAATAGCATGCTGTTCTACTATTGACGGAATTTTTCTTATGATTTTTGAATATAAATGTGGTGCCAACATTTTTTAATTTCACCTTCACTATATAGTTTAAAACTTTATTTCTCCTCTCTTTCCTATATTGCCCTATATTGGGTATTATAACTACACCATCCTATTACACCCTTTTTCTTTCCATTTTTGTTCTTCTTATAATCAAGACTCTATCCTGTTTAAGATGTGTGATGGTTTTTAGCTTTAACCTTTTAAAGTGTACCTATTAAAATTTTGATTTTTGTAGGTACATATGAGGGGTGTGCAATAAGTTTCTGGATGCACAAAAAATATTATATTTGATTCAGGTATTGTTACTGAATCAAACTGAAAGAGCAGCAGGAGTAGGAGACATAGTAGTGATGGGAGACTTTAACTATCCCGAGATAAACTGGAAAATCAATTCATGTGATACTGCTAGGGGCAATGTGTTTTTAAACACGCTAAATGATAACTACTTAGTTCAATTAATCGAGGAACCAACTAGGTACAATGCAATCTTAGACCTGGTATTAACTAACAATGGGGAATTGGTATCAAATATTGAAGTAGGAGAGCCCATAGGTAACAGCGACCACAATATGGTCACATTCAATATCAGTTTTCATAATCCATCCTATACTGGCTCAACTAGGACTCTAAACTTTAGCAAAGCCAACGTTGACATGATGAAGGAAGCGTTAAGGGACATTGAATGGGAAATTATGTTTCAAGGAAAAAATACTACTGAGAAATGGGATGTATTAAAATCACTGCTAATTAATAATACTCATAAATTTATTCCCACCAGCAGCAAAAAAAGGAATAAAATCCCAAACCAATGTGGTTTAACAAATATAAAGGAATTAATGGACAAAAAAAGATGAGCTTTTAAAAAATACAAATCTGAGGGGGATGCGGAGTCATTCCAGCACTATGAAGACTGTAACAAAATATGCAAAAAAGGAATGAGTGGCTAAAGTAGAAAATGAAAAACTAGTAGCAAAGGAAAGGAAAGCAAAGTGAATCCCAATTTGTTTAAGTTAATCAACAGCAAGAGAGAGTATAGGCCCTTTAAAGGACAAGAGGGGAGTCTTAATCAAAAATAATAATGACATAGCAAACAAACTAAACAAGTTTTTTTTCAACGGTATTTACCAGAGAGGACCAAATGCTGGGTCTAATAAAAAATCTCAACAGAGATAATGTCCCACTGCTAAATACTTATTTATGTGAGGGGTTAGTCTGTGACCGATTAAAAAAGTTAAAGATTAATAAGTCACCTGGTCCAGATGGAATTCACCCGAGAGTTCTTATGGAGCTGCACGCTGAACTAGCAAGACCTCTATTTTTGATCTTCATGGATTCGGTTAAATCGGGTATGGTTCCCAAAGACTGGCGTATAGTGGAGGTAGTGCCGATATTCAAAAAGGGGAGCAAAGCTGAACCAGGTAATTATAGACCAGTTAGTCTTACATCTATAGTGGGTAAAGTATTGGAAGGTATTCTAAGGGACAGTATTCAAAAGTTTCTTGAAGCAAATAAGGTCATTAAAAAGAACCAACATGGATTTGTGAAAGACAGATTATGTCAAACCAACTTACTTGGCTTTTATGAAACAGTAAGTGCGAACCTTGATCAGGGTAAGGAGGTGGATGTAATCTTTTTAGACTTTTTCAAAGCTTTCGATACTGTACCACACATGCGTCTTATCTATAAGCTACAAGAAATAGTGCTAGGGAGCACTTGGGTTAGTAATTGGTTAGATAATAGGTAGCAGCGTGTTGTGGTCAATGGATCATTTTCAAATTGGACTAAAGTACTAAGTGGTGTGCCACAAGGGCCTGTACTTGGACCACTTTTGTTCAACATTTTCATCAACGGCCTAACAGTAGGTCTAGAGAGCATGGTGTCAATTTTCGCAGATGACACCAAATTGTGTAAGGTTATAAATACGGAGGGGGATGCTGAGTCTCTTCAGAATGACTTAACTAAACTGGAAGCATGGGCGGCAAAATGGAGAATGAAATTCAACACAGACAAGTGTAAGGTAATGCACTGTGGGGGCAAGACCAAAAATAACACCTACATACTAAATGGGGTAATATTAGGGGATTCTGTACTGGAAAAAGACTTAGGGGTTCACATAGATAACAAATTAAGCAGCAGTACCAAAAGTAGGAGTGCAGCAAAGAAGGCAAAGAAGATATTAGCATGCATAAAACGGGAATTGATGCAAGGGACGATAGTATTATACTCCCATTATATAAATCATTAGTGAGGCCACATCTTGAATACTAATATATAAGGGGTCAATACACAGAGCTTGGGAGGGACCTGTTTTCTATAAGATCAGCACAGAGGACACGTGGTCACTCGCTTAGGTTAGAGGAGAGGAGTTTCTGCACATTGAGGCGAAAAGGTTTTTTCACAGTAAGGACAATACGTGTTTGGAATTCCCTGCCTGAGAGAGTAGTCACAGCGGACTCAGTCAACACCTTTAAGAATGGGTTAGATAAATTCCTATTGGATAAAGATATTCAGGGTTATGGTGCGTAGTCATGCATTATAGTTAATATAACTAATCCTAATATAAAATAACTAGTCCTATAATAGGACTGCACAGGAGACCACAAATAGGTTGAACTCGATGGACAATTGTCTTTTTTCAACCTTAGTTACTATGTTACTATGTAAGAGAACATTATCTTGTTTCAAAGGATTTGCCAGAGAAGTCTATGCATACTGTTGTTGCATGCACTCAAACCATTTGGTGAAGCAGCCGGCCCAGTCCAAAGAAGGTAAGTCTTCTATATGCTGGATGAAGGACTCCACTGCAGCTTCTGGTGACACAAAACAAATACTACATATCTTACACTTGATTTGTGGGAACACGAAGAAGTCGCAGGGGGTAAGGTCTGGACTGCTATGGCTCCTGGATCAAGCTCCTGGATGCGTTCATAGGCCAGAAAACCCACCTCCTTCCTGGACATGTGGGCAGGTGCATTGTCATGATGAAGAAGGGCAACACAAGCGCAAGATCTTGGAAGGCACCTGGATCAGCCCCCAGTGACGGTGCGCTAATGCACAAGTGGTACGGTAACTACATGAGTAGTCTTGGCCACAAAAACAGTCACAATCTACTTGGCCACACTGTGCTCACGGGAAAACTTCAGTAGCAGCGCACCTCCAACTGGGGTCCACTGGGCCAACTGTTGTTTGGTCTCAGGGCTGAAACTGTAGATCCAGGATTCATTGTTACTGATGATCTCCCAAACAGAGTTTGAGCGACTGCTATCAAACCTGGCTGTTAAGTTGCTGTACCAGGTCACCCGAGCCTCCTTCTGCTCTCGAGACAGCTTATGGTGCATTCAGCATGCTGAAACCTTGCTCAGGCCAAGAATTTCGTGGAGTATCAAGCAGATGGATACAATAGGATGCCTATCTACTTCTCTAACTGGACCATGGTTACAATGGACGTCCATCTCAACTATGGTCCGCACAGCAGCAATGTTGTCCTCAGTATGGTGGACACAGGTCACCTGCAGAGCTCCTCATCTTCTATGGGCTGTCTCCAGAACTGAAATTCTGGCAACCATTAACACACAATGGTTCGGAACGGTGCATCCTCCCTAAAAGTAGCTCGCAGTCGGTCAAAATTCTCCTACTGTCACAGACCACTCTTGTAGTCATAGAATATCATGGCTCCCAAGTGGCCACTGTTGCACTCCATAATGAGTTAGTGAAGAAAGTGAACATGCTGACTTCTTTGGTGTGCAGTGCTACTTATGTACGGTTCTGTGCCTTGACATTTCACAAGGATTTTAGTCAGAGATTATAGTTCACAACCAGATAGTCAGATTGTGTCTACCTACAGTATGCACTGAACTCGGAAATTTATTGCACACCCCTCGTAAAGTACTTTACTTCATTTATAAATCTATGGTCATATGGTTAGATGCAAGCAAAATATGTGCAGGTATGAATATGCACATTTGTGTATGTTCACATTGTGGACATGTGCAGTGTGAAGTCATGTAGGATTTGCTACCCAGCCTTTCACAGCAGTCTCTCTGCATTGGCCCCACTATGTTTGTGAGTGTAATAAACATTTTACAAATAATTACCCACATGCTTGTAATGTTTGAAATATACACTATTTGAATAAAGGGAATGAGCTGACATAATTGCACTGCAGTATATTGCTTTGTGCTACTATCTGTGTTTCTGTGCTATACAATTACTATTATTATTGTACACAATACAGAGATTAACTATACCAAAATCATACACCAAATACTCGGCAAAAGGAAGGATAGAGAGGCTCATCATAACCAGTGATAGCAAATAATTAAAATTTGCATGTGGAGAGGTGGGAGAATTAGGAAGTAAATAGGATTTAATGATCCTGTTCCCATCAAATGAGTTGACCAGAGATTCACTAATGACAGGGATACTGCTAGGACAAAATGAGTTAAGAAGGGTTTACAGTCAGAGGGAGGGGAAGGAGTGTATCCAGGAGGATTAACTGGGAAAGAGAGTAGGTTATACTGTTGGTCAGCGGTGTAGAGTAATGAGTTATGAGTTGGGCAGGTAGGCTTTTATGAAGAGGTAAGATTTAAGGACTCATATGAATGTGTGGTTACTGGAAGAAAGTCTGATAATGTGAGGTAGTGAACTCCAAAGTAATGGGCCAGCATCGTAGAAATCATAAAATCCGGAGTAAGACGAGAGAGCAAGAGTTGAGGTGAGGTGAAGGTGCAGAGATGGTGCAGTGAGTGTTAACATACATTAGGTAGGAGAAGAAAGGGAGCGTTGCATGATTGAGGGCTTTATATGTGAGGGTGAGGAGCTTAAATTGTACTCAAAGGTGGATGGGGTGCCTGTGCAGTAGTTGGAAGAGTGGTGATATGCAGAAAAAAAGGAAATTGCAGTTGCACTCTCTAAGCACTAAGGCCATGTACACACTACAATGATATCAGCATGATTTGTTGTTTCTAGGCAAATCGTAATTACAAATTGTGCAAATCATGCAGTGTGTACCTGTGATTGCAAGCTCCCACAGGTCATTAACAAAATCTTCTGGTTGATCATGTTGCACGGTCAGTCAGAAGATATCATTAATGATGACATGCTGAAGAATGCTACATGTTACAGTGTCCTGACGCATGACTGCATTGTGCAGTGTGTACACACGGTATGTATGTTTTCCCGGCTAGCATATCAGCAAGGAACACATCATTCTGCTGTGTACCCAGCATAAGAATACTAGGTAAAGCCTCTCCCATAAAACTAAAGTATATGGAGACTCTCCAAAGACTTGTAGTATGCCCATTTTTGAAAATGAGCACAATTAGCTACTGTAGTTGGCTCTGATTATGGAACGGTGGTACCATGTTGAACAACCGATTGCTACAATTGGGTAGTGGATGGATAGTGCTTCGATGTACTAGCTTGTACATTGAAATAATAGGAATTAGAAACCTCAAAATTTCATCTTCTACTGTACTTTCTATGTAAGTGAATTATTCATCTCACCTGGTATCTAAAGTACAGTATGTATAAAATGTATTTTATGGGTTTATTGCAGTGTTTAAGATATAGCATATTATATTTGGCTCATCTTTTTGTTCCTAAATCACTTTGAAATCACTAATGTAGTCTGAACATAAAAAATAGCCTGTCAGATGCTTGATGATGTATGGGTTTTAATTGTAACAAATCGCCCATGATTAATTCAATAAGAATTTTTAATGAAATGCACTAGTAACTTTGTAACTGTTAATCACTCCAGGTGGTTAAGCAAAATAGCATGGTTAAGACCATAAAGCCCTTAATTTAGCAAAGTGCTAATTGGGATCCACACTATAGAAAGGATGGTGAAAGCAAAAAAGATTTGAAAACAAAATTCTACTGATCATTTATGCAATCAATAATAACATAAAATAGGAACAATATATAACATGTATAATAACTAATGTTTATGATAGTTTTGTATATGTCATCATACCTCTGTTATTTTATAAATCTTTTAGTTGATAATGATGCAAAATGAGTGTACTAATATTTATAAGGAAACACATATAAACCCTGATTTATGATGTGATGCTTAAAATGTATATTTATATAAAATTAATAACATTTATATTTTTAAGGCGGTACACAAGGAGATGCACTTTTGCTATGTATATCTTTTGTTTAGCCTGTCACTGTTTCTGTAATCTCCAGTGACTCACAGGGCAGGCTGTGCTAATGTAGTAGGGTTGGGACGTGAAACTTACTTTTCATTTGTAATTTTTTAAATATTCTCAGTATTTTTACTGTTAAAAATTATTACTTTGGCTCTATGCGTAATAAAACTTTTTAGCAAGGTCAAATAATTGTTTCTGTGATTGTAGTGGTGACTCTATCAATTCCGTTAGATTCCTCACCTGCTTTAACCCGAGACCAGATGAACAATACTTCTTGAATTTATTTTGAAAGCCTTTGCTGCTGGATGCCCTGGAACTTCTGTACAATGTCTGTTTTACAATATAACAAATTGTGAATTCATTTCTTTATATAACATATCAATTTTAAGGATGTAATGTACTGCGGATTGTGGTGAACTCTTTCTGAAATATTGCACTAAATGACTGTATTGGCAAAGGTGTATGTCACTTTTATACACACTTTAAAGGTTCCTTTAACTCTTTGGTAAACTGAGTCCATCGCTTATATTCAATAAACACGCTGTACAGTACTTGATAAAGAAACATTATATTCTTAATTCCCTTATTTTGAGAATTGCTTCCTTATGCATTGTGTGTTCACAGAGACAACTGACTTATAGCAAAGGTTTCAAAACACCTAACAGTAGGTGAGTGAGAACACATGTATTAAAACACCTTTAGATGTATGTGCCATACAGGAGTGTGGTATGTTAGGACGACAGCTATCATGTTGAAATTAGCATTTTAACCTTATTCCTAACCCAAATCCCTAATCCTCCCCGTAGAGCCTAACCCTAATACCTCCCCCCTTCCCATACACACACACACACACACACACACATACACACACACACCCTAACTTTCACCTTCCCGGTGGTGCTCCACTATAACAATTGCCATTCTCAGAGTGTCGACATTTTACATGGTAGCATTTCACGTTAAGATTTAACGTTATGATTTAACATTGTGAACATGTTGACATTCTGAGGATGTTGATATGGTGCCTGTTGACATGTTGAATCATGACAACATTCTAGTCTAGACATTGTGTTGTTGACATCAATGTTGTCATGGTAACTGTTGACAATGTGACTTGATCCCCCACACAGAGAGCTCTATTTTATTTTTCATATTTTGGGGGTAAATAAAAATATGAGACTTATCTTTTATATATATAAAAAAAAAAGGCTAAATGATTTAGGTGATGGCAATAATCATGGCACAATATCACACTATTTAATGCTTTATTACTTGTTTTCTGTTTATGTGTTTGTGCACTAAAGTGCCAAATCTCCCTCTGGATGCGATTTATAGATTTGTGTTCTCCATGGTATATATTTGAACTTCCACCTAATTTTATGTTATTTAAATTGAAGGTTTATTCTAATATATTGGTGATAGTTTTCTTATTACCAAAGCCAAGTGATCAAAATAAAACTGGAAGGAATGCAAGATGGATCTCCATGTTTGTATAAGACATTAAACTGCCTCAACATCATCACCATCAAGACAAATAAATGATTCCCCTAGTTTGGCAGTAGCACTTTCAGTCGCACAAAGGGATCCTGCATGTCACAATGTTCTCAGAACAGACCCCCCTTTCCACCAAGAATATTTATTTTGCCATAAATCTTATTCCTGGTGGAATCTACCATGCTACCTAAAATAAAAATTGGGTCAGATATTAATTATGGAAATCCTTCTAGTTTTGCAATGGTTCTTTATCTACTTATGTTTTCTTGGTCCTGAGCATATCTATTATGAGAAGAAAATAACAAAGTGAACCGTAATCTCTCTGCTCTACGTGGGAGATTCAGTTAATGATGATGTTCCGTCAATACCTCTCACCCTAATACAATGTGTGCTTTCAGGCTGGAAAATATTGATCATCCTGCTGCAGTGACCTGCAATGTGCACAGCTCTTTGTGATGCAAGATTCCACAGAACCATAGCGTTTAACGGAATCTCCCCCAAAATATATATGTATAGAAAATGACACAGTATAATGTTTCTTGCTCTGTATCCTGGATCTAATTCTCTGCATTTATTCCTTCTCTGCGTGTATGATAACTGCACATTATCAATGCTCTTGTTATGTATGCTGAAAGACATTTCTGCTATCTGTACTCGTTCAATCATTTAGAATGGTGACAATAGAAATTATTAGGTGGTTGAAGCGTACATTAGTGATAATGCTTTATCTGAAAACAGCTGTAGTGTTGTGAATGCTTTACAAATGTTTACCTTCACCTGACAGAGATATAACAACCTGCACTTTTATAGTATGTGAAGCACCGGTGATTTGATTATACATGGTAATCAATAGTAGAGCCTTGAGATCTCATTTTGGTATTCACAAGGAAAAGAAGTCCAATTAAATAGTTATAACTTATTCTTAATGTTATTTTATAGATCCTTCTCAGAAAATAATCGCACAGTTGAGTTAAGAATATTAGAAACTACCTTAAACAATATGCAGGCGACAGAGAAAATGAATGTAGTACATTTAGGTAGGGATAGATCATGTGATGGGTGCACATTTCCATTTCTGCACTGCAGTCCTTTATTGTCCATTGCTTCTGAGTAGAAGTAACTGGCAGCTCAACATAAAGGGGGTTATTCAGATATGGCTGGAGGTGTGACATCATGCCCAAAATACCGATTAGGTACTTTGCGCATGTGCAGAACCCATTATGCACATGTGCAAATGGGTCTTGCGCTAAAGGCAGCAGGACAGCAGCAGGCTGTCAGAGATTGACAGTCTGCTGCTGTCTGAGGGGCAGGGAGGGGGCGGTGATGGCCTCCATTTGTGAAAATGGAGGCATGTCACCGCTGCTTAGGGGGAGAAAGGAGACCAGGGATCTCTGTAAGAGGAAAAAGATTTCCTGGCATCTGCAAAGGGCGGCTGTCTGATGGTGGTTCCAGTGAGCGGATGCTGCATCCTAGGATGAAGGTCGTATTAATACTGCAGCAGGAGGTGTCTGCTGGTAATAGATGCCTCCTTCTGCATTACCGTACTATCACTGCTGCTTCCAAGGAAGCAGCAATGATACATACCTACTTTTAAGTTGTCCTCTCCAGGTGAAGCCCGGGGAGGACAAGCAGGTGGGCTGTGATTGGGGCAGACCCGGAGTACTCACGTCATTAGGCCCTGCCCACTCACTGCACAGTGCCATAACTTGTACATATTTGAATAGGGGATGGTGTCTAAATTATGTGATCAACATATAAACGCATCACTAGGCCTGCCCCCTCTGCATGGACCATGGATTTAGGTTACTGTTCTCCCCAGTCAGCCCACTTCACTAGGAAGTAGGCAGAATGTGGAAGGGATTTCCACTCTTCCCGGGGTGTGTAGGACTACTCCACAAACCAGGAGTCCCCTACCGGATCCTGAAGAGTAGGCAAATATGCAGTCATAGTAACTCCAACCACATATGAATCAGGGCCAAAGAGCAACAGTATTGTATTCCTGGGGGTTTACAGTGGTGGAGGTAAAAGGGTAAAAATGTAAAAGGGAGCCAGCAGATGGAGAATTTGGAGCCTTATCATTTGAAAGACTGGAGTGGGATTTGTATTGTTTGATGGAATGTCTTTTTCTTTTGTATGTGTGTCTGATAACACATACTGTACAATAATACATGTACCAGTCACCATAAAAAAAATAAGAAAATAATTAAATAAAAACATTAGGTGCAAAAATACAAAGCATTATTTTGGCAGAACCACAATGTTTTCCAGATAGTTTGGCATCCCACCTATAAAGATGAAAACTGGGGCAAAACTGAGACTAAACAACACTTTAGTCTAAGAAAAAGATGTCCTGATTTTCCCCAATTACAAGTAAAATACCACCAGAGTTAACAAGTAGTGGTATTTGTGAAAAACTGACTCAAAAGTGCCAAAGCAATGAGTAGTCTTTAGAGGAGTGTGTGTAAACAGCTGCAAGGAACCTACAAAAATAAATTTTTGTGGTGTTTTACGGATCCTATGAATCTGTAATTTTTTTCTGATTTAAAAATAATCCCCTAAACCCCCTGGAAAATACAACACCATACTGACCGGCCTTTTGTTGTTGGCAATATAAATTGAAGGCACCAAGCCTAACTACAGTAGTAAAGCCTTCTGCTGGTTAAGGAAAATTTCATGAGGACGCCACAGTCTATGTTTACTCAGTTTTTCCACTTCTTATCCAATGATGTCAGGCTATGGCCCATCTATAATAGCCTGCAAGTTTCAGGCACAGGCCAATTTCATCAAATTAGCTATTAGATTTAAAGCAGCAATTATTGAAATTAGGCTGGATTGCTTATTTAAATTATTGCCACTTTAAATGTAGCATTTAAGCCATTCAAATCATGCTGGTACCTACAACACTCAGGAGACTACATTTTGGACTATAACTTTAATTCAATGATGAACTGTCATACTAATATACAATATCACCTTATGCTCTTATGGGGGTATTCAGGTTTATTAGCTAGCCAGAAAAAATACACTAATGGGCAAAACCATGTTGCACTGCAGGTGGGACAGATGTAACATGTGCAGAGAGATTTAGATTTGGGTGGGTTATATTGTTTCTATGCATGTTAAATAGTAGCTGCTTTATTTTTACACTACAATTTAGATTTCAGTTTGAACACATCCCACCCAAATCTATCTCTCTCTGCACATGTTATATCTGCCCCACCTGCACTGCACATGGTTTTGCCCATTAGTGTGCTTTTTTGGATTGCAAACAAACATGAATAAGGCCCTTATTCCATAATTACTTTACCAAATTCACCACTGTTACTGCCAACAACAGCACCAAACCTTTGGTTTAGCTGCCCCACTGTTTATTTGGGTACCATGACTATGAAATGTTTATAAAACAAAGGGGCAGATGTATTAAGCCTGAAGAAGTTATAAAGTGGAAGGTGATCAGCTCCTAACTGCCATGTTACAGGCTAGGTTTGAAAAATTACATAAGCTGATTGGCTGGTGCATTATCACCTTCCACTTTATTGCTTGTCCTGGCTTAAAACATATGCTCCATTGTCCATGTTCTGCAATATTTTGTAATGTAAGTCATTTTGTTCTTGTTCTATGTTCATACTGTGTTTACGTACTCTGCGGACCCCTTGTGGCGCCATATAAATAAAGGATAATAATAATAATAAATAATAATATTGTAGGAAGGAGTTTGGTAGCTGACACACAATAACACCATGAGAGGTTCCAAGTTAAGAAGGTGGCAGATTCAAATTATATGTCAGTAAACATGAAAATCTTAGTGTATGTTTCATCTAGTTTTTGTTACAGTGAAAATAGATTCTGTGGTATATAAATTCTCAGTTGCTCTAAATAGAACAAAGTGGATGACTCAGCCGAACCTTCCAGCTCTCATAGTCTTTCAAGATACTTAAAAAAGTGTATGATGCAAGCAGTAATCTTCTTTATATTGAGTTTCCTAATGAGGGAAAGCAGTAAAAAAAGGGGAATTAAGAGACACATTCCAGTAATTATCTACAACCTGGTATATTGCTTCAATACTCTAGAAATTAAAATGACCCAATGCCTTAATATTCTTTAGGACTGTTAGTAGAATACATATTCAAATTGCTTCACTATTGATTATACACAAGCAGAAAAATATCTACAAATTGTAATATTAGTGACATACAGTAAGGTCAGTGGCTGGGGAGGCACTGGCTAGTATCAGAGCCAGATTTACACACACATATATGCACTGGCGCCGAGAGAGGGGGGGGGAGGGTACAAATTACCTGGGCCCAGGTCTGATGGAGGGGCCTAGGGCCCCCCCTCTTACATGGTAGCAGCAGATGCAGCTTTTCTCCTGAGCTCAGCACACGCTGCTATGTGCTGTGCAGCAGTGTGGCCAGTGAAGTGCTTAAAATACAATTTTTTTCTGTATTTTTTCTAAGGGTGCATGGCCATGCCTCCTGTGATTAGGCCATGCCCCCTGAAAAGTACCCCGCCCAGCCAGGCTCTCTACTGCACTGCCTGGAAGGCATGACATGCTCCTGAGAGTGGGTGCTTATCATGTGCTAGACATGCCCCCAAAGTGGTGTGGCCATAGGTACAGCATGCTGTGGTCACACCCCCTCCAGGGGGGGGCACGGGGGCCTAGGAAGTTGTTGTAACGGGGCCCAGGATTTCTCTTGGCAGCCCTGCATATATGGACCATCCCCACTTGCACAGTTCCTGTTCCTCATAGGGTTGCCACCTCATGCATCATCAATTTCTGGAGATCCACCCCCGCAATCCCATCCCCCCCCCCGACACCAAGCAATGTTCATGTAAATAAAATGATTTACCATATTTATAATGGAATTGTGGCACTCGCAGGACTTAGTATATCAGGTATCCATAAAGATGCTCAGCATCATCCACATGTTGTCTCCTGTTGATATGTAGTCGTTTCATTTTTATTTAAAAAATATAGTCAGGACATAGATAAATAAGTGTACATTCTTACCTTATATAACCTTGTTTATGTAATTGGGACCAGATGGCCTGCATGCGTAAGGTGGCATTCTTGACACTAGAGATGAGCGGGTTCGGTTTCTTTGAATCCGAACCCGCACGAACTTCACTTTTTTTTTCACGGGTCCGAGCGACTCGGATCTTCCCGCCTTGCTCGGTTAACCCGAGCGCGCCCGAACGTCATCATGACGCTGTCGGATTCTCGCGAGACTCGGATTCTATATAAGGAGCCGCGCGTCGCCGCCATTTTCACACGTGCATTGAGATTGATAGGGAGAGGACGTGGCTGGCGTCCTCTCCATTTAGATTAGATTTAGAAGAGAGAGAGAGAGAGAGATTGCTGTGATACTGTAGATTAGAAGAGAGTGCAGACAGAGTTTAGTGACTGACGACCACAGTGACCAGTGACCACCAGAGACAGTGCAGTTGTTTGTTTTATTTAATATATCCGTTCTCTGCCTGAAAAAAACGATACACAGTCACACAGTGACTCAGTCTGTGTGCACTGCTCAGCCCAGTGTGCTGCACATCAATGTATTGTATATAAAGCTTATAATTGTGGGGGAGACTGGGGAGCACTGCAGGTTGTTATAGCAGGAGCCAGGAGTACATGATAAATAATATTATATTAAAATTAAACAGTGCACACTTTTGCTGCAGGAGTGCCACTGCCAGTGTGACTAGTGGTGACCAGTGCCTGACCACCAGTATATTAGTAGTATTGTATACTATCTCTTTATCAACCAGTCTATATTAGCAGCAGACACAGTACAGTGCGGTAGTTCACGGCTGTGGCTACCTCTGTGTCGGCACTCGGCAGGCAGTCCGTCCATCCATAATTGTATTATAATATATACCACCTAACCGTGGTTTTTTTTTCATTCTTTATACCGTCGTCATACTAGTTGTTACGAGTATACTACTATCTCTTTATCAACCAGTGTACAGTGCGGTAGTTCACGGCTGTGGCTACCTCTGTGTCGGCACTCGGCAGGCAGTCCGTCCAACCATAATTGTATTATATACCACCTAACCGTGTTTTTTTTTTCATTCTTTATACCGTCGTCATACTAGTTGTTACGAGTATACTACTATCTCTTTATCAACCAGTGTACAGTGCGGTAGTTCACGGCTGTGGCTACCTCTGTGTCGGCACTCGGCAGGCAGTCCGTCCGTCCATCCATAATTGTATTATAATATATACCACCTAACCGTGTTTTTTTTTTCATTCTTTATACCGTCGTCATACTAGTTGTTACGAGTATACTACTATCTCTTTATCAACCAGTGTACAGTGCGGTAGTTCACGGCTGTGGCTACCTCTGTGTCGGCACTCGGCAGGCAGTCCGTCCAACCATAATTGTATTATAATATATACCACCTAACCGTGGTTTTTTTTTCATTCTTTATACCGTCGTCATACTAGTTGTTACGAGTATACTACTATCTCTTTATCAACCAGTGTACAGTGCGGTAGTTCACGGCTGTGGCTACCTCTGTGTCGGCACTCGGCAGGCAGTCCGTCCAACCATAATTGTATTATATACCACCTAACCGTGGTTTTTTTTTCATTCTTTATACCGTCGTCATACTAGTTGTTACGAGTATACTACTATCTCTTTATCAACCAGTGTACAGTGCGGTAGTTCACGGCTGTGGCTACCTCTGTGTCGGCACTCGGCAGGCAGTCCGTCCAACCATAATTGTATTATAATATATACCACCTAACCGTGGTTTTTTTTTCATTCTTTATACCGTCGTCATACTAGTTGTTACGAGTATACTACTATCTCTTTATCAACCAGTGTACAGTGCGGTAGTTCACGGCTGTGGCTACCTCTGTGTCGGCACTCGGCAGGCAGTCCGTCCAACCATAATTGTATTATAATATATACCACCTAACCGTGGTTTTTTTTTCATTCTTTATACCGTCGTCATACTAGTTGTTACGAGTATACTACTATCTCTTTATCAACCAGTGTACAGTGCGGTAGTTCACGGCTGTGGCTACCTCTGTGTCGGCACTCGGCAGGCAGTCCGTCCATCCATAATTGTATTATATACCACCTAACCGTGGTTTTTTTATACCACCTAACCGTGGCAGTCCGTCCATAATTGTATACTAGTATCCAATCCATCCATCTCCATTGTTTACCTGAGGTGCCTTTTAGTTCTGCCTATAAAATATGGAGAACAAAAAAGTTGAGGTTCCAAAATTAGGGAAAGATCAAGATCCACTTCCACCTCGTGCTGAAGCTGCTGCCACTAGTCATGGCCGAGACGATGAAATGCCAGCAACGTCGTCTGCCAAGGCCGATGCCCAATGTCATAGTACAGAGCATGTCAAATCCAAAACACCAAATATCAGAAAAAAAAGGACTCCAAAACCTAAAATAAAATTGTCGGAGGAGAAGCGTAAACTTGCCAATATGCCATTTACCACACGGAGTGGCAAGGAACGGCTGAGGCCCTGGCCTATGTTCATGGCTAGTGGTTCAGCTTCACATGAGGATGGAAGCACTCAGCCTCTCGCTAGAAAACTGAAAAGACTCAAGCTGGCAAAAGCACCGCAAAGAACTGTGCGTTCTTTGAAATCCCAAATCCACAAGGAGAGTCCAATTGTGTCGGTTGCGATGCCTGACCTTCCCAACACTGGACGTGAAGAGCATGCGCCTTCCACCATTTGCACGCCCCCTGCAAGTGCTGGAAGGAGCACCCGCAGTCCAGTTCCTGATAGTCAGATTGAAGATGTCAGTGTTGAAGTACACCAGGATGAGGAGGATATGGGTGTTGCTGGCGCTGGGGAGGAAATTGACCAGGAGGATTCTGATGGTGAGGTGGTTTGTTTAAGTCAGGCACCCGGGGAGACACCTGTTGTCCGTGGGAGGAATATGGCCGTTGACATGCCAGGTGAAAATACCAAAAAAATCAGCTCTTCGGTGTGGAGGTATTTCACCAGAAATGCGGACAACAGGTGTCAAGCCGTGTGTTCCCTTTGTCAAGCTGTAATAAGTAGGGGTAAGGACGTTAACCACCTCGGAACATCCTCCCTTATACGTCACCTGCAGCGCATTCATAATAAGTCAGTGACAAGTTCAAAAACTTTGGGTGACAGCGGAAGCAGTCCACTGACCAGTAAATCCCTTCCTCTTGTAACCAAGCTCACGCAAACCACCCCACCAACTCCCTCAGTGTCAATTTCCTCCTTCCCCAGGAATGCCAATAGTCCTGCAGGCCATGTCACTGGCAAGTCTGACGAGTCCTCTCCTGCCTGGGATTCCTCCGATGCATCCTTGCGTGTAACGCCTACTGCTGCTGGCGCTGCTGTTGTTGCCGCTGGGAGTCGATGGGCATCCCAGAGGGGAAGTCGTAAGCCCACTTGTACTACTTCCAGTAAGCAATTGACTGTTCAACAGTCCTTTGCGAGGAAGATGAAATATCACAGCAGTCATCCTACTGCAAAGCGGATAACTGAGGCCTTGGCATCCTGGGTGGTGAGAAACGTGGTTCCGGTATCCATCATTACTGCAGAGCCAACTAGAGACTTGTTGGAGGTACTGTGTCCCCGGTACCAAATACCATCTAGGTTCCATTTCTCTAGGCAGGCGATACCGAAAATGTACACAGACCTCAGAAAAAGAGTCACCAGTGTCCTAAAAAATGCAGCTGTACCCAATGTCCACTTAACCACGGACATGTGGACAAGTGGAGCAGGGCAGGGTCAGGACTATATGACTGTGACAGCCCACTGGGTAGATGTATGGACTCCCGCCGCAAGAACAGCAGCGGCGGCACCAGTAGCAGCATCTCGCAAACGCCAACTCTTTCCTAGGCAGGCTACGCTTTGTATCACCGCTTTCCAGAATACGCACACAGCTGAAAACCTCTTACGGCAACTGAGGAAGATCATCGCGGAATGGCTTACCCCAATTGGACTCTCCTGTGGATTTGTGGCATCGGACAACGCCAGCAATATTGTGTGTGCATTAAATCTGGGCCAATTCCAGCACGTCCCATGTTTTGCACATACCTTGAATTTGGTGGTGCAGAATTTTTTAAAAAACGACAGGGGCGTGCAAGAGATGCTGTCGGTGGCCAGAAGAATTGCGGGACACTTTCGGCGTACAGGCACCACGTACAGAAAACTGGAGCACCACCAAAAACTACTGAACCTGCCCTGCCATCATCTGAAGCAAGAAGTGGTAACGAGGTGGAATTCAACCCTCTATATGCTTCAGAGGTTGGAGGAGCAGCAAAAGGCCATTCAAGCCTATACAATTGAGCACGATATAGTAGGTGGAATGCACCTGTCTCAAGTGCAGTGGAGAATGATTTCAACGTTGTGCAAGGTTCTGATGCCCTTTGAACTTGCCACACGTGAAGTCAGTTCAGACACTGCCAGCCTGAGTCAGGTCATTCCCCTCATCAGGCTTTTGCAGAAGAAGCTGGAGGCATTGAAGGAGGAGCTAACACGGAGCGATTCCGCTAGGCATGTGGGACTTGTGGATGCAGCCCTTAATTCGCTTAACAAGGATTCACGGGTGGTCAATCTGTTGAAATCAGAGCACTACATTTTGGCCACCGTGCTCGATCCTAGATTTAAAGCCTACCTTGGATCTCTCTTTCCGGCAGACACAGGTCTGCTGGGGTTGAAAGACCTGCTGGTGACAAAATTGTCAAGTCAAGCGGAACGCGACCTGTCAACATCTCCTCCTTCACATTCTCCCGCAACTGGGGGTGCGAGGAAAAGGCTCAGAATTCCGAGCCCACCCGCTGGCGGTGATGCAGGGCAGTCTGGAGCGACTGCTGATGCTGACATCTGGTCCGGACTGAAGGACCTGACAACGATTACGGACATGTCGTCTACTGTCACTGCATATGATTCTCTCAACATTGATAGAATGGTGGAGGATTATATGAGTGACCGCATCCAAGTAGGCACGTCACACAGTCCGTACTTATACTGGCAGGAAAAAGAGGCAATTTGGAGGCCCTTGCACAAACTGGCTTTATTCTACCTAAGTTGCCCTCCCACAAGTGTGTACTCCGAAAGAGTGTTTAGTGCCGCCGCTCACCTTGTCAGCAATCGGCGTACGAGGTTACATCCAGAAAATGTGGAGAAGATGATGTTCATTAAAATGAATTATAATCAATTCCTCCGCGGAGACATTGACCAGCAGCAATTGCCTCCACAAAGTACACAGGGAGCTGAGATGGTGGATTCCAGTGGGGACGAATTGATAATCTGTGAGGAGGGGGATGTACACGGTGATATATCGGAGGGTGAAGATGAGGTGGACATCTTGCCTCTGTAGAGCCAGTTTGTGCAAGGAGAGATTAATTGCTTCTTTTTTGGGGGGGGTCCAAACCAACCCGTCATATCAGTCACAGTCGTGTGGCAGACCCTGTCACTGAAATGATGGGTTGGTTAAAGTGTGCATGTCCTGTTTTGTTTATACAACATAAGGGTGGGTGGGAGGGCCCAAGGATAATTCCATCTTGCACCTCTTTTTTCTTTTCTTTTTCTTTGCATCATGTGCTGATTGGGGAGGGTTTTTTGGAAGGGACATCCTGCGTGACACTGCAGTGCCACTCCTAGATGGGCCCGGTGTTTGTGTCGGCCACTAGGGTCGCTAATCTTACTCACACAGCTACCTCATTGCGCCTCTTTTTTTCTTTGCGTCATGTGCTGTTTGGGGAGGGTTTTTTGGAAGGGACATCCTGCGTGACACTGCAGTGCCACTCCTAGATGTGCCCGGTGTTTGTGTCGGCCACTAGGGTCGCTAATCTTACTCACACAGCTACCTCATTGCGCCTCTTTTTTTCTTTGCGTCATGTGCTGTTTGGGGAGGGTTTTTTGGAAGGGACATCCTGCGTGACACTGCAGTGCCACTCCTAGATGTGCCCGGTGTTTGTGTCGGCCACTAGGGTCGCTAATCTTACTCACACAGTCAGCTACCTCATTGCGCCTCTTTTTTTCTTTGCGTCATGTGCTGTTTGGGGAGGGTTTTTTGGAAGGGCCATCCTGCGTGACACTGCAGTGCCACTCCTAGATGGGCCCGGTGTTTGTGTCGGCCACTAGGGTCGCTAATCTTACTCACACAGCTACCTCATTGCGCCTCTTTTTTTCTTTGCGTCATGTGCTGTTTGGGGAGGGTTTTTTGGAAGGGACATCCTGCGTGACACTGCAGTGCCACTCCTAGATGGGCCCGGTGTTTGTGTCGGCCACTAGGGTCGCTTATCTTACTCACACAGCGACCTCGGTGCAAATTTTAGGACTAAAAATAATATTGTGAGGTGTGAGGTATTCAGAATAGACTGAAAATGAGTGTAAATTATGGTTTTTGAGGTTAATAATACTTTGGGATCAAAATGACCCCCAAATTCTATGATTTAAGCTGTTTTTTAGTGTTTTTGGAAAAAAACACCCGAATCCAAAACACACCCGAATCCGACAAAAATAATTCGGTGAGGTTTTGCCAAAACGCGTTCGAACCCAAAACACGGCCGCGGAACCGAACCCAAAACCAAAACACAAAACCCGAAAAATTTCAGGCGCTCATCTCTACTTGACACTAGGTGCCTTTGGTTATATAAGGTAAAAACATACAATTATTTATCTATGTTCTGATAAAAATGAAACAACTACATAATAATGGGATGTGTGGATAAAGCTGGGCATCTTTATGGATAGATACCTGACATATTAAGTCCTGTGAGTGCTGCAGTTGCTATTTTTCGATATTCACACATCTTATCCGCGGGCAGTCAGGCACCCCAGTGTTATGATTCCTGTACTCCAGACCGGAGGAGATCTTATGGCAGAGGTCTGAGTACAGGGAAAATAAGCTGGTTGTGGGAGCAGGAGAGCCTAGTAACCCCTGGCACCCTAACTCCGTTGTCTCGCCCGTGTTATCAGAAATCCCCTGCGAGACTATGGTTGCTTGAGCCCATGGCTGCCGCGTTCGAAGGGCGGATTATGTCTGCCCAACCCCGATGCCCCCGCAGGTCTTAAAGGGAGACAAGGGGAAGTCCGAGACAGGGTGATAACAAGGGGCCCTCTGACTAAGCAACCAGGCCAGGGGTTACAAGCTAACTAACTTAAACCAAAGGTATGTGCGGACTAGCCGCCAGGGAAAAGGACAACCAAAGATCCCCTGATCCGTTACTCCTATCCAGCACCGCTGGATACCAGAGTGGATCTGTGGGAGCGGAATCCTCCGCAAAAGCTCCAGAACACAAGTAAACTAAATAATAAACAGTAAGCGGACAAGCCGCAACACACGGCTGAGCCGCGACTCACGAACACCACAAGATGTTAAAGGTGCTCGGTCAGACTCCAGGAACAGATGACAAACTTCCGAGTACAGGATCTCTGAGGACAGGAACAACCGGATTGAGCAGGACTGGAAACTCTCTGTAGCAGACACAGGCAAACAGGAAGCTATCACCGGCGTCTGTAAGGAGTCCTGAGGGTGCCTTTATTCAGGAACCCTCCAATCAAAATCCAGACAGGGTAATCAACTGAAATGCCGTGCAGCTTGCATGCTGCACGGCCAGCACACCATGAGGTAATCAGGACAGACCCAGCAACGGGGAACGCGGCTGAACGTGGCGTCCCCGTTGCTAAGGTCAGAGCGGCTCCGTGCGCCCGGCGTCTAGCGTTGCCAGGGAGCCGGCGGCTGTACGCGCACGGCGTCCCTGGTTGCTAGGCGCCGGGCCGCACCGACGAGCGGACCCCGGCGCCTAACAGTACCCCCCCCTTGAGGAGGGGTCAAGGAACCCCTAAAGCCGGGTTTCTGAGGAAATTCTCGAAAAAATGCCCTTTTAAGCCTCGGGGCATGAAGATCCTCATCCAGGACCCAAGACCTTTCCTCTGGCCCATAACCTCTCCAATGTACCAAAAAATAAAGCCGACCCCGGGACAACTTGGAATCGAGAACCTTCTCCACCAAGAACTCCTGCTGACCCTGTACATTTATTGGTGATCTCCCCTGAGATATTTTACGAGGAAATCTACTGGACGAAACATATGGTTTCAGTAATGAGCAATGGAAGGTATTTCCGATCCGTAAAGTTTTTGGTAAACGTAACCGGAAAGCAACTGGATTGACTTTTTTGATAATGAGAAATGGTCCAATAAATCTAGGACCCAATCTGGCTGAGGTTTGTCGAAGTTTAATGTTGCGAGTCGACAACCACACCCTGTCTCCTACTTTAAAAGTGCACGGCCGCCGGAGCCTGTCAGAAAATCTTTTTTCCCGGAATGCTGCTTTTCTGAGAGCCAAGTGCACTTTTTTCCAAATAAGTTTAAGATGAGAGGTCAGGGCCAGAGAGGAGACAGAGGAATGTTGAAAAAATGAATTAGCTCTGGGGTGAAAACCAAAAACTGCAAAAAATGGAGACACATTGGTGGAGGAATGACAGGCATTATTATAAGCAAACTCCGCCAATGGAAGAAACTCAGACCAGTCATTTTGGAGTTTGGCCGAGTACAGACGCAAATATTGTTTTAGAGATTGGTTAACTCGCTCAGTCTGCCCATTGGATTGGGGATGATAACCGGACGTTAAAGATAATTTCATCTTTAACGAAGCACAAAAAGACTTCCAAAATTGTGCAATGAATTGTGGACCCCTATCAGAAACAATATCAGTGGGTAAGCCATGGAGTCTGAAAACATGGCGGAGGAACAAGACTGCCAATCCCTGGGCAGATGGCAATCGGGGAAGAGCAATGAAATGGGCCATTTTGCTAAAACGATCCACTACCACCCATATGACTCGGCATCCGGCTGACAGAGGGAGGTCCACCACAAAATCCATGGAGATATGCGACCATGGCCTAAGGGGAACATTCAAGGGCATAAGTTGACCTATAGGCAAAGAACGGGGAACTTTATGCTGTGCACAGACCTGACAAGAAAAAACAAACTCTTTAATGTCTTTGGAAAGACCAGGCCACCATACTGAGCGGGAGACTAATTCCAAAGTCTTAGCGATTCCCGGATGCCCGGCAACCTTGCTATCATGAAACTCCGCCAAAACAGTAGCTCTCAAAAACTCAGGGACAAAAAGACGACCAGCAGGAGTATTTCCAGGAGCTTGATGTTGAAGCAGCTTTAACTGGGTAAATACATCCTGTGTGAGGCCTGCCCGAATGACTGAAGACGGAAGTATGGGAGTAACAGGACTATTGTCTTGAACTGGAAGAAAACTGCGTGACAGGGCATCTGCCTTAGTATTCTTGGAACCTGGCCTGAAGGTGATAATGAATTTGAAACGAGTAAAAAATAAAGCCCAACGAGCCTGCCGGGCATTCAGTCGTTTAGCAGATTCAATGTATTGAAGATTTTTGTGATCAGTCAAAACTGAAATGGTATGGGTCGCTCCTTCAAGCCAATGCCTCCACTCCTCGAAAGCCCATTTAATAGCCAGCAATTCCCGGTTACCAACATCGTAGTTGGATTCTGCAGATGAGAATTTCCTGGACATAAAGGCACAAGGATGTAATTCAAGGGAATCTGGATCCTTCTGAGAAAGGATAGCCCCAACTCCAACCTCCGAGGCATCAACCTCAACAATGAAAGGCAATTCTGGGTTGGGATGTCTAAGGACAGGGGCTGAGACAAAGGCTTGTTTCAAAGCCTGAAAAGATAACTCAGCTTCACATGACCAATTGGTAGGATCTGCTCCCTTCTTAGTAAGTGCCACAATGGGAGCAACTAGGTCAGAGAAAGAGTGAATAAATCTTCTATAGTAGTTCGCAAACCCTAAAAAGCGCTGAATTGCTTTTAAGTTGGTGGGTTGCGCCCAACTAAGGATGGCTTGGAGCTTCTTTGGTTCCATACGGAATCCCCGAGGGGAAATAATGTACCCTAAAAAGGATACCTCCGTGACATGAAATTCACACTTCTCCAGTTTGGCATATAGGTGATTTTCACGTAATTTCTTTAGCACCTGACGCACCTGGGTAACATGTTGTTCTACAGAGTCAGAATATATCAAAATATCGTCTAAGTAGACTACAACGAATCTTCCAAGAAATTCACGGAGCACATCATTAATGAGATCCTGGAAAACTGCCGGAGCGTTTGACAGGCCGAATGGCATAACCAGATACTCATAGTGGCCTGATTGAGTACTGAATGCCGTTTTCCACTCATCCCCTGACTTGATTCTGATGAGGTTATATGCTCCTCTAAGGTCAATCTTAGAAAAAATCACAGCCGAACGTAGCTGATCAAAGAGGACAGAGATCAGCGGCAGAGGGTAAGTATTCTTTACTGAGATTTTATTCAAAGCTCTAAAGTCAATGCAGGGTCTGAGTGAACCATCCTTCTTCTCTACGAAGAAGAAACCTGCACTTAAAGGGGATTTAGATGGCCTGATAAAACCTTTCCCAAGGCTTTCTTTCACATACTCATTCATGGCCACAGTTTCAGGACCAGACAATGCATATAACCTTCCTTTAGGCAACGTGGCACCAGGAATTAGCTCAATGGCACAATCGTAAGGCCTATGGGGAGGCAGAATATCCGCATTGCCCTTGGAAAACACGTCAACAAAATCCTGATATTCCTCAGGAATGGGTGCAGGAACGGCGGCAGCTACTCGGATAGGAAGCGTAATACATTCTTTATTACAGATGGTACCCCATTGTAAGATCTCCCCCGACTGCCAATCAATGATGGGATTATGAAAGGCCAGCCAAGGGTGACCCAGAACCACAGGAACTGCTGGACAATGAGTAAGGAAAAACTCAATCTTTTCAGAATGCAGGGCTCCCACCGAGAGTAAAACAGGAGGTGTACCTAGAGAAATAACCCCATTGGACAAGGGACTCCCATCTAAACCATGCATGGTGACACACCTACCCAAGGTTAACTGAGGAATACCTAAGGCCTTGGCCCATGTTAAATCCATAAAGTTCCCTGCAGCTCCACTGTCCACAAAAGCAGAGACCGAGGAACAGAGGCTGCCAAAGGAAACTTTAGCAGGAACTAACAGTGAGTTATTTGAGGAGATGAGCTGCAGACCAAAGTGAACCCCCTCACAATTCACTTGGTCAGGAAGTTTCCCGATTTGTTCGGACAACTATGGGCAAAATGTCCCTTACCTCCACAGTATAAACAAAGACCAGAATTTTGCCTCCTGGTTCTTTCTTCAGGAGACAGTTTGGAGAGACCTATCTGCATAGGCTCCTCCATGTCTACAGGAATGGAAAGCACACAAGGAGTAGACCCGACAGATGCCCCTTTTTCAGCCCTCCGCTCTCTGAGCCGACGATCTATCTTAATAGAGAGCTCCACGAGTTTATCGAGAGTCTCAGGAGCGGGATACTGAAGGAGACTGTCTTTTATAGATTCAGATAAGCCGAGGCGAAACTGACTGCGCAGAGCTGGGTCATTCCATCCACAGTCGTTCGACCAACGGCGAAACTCCGTACAATAATTCTCTGCGGGATTCCTACCCTGTCTAAGAGCACGCAACTGACTCTCAGCGGACGCCTCTCTATCAGGGTCGTCATACAATAGCCCTAAAGATTTTAAAAAGGCGTCTACAGACGATAAGGCCGGATCGTCTGTCTTTAAACCAAAAGCCCAGGTCTGAGGATCCCCCTGAAGCAGAGAAATAATAATTCCAACCCGCTGAGCCTCCGTACCTGAGGAGACTGGTCTTAAACGAAAATAAAGTTTACAAGACTCTTTAAAATTAAAAAACTGTTTTCTATCCCCAGAAAAACGGTCAGGCAGATGCATTTTTGGTTCAGGGATGACCCTCGGGGAAGTCCGTAACAGATCTTCCTGTGACCTCACCCGGAGGGACAGATCCTGAACCATCTGAGTAAGTTCTTGAATCTGACTAACTAGAAGCTGGCCAGGATTTGGCCCAATACCGGCGGGATTCATGAGGCCGACAAAATCTCCCAACTGAATAAGTGAAAAAATTAACTCCTGTTAATTAAAATTTTTTCTTTTGTCTGGCCGGTGATAAAGTTATGATTCCTGTACTCCAGACCGGAGGAGATCTTATGGCAGAGGTCTGAGTACAGGGAAAATAAGCTAGTTGTGGGAGCAGGAGAGCCTAGTAACCCCTGGCACCCTAACTCCGTTGTCTCGCCCGTGTTATCAGAAATCCCCTGCGAGACTATGGTTGCTTGAGCCCATGGCAGCCGCGTTCGAAGGGCGGATTATGTCTGCCCAACCCCGATGCCCCCGCAGGTCTTAAAGGGAGACAAGGGGAAGTCCGAGACAGGGTGATAACAAGGGGCCCTCTGACTAAGCAACCAGGCCAGGGGTTACAAGCTAACTAACTTAAACCAAAGGTATGTGCGGACTAGCCGCCAGGGAAAAGGACAACCAAAGATCCCCTGATCCGTTACTCCTATCCAGCACCGCTGGATACCAGAGTGGATCTGTGGGAGCGGAATCCTCCGCAAAAGCTCCAGAACACAAGTAAACTAAATAATAAACAGTAAGCGGACAAGCCGCAACACACGGCTGAGCCGCGACTCACGAACACCACAAGATGTTAAAGGTGCTCGGTCAGACTCCAGGAACAGATGACAAACTTCCGAGTACAGGATCTCTGAGGACAGGAACAACCGGATTGAGCAGGACTGGAAACTCTCTGTAGCAGACACAGGCAAACAGGAAGCTATCACCGGCGTCTGTAAGGAGTCCTGAGGGTGCCTTTATTCAGGAACCCTCCAATCAAAATCCAGACAGGGTAATCAACTGAAATGCCGTGCAGCTTGCATGCTGCACGGCCAGCACACCATGAGGTAATCAGGACAGACCCAGCAACGGGGAACGCGGCTGAACGTGGCGTCCCCGTTGCTAAGGTCAGAGCGGCTCCGTGCGCCCGGCGTCTAGCGTTGCCAGGGAGCCGGCGGCTGTACGCGCACGGCGTCCCTGGTTGCTAGGCGCCGGGCCGCACCGACGAGCGGACCCCGGCGCCTAACACCCAGTACTACACTTTGGAACTATGAGTGCCAGCCAGCATTGAACTGTTTTATATATATATATATATATATATATATATACTTACATACAGTAGAACAAACACACAGCATACATACACATAGCATACATATACACACACACCAATCACAGAATGCATAGCCTCCCCCAGCAAACACACAGCATACATACACACACATAGCATAGACACAAACACACAACAATAAAAGAAAGCACAACCTCCCCACGGCCCCCTGTGGTAAGCGGTAATCAGTATGTGAGAAATTATTTAATTAGGCAAAGGGAAAATTATTTTTTATATGGTAAAAAACCTTCACAATAGCTGAGCAATCAAATTGTAATGGCAGCTCCACTTTAGGTGATCTGGACTCTCTCAACCATACAAAGCAAACTCAAAGTATTATAAGAGAGCGCAAATACAATTAATAAAAGTTTATTACACATGTAAATATTATACAATAAAAACAATATATGTTCATACCATCTGTGAAGAATGGAATCTCTTGATTATTAATATATCCACACTCTTAGTAATATATTACAGTCACAGTCTATTTGGACCTCCAATTATTACTAGTATGCTGAAAGAGTTTGCTAGTAAAATGTCAGATGGGTAGTGGACTTAGATGTAGTCCGTTGTACAGTAAGTACCTAATTCACTTTTAGCTTAATTGGTAGTCCCAGGAGCGGGGGCTGCTGCAGCGGCGCTACTACCAATGACATAGTGCTGCTGCGGCTCCAGTCCCCCTCCCTCCTCCTCCTTCCCTGCCTCCGGCGCTGCTGCTCTCCTCCAGCGCGGCGCATGGCAAGAAACTGGCGGCTTGTAATGAGTCAATTTGACTCATTACAAGCCGCTGGCCATGCGACCTCAGGGTGTCTAGATATAACACTCTAAAGAAATTAAGAAGGTCCTAAGAAAGAACTTTACCATCTTTAAGGTGGATAAGATTTTATCCACTAGTCTAAAGGAGGAACCTAAAGTGGTGTTTAAAAAGAACAGAAATCATCAGAGTTATTTGGCACCTAGCCACTTCAAGTCAGAAGTGGCAAAACAGACCAAGTCAAAAACTTGGCTGAGTGAACTTATTGATGTAAAGGACTGCTTTAAGTGTGGTAGAGTGAAGTGACTCACATGTAAATTCTTAATTAATAAATGTACTCAGTTTAGTTCTAATTACATGCAGAAGTGGTTCTTAACATGTTGGAAGGACCACTCGAACATTCCATATGAGATTTTTGGAACAAAGAAGAAATGTCCTTAAAAGTTTTTGCTTGCATAGTCTGTCCTGACATGTAAAGTATAAACATCAAGGGGACATCAGTGTCCTACAAATACAAGGCATAGAGTCTGTGGGAGTTACTGCTAGAGGAGGGAACAGATACAATCTTCTCTGTAAAAGAGAAGCATTTGGGATTTTCTCACTGGGGACTTTGTTCCCAGTACAATAACCAAAACCACGCCAGTCACCTACAAAGCAGCCTACACCTTTCTCTCCTTGCTGTATTGCCCCCAGCAACAGTCCGTTGTCAGCGGATTCCTGCGGCGCTTCAACTTAGCACTTGTCTTCAGCTCTGGATCAGTGGCTACAAAGCAGCCTGCACCTTTCTCTCCTTGCTGTATTGTTCCCAGCATTAGTCCATTGTTGGCGGTTCCCAGCGGCGCTTCAACTCAGCACTTGTCATCAGGTAAGGAACAGCAGCTCCAAGCATAGCACGAATCCTGGGCTGTGTGTGGCCACCATCACACATCACTACCGAATTTGCAACAGTGGGTGATCAGCAAACATCCCCAGTGCTGCTGTACATAATGTGTGGGACTGCCAATTAAGCTAAAAAGTGAATTAGGTATTAACTGTACAACGGACTACATCTATATCCACTACCCATCTGACATTTTGCTTTCAGCAAACTCTTTCAGCATACTAGTAATAATTTGTAATATATTACTAAGAGTGTGGATATATTAATAATCAAGAGATTCCATTCTTCATGGATGGTATGACCATCTATTGATAGCATTGTTTTTATTGTATAACATTTACATGTGTAATAAACTGTTTATTAATTGTATTTGCACTCCCTTATAATTCTTTAGGTAATCAGTATGTGACTCACTCACCGGGTCACTATCCTGTGCCTCAGTCACCCGGCTCAGTCTCTAAGCCCCACGCAATTTAAGTACTATCTGAGAGGAGCTGTGCACTACCGCTGCCTGCAGCTCCTTCTACATGCAGCCAGCGGCCAGCCTCCGAGTGTCAATGTGAGGAGGCAGCTGCCGCAGCCGCGTTAATCACAGTGGCCACAGTGCCTCCATTTGAAAAAAAAAAAATCGTTAAGTAGTGCACTGATGGATCTGTGGCCAGGGGGGTTTCTAGTAGAGATGTGCACTTGAAATTTTTTGGGTTTTGTGTTTTGGTTTTGGGTTCGGTTCCGCGGCCGTGTTTTGGGTTCGACCGCGTTTTGGCAAAACCTCACCGAATTTTTTTTGTCGGATTCGGGTGTGTTTTGGATTCGGGTGTTTTTTTTTAAAAACACTAAAAAACAGCTTAAATCATAGAATTTGGGGGTCATTTTGATCCCAAAGTATTATTAACCTCAAAAACCATAATTTCCACTCATTTTCAGTCTATTCTGAATACCTCACACCTCACAATATTATTTTTAGTCCTAAAATTTGCACCTAGGTCGCTGGATGACTAAGCTAAGCGACCCTAGTGGCCGACACAAACACCGTGCCCATCTAGGAGTGGCACTGCAGTGTCACGCAGGATGGCCCTTCCAAAAAACCCTCCCCAAACAGCACATGATGCAAAGAAAAAAAGAGGCGCAATGAGGTAGCTGTGTGAGTAAGATAAGCGACCCTAGTGGCCGACACAAACACCGGGCCCATCTAGGAGTGGCACTGCAGTGTCACGCAGGATGGCCCTTCCAAAAAACCCTCCCCAAACAGCACATGACGCAAAGAAAAAAAGAGGCGCAATGAGGTAGCTGTGTAAGATAAGCGACCCTAGTGGCCGACACAAACACCGGGCCCATCTAGGAGTGGCACTGCAGTGTCACGCAGGATGGCCCTTCCAAAAAACACTCCCCAAACAGCACATGACGCAAAGAAAAAAAGAGGCGCAATGAGGTAGCTGTGTGAGTAAGATAAGCGACCCTAGTGGCCGACACAAACACCGTGCCCATCTAGGAGTGGCACTGCAGTGTCACGCAGGATGGCCCTTCCAAAAAACCCTACCCAAACAGCACATGACGCAAAGAAAAAAAGAGGCGCAATGAGGTAGCTGTGTGAGTAAGATAAGCGACCCTAGTGGCCGACACAAACACCGGGCCCATCTAGGAGTGGCACTGCAGTGTCACGCAGGATGGCCCTTCCAAAAAACCCTCCCCAAACAGCACATGACGCAAAGAAAAAAAGAGGCGCAATGAGGTAGCTGTGTGAGTAAGATAAGCGACCCTAGTGGCCGACACAAACACCGGGCCCATCTAGGAGTGGCACTGCAGTGTCACGCAGGATGGCCCTTCCAAAAAACCCTCCCCAAACAGCACATGACGCAAAGAAAAAAAGAGGCGCAATGAGGTAGCTGTGTGAGTAAGATAAGCGACCCTAGTGGCCGACACAAACACCGGGCCCATCTAGGAGTGGCACTGCAGTGTCACGCAGGATGGCCCTTCCAAAAAACCCTCCCCAAACAGCACATGACGCAAAGAAAAAAAGAGGCGCAATGAGGTAGCTGTGTGAGTAAGATAAGCGACCCTAGTGGCCGACACAAACACCGTGCCCATCTAGGAGTGGCACTGCAGTGTCACGCAGGATGGCCCTTCCAAAAAACCCTCCCCAAACAGCACATGACGCAAAGAAAAAAAGAGGCGCAATGAGGTAGCTGTGTGAGTAAGATAAGCGACCCTAGTGGCCGACACAAACACCGTGCCCATCTAGGAGTGGCACTGCAGTGTCACGCAGGATGGCCCTTCCAAAAAACCCTCCCCAAACAGCACATGATGCAAAGAAAAAAAGAGGCGCAATGAGGTAGCTGTGTGAGTAAGATAAGCGACCCTAGTGGCCGACACAAACACCGGGCCCATCTAGGAGTGGCACTGCAGTGTCACGCAGGATGGCCCTTCCAAAAAACCCTCCCCAAACAGCACATGACGCAAAGAAAAAAAGAGGCGCAATGAGGTAGCTGTGTGAGTAAGATAAGCGACCCTAGTGGCCGACACAAACACCGGGCCCATCTAGGAGTGGCACTGCAGTGTCACGCAGGATGGCCCTTCCAAAAAACCCTCCCCAAACAGCACATGACGCAAAGAAAAAAAGAGGCGCAATGAGGTAGCTGTGTGAGTAAGATAAGCGACCCTAGTGGCCGACACAAACACCGTGCCCATCTAGGAGTGGCACTGCAGTGTCACGCAGGATGGCCCTTCCAAAAAACCCTCCCCAAACAGCACATGACGCAAAGAAAAAAAGAGGCGCAATGAGGTAGCTGTGTGAGTAAGATAAGCGACCCTAGTGGCCGACACAAACACCGTGCCCATCTAGGAGTGGCACTGCAGTGTCACGCAGGATGGCCCTTCCAAAAAACCCTCCCCAAACAGCACATGACGCAAAGAAAAAAAGAGGCGCAATGAGGTAGCTGTGTGAGTAAGATAAGCGACCCTAGTGGCCGACACAAACACCGTGCCCATCTAGGAGTGTCACTGCAGTGTCACGCAGGATGGCCCTTCCAAAAAACCCTCCCCAAACAGCACATGACGCAAAGAAAAAAAGAGGCGCAATGAGGTAGCTGTGTGAGTAAGATAAGCGACCCTAGTGGCCGACACAAACACCGGGCCCATCTAGGAGTGGCACTGCAGTGTCACGCAGGATGGCCCTTCCAAAAAACCCTCCCCAAACAGCACATGACGCAAAGAAAAAAAGAGGCGCAATGAGGTAGCTGTGTGAGTAAGATAAGCGACCCTAGTGGCCGACACAAACACCGGGCCCATCTAGGAGTGGCACTGCAGTGTCACGCAGGATGGCCCTTCCAAAAAACCCTCCCCAAACAGCACATGACGCAAAGAAAAAAAGAGGCGCAATGAGGTAGCTGTGTGAGTAAGATAAGCGACCCTAGTGGCCGACACAAACACCGGGCCCATCTAGGAGTGGCACTGCAGTGTCACGCAGGATGGCCCTTCCAAAAAACCCTCCCCAAACAGCACATGACGCAAAGAAAAAAAGAGGCGCAATGAGGTAGCTGTGTGAGTAAGATAAGCGACCCTAGTGGCCGACACAAACACCGTGCCCATCTAGGAGTGGCACTGCAGTGTCACGCAGGATGGCCCTTCCAAAAAACCCTCCCCAAACAGCACATGACGCAAAGAAAAAAAGAGGCGCAATGAGGTAGCTGTGTGAGTAAGATAAGCGACCCTAGTGGCCGACACAAACACCGTGCCCATCTAGGAGTGGCACTGCAGTGTCACGCAGGATGGCCCTTCCAAAAAACCCTCCCCAAACAGCACATGATGCAAAGAAAAAAAGAGGCGCAATGAGGTAGCTGTGTGAGTAAGATAAGCGACCCTAGTGGCCGACACAAACACCGGGCCCATCTAGGAGTGGCACTGCAGTGTCACGCAGGATGGCCCTTCCAAAAAACCCTCCCCAAACAGCACATGACGCAAAGAAAAAAAGAGGCGCAATGAGGTAGCTGTGTGAGTAAGATAAGCGACCCTAGTGGCCGACACAAACACCGGGCCCATCTAGGAGTGGCACTGCAGTGTCACGCAGGATGGCCCTTCCAAAAAACCCTCCCCAAACAGCACATGACGCAAAGAAAAAAAGAGGCGCAATGAGGTAGCTGTGTGAGTAAGATAAGCGACCCTAGTGGCCGACACAAACACCGTGCCCATCTAGGAGTGGCACTGCAGTGTCACGCAGGATGGCCCTTCCAAAAAACCCTCCCCAAACAGCACATGACGCAAAGAAAAAAAGAGGCGCAATGAGGTAGCTGTGTGAGTAAGATAAGCGACCCTAGTGGCCGACACAAACACCGTGCCCATCTAGGAGTGGCACTGCAGTGTCACGCAGGATGGCCCTTCCAAAAAACCCTCCCCAAACAGCACATGACGCAAAGAAAAAAAGAGGCGCAATGAGGTAGCTGTGTGAGTAAGATAAGCGACCCTAGTGGCCGACACAAACACCGTGCCCATCTAGGAGTGTCACTGCAGTGTCACGCAGGATGGCCCTTCCAAAAAACCCTCCCCAAACAGCACATGACGCAAAGAAAAAAAGAGGCGCAATGAGGTAGCTGTGTGAGTAAGATAAGCGACCCTAGTGGCCGACACAAACACCGGGCCCATCTAGGAGTGGCACTGCAGTGTCACGCAGGATGGCCCTTCCAAAAAACCCTCCCCAAACAGCACATGACGCAAAGAAAAAAAGAGGCGCAATGAGGTAGCTGTGTGAGTAAGATAAGCGACCCTAGTGGCCGACACAAACACCGTGCCCATCTAGGAGTGGCACTGCAGTGTCACGCAGGATGGCCCTTCCAAAAAACCCTCCCCAAACAGCACATGACGCAAAGAAAAAAAGAGGCGCAATGAGGTAGCTGTGTGAGTAAGATAAGCGACCCTAGTGGCCGACACAAACACCGTGCCCATCTAGGAGTGGCACTGCAGTGTCACGCAGGATGGCCCTTCCAAAAAACCCTCCCCAAACAGCACATGACGCAAAGAAAAAAAGAGGCGCAATGAGGTAGCTGTGTGAGTAAGATAAGCGACCCTAGTGGCCGACACAAACACCGTGCCCATCTAGGAGTGGCACTGCAGTGTCACGCAGGATGGCCCTTCCAAAAAACCCTCCCCAAACAGCACATGACGCAAAGAAAAAAAGAGGCGCAATGAGGTAGCTGTGTGAGTAAGATAAGCGACCCTAGTGGCCGACACAAACACCGTGCCCATCTAGGAGTGGCACTGCAGTGTCACGCAGGATGGCCCTTCCTAAAAACACTCCCCAAACAGTACATGACGCAAAGAAAAAAGAGGCGCAATGAGGTAGCTGTGTGAGTAAGATAAGCGACCCTAGTGGCCGACACAAACACCGGGCCCATCTAGGAGTGGCACTGCAGTGTCACGCAGGATGGCCCTTCCAAAAAACCCTCCCCAAACAGCACATGACGCAAAGAAAAAAAGAGGCGCAATGAGGTAGCTGTGTGAGTAAGATAAGCGACCCTAGTGGCCGACACAAACACCGTGCCCATCTAGGAGTGGCACTGCAGTGTCACGCAGGATGGCCCTTCCAAAAAACCCTCCCCAAACAGCACATGACGCAAAGAAAAAAAGAGGCGCAATGAGGTAGCTGTGTGAGTAAGATGAGCGACCCTAGTGGCCGACACAAACACCGGGCCCATCTAGGAGTGGCACTGCAGTGTCACGCAGGATTGCCCTTCCAAAAAACATTCCACAAACAGCACATGACGCAAAGAAAAATTAAAGAAAAAAGAGGTGCAAGATGGAATTGTCCTTGGGCCCTCCCACCCACCCTTATGTTGTATAAACAGGACATGCACACTTTAACCAACCCATCATTTCAGTGACAGGGTCTGCCACACGACTGTGACTGAAATGACGGGTTGGTTTGGACCCCCACCAAAAAAGAAGCAATTAATCTCTCCTTGCACAAACTGGCTCTACAGAGGCAAGATGTCCACCTCATCATCATCCTCCGATATATCACCGTGTACATCCCCCTCCTCACAGATTATCAATTCGTCCCCACTGGAATCCACCATCTCAGCTCCCTGTGTACTTTGTGGAGGCAATTGCTGCTGGTCAATGTCTCCACGGAGGAATTGATTATAATTCATTTTAATGAACATCATCTTCTCCACATTTTCTGGATGTAACCTCGTACGCCGATTGCTGACAAGGTGAGCGGCGGCACTAAACACTCTTTCGGAGTACACACTTGTGGGAGGGCAACTTAGGTAGAATAAAGCCAGTTTGTGCAAGGGCCTCCAAATTGCCTCTTTTTCCTGCCAGTATAAGTACGGACTGTGTGACGTGCCTACTTGGATGCGGTCACTCATATAATCCTCCACCATTCTTTCAATGGTGAGAGAATCATATGCAGTGACAGTAGACGACATGTCCGTAATCGTTGTCAGGTCCTTCAGTCCGGACCAGATGTCAGCATCAGCAGTCGCTCCAGACTGCCCTGCATCACCGCCAGCGGGTGGGCTCGGAATTCTGAGCCTTTTCCTCGCACCCCCAGTTGCGGGAGAATGTGAAGGAGGAGATGTTGACAGGTCGCGTTCCGCTTGACTTGACAATTTTGTCACCAGCAGGTCTTTGAACCCCAGCAGACTTGTGTCTGCCGGAAAGAGAGATCCAAGGTAGGCTTTAAATCTAGGATCGAGCACGGTGGCCAAAATGTAGTGCTCTGATTTCAACAGATTGACCACCCGTGAATCCTTGTTAAGCGAATTAAGGGCTCCATCCACAAGTCCCACATGCCTAGCGGAATCGCTCCGTGTTAGCTCCTCCTTCAATGTCTCCAGCTTCTTCTGCAAAAGCCTGATGAGGGGAATGACCTGACTCAGGCTGGCAGTGTCTGAACTGACTTCACGTGTGGCAAGTTCAAAGGGCATCAGAACCTTGCACAACGTTGAAATCATTCTCCACTGCGCTTGAGACAGGTGCATTCCACCTCCTATATCTTGCTCAATTGTATAGGCTTGAATGGCCTTTTGTTGCTCCTCCAACCTCTGAAGCATATAGAGGGTTGAATTCCACCTCGTTACCACTTCTTGCTTCAGATGATGGCAGGGCAGGTTCAGTAGTTTTTGGTGGTGCTCCAGTCTTCTGTACGTGGTGCCTGTACGCCGAAAGTGTCCCGCAATTCTTCTGGCCACCGACAGCATCTCTTGCACGCCCCTGTCGTTTTTTTAAAAATTCTGCACCACCAAATTCAAGGTATGTGCAAAACATGGGACGTGCTGGAATTTGCCCATATTTAATGCACACACAATATTGCTGGCGTTGTCCGATGCCACAAATCCACAGGAGAGTCCAATTGGGGTAAGCCGTTCCGCGATGATCTTCCTCAGTTGCCGTAAGAGGTTTTCAGCTGTGTGCGTATTCTGGAAAGCGGTGATACAAAGCGTAGCCTGCCTAGGAAAGAGTTGGCATTTGCGAGATGCTGCTACTGGTGCCGCCGCTGCTGTTCTTGCGGCGGGAGTCCATACATCTACCCAGTGGGCTGTCACAGTCATATAGTCCTGACCCTGCCCTGCTCCACTTGTCCACATGTCCGTGGTTAAGTGGACATTGGGTACAACTGCATTTTTTAGGACACTGGTGAGTCTTTTTCTGACATCCGTGTACATTCTCGGTCTCGCCTGCCTAGAGAAGTGGAACCTAGATGGTATTTGGTAACGGGGGCACACTGCCTCAATAAATTGTCTAGTTCCCTGTGAACTAACGGCGGATACCGGACGCACGTCTAACACCAACATAGTTGTCAAGGCCTCAGTTATCCGCTTTGCAGCAGGATGACTGCTGTGATATTTCATCTTCCTCGCAAAGGACTGTTGGACAGTCAATTGCTTACTGGAAGTAGTACAAGTGGTCTTCCGATTTCCCCTCTGGGATGACGATCGACTCCCAGCAGCAACAACAGCAGCGCCAGCAGCAGTAGGCATTACACTCAAGGATGCATCGGAGGAATCCCAGGCAGGAGAGGACTCGTCAGAATTGCCAGTGACATGGCCTGCAGGACTATTGGCATTCCTGGGTAAGGAGGAAATTGACACTGAGGGAGTTGGTGGGGTGGTTTGCGTGAGCTTGGTTACAAGAGGAAGGGATTTACTGGTCAGTGGACTGCTTCCGCTGTCACCCAAAGTTTTTGAACTTGTCACTGACTTATTATGAATTCGCTGCAGGTGACGTATAAGGGAGGATGTTCCAAGGTGGTTAACGTCCTTACCCCTACTTATTACAGCTTGACAAAGGCAACACACGGCTTGACAAATGTTGTCCGCATTTCTGGTGAAATACTTCCACACCGAAGAGCTGATTTTTTTTGTATTTTGACCAGGCATGTCAATGGCCCTATTCCTCCCACGGACAACAGATGTCTCCCCGGGTGCCTGACTTAAACAAACCACCTCACCATCAGAATCCTCCTGGTCAATTTCCTCCCCAGCGCCAGCAACACCCATATCCTCCTCATCCTGGTGTACTTCAACACTGACATCTTCAATCTGACTATCAGGAACTGGACTGCGGGTGCTCCTTCCAGCACTTGCAGGGGGCGTGCAAATGGTGGAAGGCGCATGCTCTTCACGTCCAGTGTTGGGAAGGTCAGGCATCGCAACCGACACAATTGGACTCTCCTTGTGGATTTGGGATTTCGAAGAACGCACAGTTCTTTGCGGTGCTTTTGCCAGCTTGAGTCTTTTCAGTTTTCTAGCGAGAGGCTGAGTGCTTCCATCCTCATGTGAAGCTGAACCACTAGCCATGAACATAGGCCAGGGCCTCAGCCGTTCCTTGCCACTCCGTGTGGTAAATGGCATATTGGCAAGTTTACGCTTCTCCTCCGACAATTTTATTTTAGGTTTTGGAGTCCTTTTTTTACTGATATTTGGTGTTTTGGATTTGACATGCTCTGTACTATGACATTGGGCATCGGCCTTGGCAGACGACGTTGCTGGCATTTCATCGTCTCGGCCATGACTAGTGGCAGCAGCTTCAGCACGAGGTGGAAGTGGATCTTGATCTTTCCCTAATTTTGGAACCTCAACATTTTTGTTCTCCATATTTTAATAGGCACAACTAAAAGGCACCTCAGGTAAACAATGGAGATGGATGGATACTAGTATACTTATGGATGGACTGCCGAGTGCCGACACAGAGGTAGCTACAGCCGTGGACTACCGTACTGTGTCTGCTGCTAATATAGACTGGATGATAATGAGATGAAATCAATATATATATATGTATGTATATATAATATCACTAGTACTGCAGCCGGACAGGTAGATAATATATTTATTAGGTAATGATGACTGATGACGGACCTGCTGGACACTGTCAGCTCAGCAGCACCGCAGACTGCTACAGTAAGCTACTATACTCTATAGTAGTATGTACAAAGAAGAAAGAAAAAACCACGGGTAGGTGGTATACACTTATGGATGGACTGCCGAGTGCCGACACAGAGGTAACTACAGCCGTGGACTACCGTACTGTGTCTGCTGCTAATATAGACTGGATGATAATGAGATGAAATCAATATATATATATATGTATGTATATATAATATCACTAGTACTGCAGCCGGACAGGTAGATAATATATTTATTAGGTAATGATGACTGATGACGGACCTGCTGGACACTGTCAGCTCAGCAGCACCGCAGACTGCTACAGTAAGCTACTATACTATAGTAGTATGTACAAAGAAGAAAGAAAAAAAAAACCACGGGTAGGTGGTATACAATTATGGATGGACTGCCGAGTGCCGACACAGAGGTAGCTACAGCCGTGGACTAACGTACTGTGTCTGCTGCTAATATAGACTGGATGATTGATAATGAGATGAAATCAATATATATATATGTATGTATATATAATATCACTAGTACTGCAGCCGGACAGGTAGATAATATATTTATTAGGTAATGATGACTGATGACGGACCTGCTGGACACTGTCAGCTCAGCAGCACCGCAGACTGCTACAGTAAGCTACTATACTCTATAGTAGTATGTACAAAGAAGAAAGAAAAAAAAAACACGGGTAGGTGGTATACACTTATGGATGGACTGCCGAGTGCCGACACAGAGGTAGCTACAGCCGTGGACTACCGTACTGTGTCTGCTGCTAATATAGACTGGATGATAATGAGATGAAATCAATATATATATATGTATGTATATATAATATCACTAGTACTGCAGCCGGACAGGTAGATAATATATTTATTAGGTAATGATGACTGATGACGGACCTGCTGGACACTGTCAGCTCAGCAGCACCGCAGACTGCTACAGTAAGCTACTATACTATAGTAGTATGTACAAAGAAGAAAGAAAAAAAAAAACCACGGGTAGGTGGTATACAATTATGGATGGACTGCCGAGTGCCGACACAGAGGTAGCTACAGCCGTGGACTACCGTACTGTGTCTGCTGCTAATATAGACTGGATGATTGATAATGAGATGAAATCAATATATATATATGTATGTATATATAATATCACTAGTACTGCAGCCGGACAGGTAGATAATATATTTATTAGGTATTGATGACTGATGACGGACCTGCTGGACACTGTCAGCTCAGCAGCACCGCAGACTGCTACAGTAAGCTACTATACTATAGTAGTATGTACAAAGAAGAAAGAAAAAAAAAAAACCACGGGTAGGTGGTATACAATTATGGATGGACTGCCGAGTGCCGACACAGAGGTAGCTACAGCCGTGGACTAACGTACTGTGTCTGCTGCTAATATAGACTGGATGATTGATAATGAGATGAAATCAATATATATATGTATGTATATATAATATCACTAGTACTGCAGCCGGACAGGTAGATAATATATTTATTAGGTAATGATGACTGATGACGGACCTGCTGGACACTGTCAGCTCAGCAGCACCGCAGACTGCTACAGTAAGCTACTATACTCTATAGTAGTATGTACAAAGAAGAAAGAAAAAAAAAAAACACGGGTAGGTGGTATACAATTATGGATGGACTGCCGAGTGCCGACACAGAGGTAGCTACAGCCGTGGACTAACGTACTGTGTCTGCTGCTAATATAGAGTCTAGACTGGATGATAAATTATTGATAATGAGATGAAATCAATATAATATCACTAGTACTGCAGCCGGACAGGTACTATATATATTTATTATGTAATGACTGATGACGGACCTGCTGGACACTGTCAGGTCAGCACAGCACCGCAGACTGCTACAGTAAGCTACTATAGTAGTATGTATAAAGAAGAATGAAAAAAAAAAAAACCACGGGTAGGTGGTATACAATATTATATATATATATATATTATATACAATTATATATATATATATATATATATATATATATATATATTAAACTGGTGGTGATTGATTATTAAACTGGTGGTCACTTCAGGTCACGTTGCAACTTGCAACTAGTACTCCGAGGCCTAAGCAGACAATCACAAAATATATTATTATACTGGTGGTCAGTGTGGTCACAACAATGGCAGTGTGGCACTGACTCTGGCAGCAAAAGTGTGCACTGTACGTTATATGTACTCCTGAGTCCTGCTCTCAGACTCTAACTGCTCCCCACTGTCAGTGTCTCCCCCACAAGTCAGATAATACACTTACAGTCACACTATCTATTATCTAATCTAGTATAAATATCACTTCAGCAAGTAGTATAGTAGTATACAGTATAGTAGTACTCCTCCTAATAATGCTCCCCAAAATACTGTGTCTCTCTCTTCTCTAAACGGAGAGGATGCCAGCCACGTCCTCTCCCTATGACTCTCAATGCACGTGTGAAAATGGCGGCGACGCGCGGCTCCTTATATAGAATCCGAGTCTCGCGATAGAATCCGAGCCTCGCGAGAATCCGACAGCGTGATGATGACGTTCGGGCGCGCTCGGGTTAGCCGAGCAAGGCGGGAAGATCCGAGCCTGCTCGGACCCGTGTAAAAAACCTGAAGTTCGGGCGGGTTCGGATTCAGAGGAACCGAACCCGCTCATCTCTAGTTTCTAGATCACAGCAGCGCGTGTGAGGGACCCCTTATTCCAGAAGAATCCCAGAATCTGGGAGAGGGGAAAAGCCTCTTGGAGGGTTGCCACCAAATCCTGGAGAATCCAGGAAATCTGTGAGAGGTGGCAACCCTAGTTACACAGTGTAGCACAGAAACTCTTAACATAGATCTCCCCCCAGCTCAGAAAATCCCCCTCACACAGATCTCCTACCACAGAAAATCCCACCTCACACAGATCTTCCACTAGCACAGAAGATACCCCTAGTGCAAGAGATCCCCCCCACCACATACATATATCTCCCTCACAGAGAAGATCACCCCTCACACAGATCACTCCTCACACAGATCTCCCCCTAGCACAGAAAATCCCCCACCCCTAACACAGGAGGTGCCATTCCCTGTGTAGTGATTAGGTTACAGCTACTGGAGTCTGCAGGAAAAACCCCTATCCTATTACACTGTGTTTTACAATCCCCCAGACAGTGTCCTGTTGCCCACAGAGGACCCTCTACATATTCCCTCTGCTTGAGGTGCCCTCTGCCCTCCTCATTGCAGCTGCTGAGCTATGGTGTTGGAGCACTTCCTGGACTGGTCACCTGATCATCAGAGATGTCTATCAGAGCTCAAGGCATGCACCCATCACCCCCCCCCCCCAGTGAGGCATACATTCAATTCTATGCCTGAGAATATGTTTAAAAATGGATTAATTAAAATTCCTAACTGAAAACATATCCAAAGATTTAAAGCATTTAAAGAGAGTGTATTTTAGAAATAGCATAAATTATAGTTGTTAGTTAGGCTTAATAACTTAACATCATCTGGGTTATTATAGTTAGACTAGTGTTACATACAAAGTAGTGTAAGAATTGTAAAAAAAAGGTTGAACTCGGTGGACATTTTGTCTTTTTTCATCCTCAATAACTATGTTACAATGTTACACAGTACACATGAAGGTTGGGACTCCTTCACATGGAGTTGCACCCTTCCCAACTGCCCTGATCATGGGTCTCTGGTACTCACACACTGCATATTGAAACTAAATGCACAATGATGGTACAGTATGCCTTAAAAATTCGTACAATTTGTCTGTTTGGGGTATGGGTTCAAAGAGCAGGAACCCTGGGATGGTAGGATTGGTTTGCCTAGGGGTGGCACACTATTACATCTAATTTAGCAATTTTTAACACTCTGAATAATTTTATAAATTTTTTTCTGTTAATTCTGCACTTTTTTTTTTTTTTAACACCTTTCAGTTGTACAGATGTAGCCACCTTTATCTTGACTGTTTCTCCGCCGAGACGGGCGTCTAGCCACGCTAATGCGATAGCTGAGTTTCATCACAGGCAGGCGCGTTGAGACGATCTAGATACTCATCATGCATTACACATCTCCACCACTGTGTCGCTAATGCTCCACTAATCCAGTACTTTCGATCGTACAGTATAGCGGCGGATTGATCTACAGCTCTGGCAATACTGTAGGCGTAACGGGAGGCGGTGGAAAAAAGTATGGAGTACTGTACAGTATGTGTATGGAGACGCAACTACAGTAATTGTGTAAAAGGAAGAATGTACAGTACAATGTATAAACACCGTGCTTTTAAAATATATGAGCGTCTGAGTTCGCTAATGCATAATGGGAATGGAGGACTAGCAAATGCGAGCGTCCGAGTCCTCTAAGGCATAAACCAACAGCAATGGGGCGGGGGCCGGGCGCTGTTTGCAGTACTTTCACACATGAAATTGGAAATCTCTCATGAGGCGTCGTGGGCTAGGGGTGAAGGCTCCCACCTCCCTCGCTGGGAGTCCAGGGTTCGAGACCTGATGTGCTTTCTTTCTTTTTTTTTTTTTTTCTGTAATAATGCACTGTATTATTTTATTTACATTGTAAGACAGTCAATGGAAGGATGCACACAGGTTTCACATAAATCAAAGTACATCTGCAGGAGCGATTCTTTACGCTAAATGCACCTAAACAGCGGGAATGAAATGAGTGTATTCTGACGCTACCAACTGAGCAAAACAGTACTGTACAGTAGATCTTCAGCGTTTGTGTATTGCACAGGACCTGAATTTCCTCCCTGTGCAGGCCCCCAGGGGGGAAGGGCGATGGGGGTAGGGGGGAGACGATGGAAAATACTGTGCCTTTGAAATGCAATTACTGTACATGAGCGTCCGAGTACACTACGGCATACTGTAAACCAACACCAATGGGAAGGAAGTGCCAACCTTATTAATGAAGGGGCCCTGGTACATGACTTCCAGGGTGGTAGGGGGTGTTTAATACACAGGGGAGGAGTGGATAATGGAGTGGGCTTAATATTAGTGTTATGGACTGCAATTAGTTTCCTGTATGAAACAGATACAGTACAGTAAATAACCCTCCTTGGAAGTGCATGGGCCCTGTGAGACTTACAGTAGTGTACAGCATAAGGGTCGACTGACATGATGTACAAGCATTACATACAGTACATGTCAGTACTGTATGTAAATTCTTCAATTATTGCCTAACAACAATGCTGCTTACTGTATATTAAATACTGTAGGCCTAGAAATGTGCATCTCAATATAGTAGTTAAAAACACAGGGGCCTATGTGGATAAGCGAGTTCTATGCACACTAAAAATGGCCACCGACCGTGAACCCCCAGCACGTGGCAGCGCTCGGATATGTAGTGAGATACAATATGGCATACATTTCACAGTTCAGGGGGCAATGCTGAAGGAGCGTCACAATCCCCTAGCTCAATTACATTGGGATAAGCGAGGTCTATGCACATTACGGTATACCGAGCTGGATCGCTTAGCAACCTGACAAAATGGCCGCCGACCGTGAACTCCCAGCACGTGGCAGCGCTCGGATATGTAGTGAGATACAATATGGCATACATTTCACAGTTCAGGGGGCAATGCTGAAGGAGCGTCACAATCCCCTAGCCAAAATACACAGGGGAGGGATAAGCTACTGTAGGATTGCATACAGTATTACGGTACACCGGACTCAATCGCATAGCACACTGTCAAAACGACCACTACCCATGAACCCCCACCTCCTGAACCCCCACCTCGTGGCAGGCAGCAGTTGGGTATGGAATGAGAAATGGCATAAGCTGTGCAGGCTACGGGGCGATGCTGAAGGAGCGTCACAATCCCCTAGCTCAATTACATTGGGATAAGCGAGGTCTATGCACATTACGGTATACCGAGCTGGATCGCTTAGCAACCTGACAACATGGCCGCCGACCGTGAACTCCCAGCACGTGGCAGCGCTCGGATATGTAGTGAGATACAATATGGCATACTGTACATTTCACAGTTCAGGGGGCAATGCTGAAGGAGCGTCACAATCCCCTAGCTCAATACAGTATCTCACGCTTACAGTATCTTACAGTATACGCTTACAGTATCTGTGTATTTTGGCTAGGGGATTGTGACGCTCCTTCAGCACCGCCCCGTAGCCTGCACAGCTTATGCCATTTCTCATTCCATACCCAACTGCTGCCTGCCACGAGGTGGGGGTGAATAAAAAAAATAATAAAGTGTGAAAAAAACTACAGTAACATGCATTAGTACTTAAGGAATCGAACCCTGGACTCTGAGTATAGGAAGCGAAACACTTCACCACTTCGCCGCAGACAAATGTATAAATCCGTTGGTTTTGATTATGCTGTAATGGCTACGGGATTAAGACGATAACATACTGTAGAAAATTCCTAATCTTGAGAGGCAATAGTGAACTTGTAACACACATCCATTTGCGACAGTGTACACTACTGGTTTTACAGTACTGTGTTTTGTCTGCGGGACTCGGACGCTCACATACAGTATTCATAAAGTATTGTAGATGGATCATATACTGTATGCTGTACTACTGTATTTGCGTCGGTGTCGTACTGTATATACTGTACAGTACTGTATTAAATAATGCAGCGTAATGAGTACAGTATTTGCTGTATGCAGCGTAATGAGACGCCTTAGTAAAGTAGTCCTTATTATGTATGTCAGTATTGTATTTTACGGGAGACCACACGCATGCGCAGTGGTGATTGTAAAAAGCGACATCTGGTGGCTGATCGCAGGTATTACACGTAAAGGTAACGCCAAACGTCAAATGTCTGTCTCCGTGCGATTAGATAGCCTCTCTGTGGCTATGCGCGCCTCGCTACGCCACAGTGCGCTGCGTATGGTCGAACGGGCCAACCGCCGCGGCCACTCAAGATAAAGGTGGCTACATCTGTATAACACTTTTTAATACATAGCTTGTTGCTTCCTTCTTAACACTCACTAACACTTTACTTTTTCACTTGTGTGCAGCCCTGGGGTGACTGGCTCATGCCTTCTTGTTGGGGTCCCGCCCCCCCAGATTCAAACTTCGTTTTAGGAACCCACCAGAGATGAGATCACATAGATGCTGGTTGGTGGGCTAGTATTTTTTAGCCAAAAAGTATACCAAGAACCTCATGGAGTGTGCATCAGCACTATACTTTCTTTCTTAGTAAAACTACAAGTCCCAGCATGGTAGCATTTCCTGTTATATATGTAACTAGGGTGCAGTCCTAGATCCCCCTCCTTCCCTTTCTCTGTGGCATTAATGTCTGCTGCGTGGCCCCGCCCCCCAGCTCCAGGCAGTATCTTACTATCAGAGGTGAGGCTCAGCTCACTGCTGCCTCACATTGTGTCTCCACCTGTATTTCCAGGGAGTGCTGCAATTCTGGTGAGTTTTGCCTATAAAAAAGATCAGAATAATAGAAAGGAACAATATGCAAGTTATAAATATCTTCCTTGTTTTATTCTAATAATTTTTATAATCATAACCCTGGAGTCTGACAAGAGAGGCTCTGCCTCCAATTCTTACTCACTTACTCACGTGCTTGAATAATATCTGATAAAACAATATATGGACTGATTCGATTAGCCGCGTTTTTTCCTCGTGACTAATTGGTCTGTTTTGAGCAAATCAATTAGGTGCAACATCCCTGTGCATTAAGCCTCATAAGATGCACTTAGCGTGGATTTTTCCTTGCTGCCTCATGATTTCAGGCAATTAACCCGGAACCTCTGGGTTATTCCGCATTAGCCATAGGTTTACCATGCAATGAATTTACATTATAATGGAAAAGCTCTGGGCATAAAACACAGAGCTTTTCCTGTGCGGTAAATGGCACGTCTAATTGAATCTGCCCAATAGAAATGATATACAGCAACTTCCCAATTGATTATACCAGTGCTTTCCAAACTATTTTGAATCACGGCGCTCTAGATTATCAGAATTTTTCCATGGCTCCCCTAGACCAAGTTTCTTATTGAGAATTTTTTTTTAAACATTTAAAATTAAGTATATTGTGTTTATATGTCATCTTTAGGGTCAATTGCGTGGTGAGGGAGAAGATTTGCTTTTGTTTGTCCACATACTTTATGATTGACAGCCACCAGCACTGGTTTTGCCTATTACATAGACCATAAATAATTAGAATGGGTCCTGGACCACCAACCTGAGTCACGCCTGCAAGTGTCCAGAGGCACCCCAGGGTGCCACGGCACACAGTTTGAGAACCACTGGATTTTACTATTTCAGAGCCACTTTTACAGTAATGCAAGGAATGACACTTGTTTTGATTATTTCATATGGTGTAATTATTGGGGCACATGGCAGCAAAACAAATTACAGTGTAAAATCCAGTAAAAGGAAATGATTACACTCATTAAATATTTTTATTAATCATAATAATCATTACACCATGAGTTTTTCTGGTCTAAATTATGTCTGAGGATTAGTTTCATGACCCCTGGCTTAGTAATTAAATAATAATGTGTTTCCTCCTTACATATAAAGAATATTCTTGTGAAAAATAAAGAATAGAAAATTATGGACTTGTATTAAGTAATATCAAACTATGATTAGTTATTAATTGGTAGTTTACAAGTGGAATACTGAGAGAGGATCATTGGGCCCCACTCTAAAGGGTACAGCACCAGGGGTCACAGTTTAATCAGCCTTTGGTCAAACATTAATCACTCCTACTCCATCTCCTGTTGTCATGCATTTTTGTTACATTTTTGATTCACCTTCTTTGTAAACATGCTTTCAAATTTATATTATTACAGTAGATCTTAATTTTATCGACAATATACTAGAGATGAGCGGGTTCGGTTTCTCTGAATCCGAACCCGCCCGAACTTCATGGTTTTTTTCACGGGTCCGAGCAGACTCGGATCCTCCCGCCTTGCTCGGTTAACCCGAGCGCACCCGAACGTCATCATGACGCTGTCGGATTCTCGCGAGACTCGGATTCTATATAAGGAGCCGCGCGTCGCCGCCATTTTCACACGTGCATTGAGATTGATAGGGAGAGGACGTGGCTGGCGTCCTCTCCATTTAGATTAGAAGAGAGAGAGAGAGAGAGAGAGAGATTGACCTGATTTACTGGAGCTTAGGAGTACTGTAGAAGTGTAGAGAGTGCAGAGTTTACTAGTGACTGACCACAGTGACCACCAGACAGTGCAGTTTTGTTTTATTTAATATATCCGTTCTCTGCCTGAAAAAAACGATACACACAGTGACTCAGTCACATACCATATCTGTGTGCACTGCTCAGCCCAGTGTGCTGCATCATCTATGTATATATATCTGACTGTGCTCAGCTCACACAGCTTATAATTGTGGGGGAGACTGGGGAGCACTGCAGTGCCAGTTATAGGTTATAGCAGGAGCCAGGAGTACATATTATATTAAAATTAAACAGTGCACACTTTTGCTGCAGGTGTGCCACTGCCAGTGTGACTGACCAGTGACCTGACCACACTGACCACCAGTATAGTTAGTAGTATACTATATTGTGATTGCCTGAAAAAGTTAAACACTCGTCGTGTGACTTCACTTGTGTGGTGTTTTTTTTTTTATTCTATAAAAAACTCATTCTGCTGACAGACAGTGTCCAGCAGGTCCGTCATTATATAATATATACCTGTCCGGCTGCAGTAGTGATATATATATATTTTTTATATCATTATTTATCATCCAGTCGCAGCAGACACAGTACGGTAGTTCACGGCTGTAGCTACCTCTGTGTCGGCACTCGGCAGTCCATCCATAATTGTATACCACCTACCCGTGGTTTTTTTTTCTTTCTTCTTTATACATACATACTACTACATCTCTTTATCAACCAGTCTATATTAGCAGCAGACACAGTACAGTACGGTAGTTCACGGCTGTAGCTACCTCTGTGTCGGCACTCGGCAGTCCGTCCATAATTGTATACCACCTACCCGAGGTTTTTTTTTCTTTCTTCTTTATACATACATACTACTACATCTCTTTATCAACCAGTCTATATTAGCAGCAGACACAGTACAGTACGGTAGTCCACGGCTGTAGCTACCTCTGTGTCGGCACTCGGCAGTCCGTCCATAATTGTATACCACCTACCCGTGGTTTTTTTTTCTTTCTTCTTTATACATACATACTACTACATCTCTTTATCAACCAGTCTATATTAGCAGCAGACACAGTACAGTACGGTAGTTCACGGCTGTAGCTACCTCTGTGTTGGCACTCGGCAGTCCGTCCATAATTGTATACCACCTACCCGTGGTTTTTTTTTCTTTCTTCTTTATACATACATACTACTACATCTCTTTATCAACCAGTCTATATTAGCAGCAGACACAGTACAGTACGGTAGTCCATGGCTGTAGCTACCTCTGTGTCGGCACTCGGCAGTCCGTCCATAATTGTATACCACCTACCCGTGGTTTTTTTTTCTTTCTTCTTTATACATACATACTACTACATCTCTTTATCAACCAGTCTATATTAGCAGCAGACACAGTACAGTACGGTAGTCCACGGCTGTAGCTACCTCTGTGTCGGCACTCGGCAGTCCGTCCATAATTGTATACCACCTACCCGTGGTTTTTTTTTCTTTCTTCTTTATACATACATACTACTACATCTCTTTATCAACCAGTCTATATTAGCAGCAGACACAGTACAGTACGGTAATTCACGGCTGTAGCTACCTCTGTGTCGGCACTCGGCAGTCTGTCCATAATTGTATACCACCTACCCGTGTTTTTTTTTTCTTTCTTCTTTATACATACATACTACTACATCTCTTTATCAACCAGTCTATATTAGCAGCAGACACAGTACAGTACGGTAGTCCACGGCTGTAGCTACCTCTGTGTCGGCACTCGGCAGTCCGTCCATAATTGTATACTAGTATCCATCCATCTCCATTGTTTACCTGAGGTGCCTTTTAGTTGTGCCTATTAAAATATGGAGAACAAAAATGTTGAGGTTCCAAAATTAGGGAAAGATCAAGATCCACTTCCACCTCGTGCTGAAGCTGCTGCCACTAGTCATGGCCGAGACGAAGAAATGCCAGCAACGTCGTCTGCCAAGGCCGATGCCCAATGTCATAGTACAGAGCATGTCAAATCCAAAACACCAAATATCAGTAAAAAAAGGACTCCAAAACCTAAAATAAAATTGTCGGAGGAGAAGCGTAAACTTGCCAATATGCCATTTACCACACGGAGTGGCAAGGAACGGCTGAGGCCCTGGCCTATGTTCATGGCTAGTGGTTCAGCTTCACATGAGGATGGAGGCACTCAGCCTCTCGCTAGAAAAATTAAAAGACTCAAGCTGGCAAAAGCAGTAGCACCGCAAAGAACTGTGCGTTCTTCGAAATCCCAAATCCACAAGGAGAGTCCAATTGTGTCGGTTGCGATGCCTGACCTTCCCAACACTGGACGTGAAGAGCATGCGCCTTCCACCATTTGCACGCCCCCTGCAAGTGCTGGAAGGAGCACCCGCAGTCCAGTTCCTGATAGTCAGATTGAAGATGTCAGTGTTGAAGTACACCAGGATGAGGAGGATATGGGTGTTGCTGGCGCTGGGGAGGAAATTGACCAGGAGGATTCTGATGGTGAGGTGGTTTGTTTAAGTCAGGCACCCGGGGAGACACCTGTTGTCCGTGGGAGGAATATGGCCGTTGACATGCCTGGTGAAAATACCAAAAAAATCAGCTCTTCGGTGTGGAGGTATTTCACCAGAAATGCGGACAACAGGTGTCAAGCCGTGTGTTCCCTTTGTCAAGCTGTAATAAGTAGGGGTAAGGACGTTAACCACCTCGGAACATCCTCCCTTATACGTCACCTGCAGCGCATTCATAATAAGTCAGTGACAAGTTCAAAAACTTTGGGTGACAGCGGAAGCAGTCCACTGACCAGTAAATCCCTTCCTCTTGTAACCAAGCTCACGCAAACCACCCCACCAACTCCCTCAGTGTCAATTTCCTCCTTCCCCAGGAATGCCAATAGTCCTGCAGGCCATGTCACTGGCAATTCTGATGATTCCTCTCCTGCCTGGGATTCCTCCGATGCATCCTTGCGTGTAACGCCTACTGCTGCTGGCGCTGCTGTTGTTGCTGCTGGGAGTCGATGGTCATCCCAGAGGGGAAGTCGTAAGACCACTTTTACTACTTCCACCAAGCAATTGACTGTCCAACAGTCATTTGCGAGGAAGATGAAATATCACAGCAGTCATCCTACTGCAAAGCGGATAACTGAGGCCTTGGCATCCTGGGTGGTGAGAAACGTGGTTCCGGTATCCATCATTACTGCAGAGCCAACTAGAGACTTGTTGGAGGTACTGTGTCCCCGGTACCAAATACCATCTAGGTTCCATTTCTCTAGGCAGGCGATACCGAAAATGTACACAGACCTCAGAAAAAGAGTCACCAGTGTCCTAAAAAATGCAGCTGTACCCAATGTCCACTTAACCACGGACATGTGGACAAGTGGAGCAGGGCAGGGTCAGGACTATATGACTGTGACAGCCCACTGGGTAGATGTATGGACTCCCGCCGCAAGAACAGCAGCGGCGGCACCAGTAGCAGCATCTCGCAAATGCCAACTCTTTCCTAGGCAGGCTACGCTTTGTATCACCGCTTTCCAGAATACGCACACAGCTGAAAACCTCTTACGGCAACTGAGGAAGATCATCGCGGAATGGCTTACCCCAATTGGACTCTCCTGTGGATTTGTGGCATCGGACAACGCCAGCAATATTGTGTGTGCATTAAATATGGGCAAATTCCAGCACGTCCCATGTTTTGCACATACCTTGAATTTGGTGGTGCAGAATTATTTAAAAAACGACAGGGGCGTGCAAGAGATGCTGTCGGTGGCCAGAAGAATTGCGGGACACTTTCGGCGTACAGGCACCACGTACAGAAGACTGGAGCACCACCAAAAACTACTGAACCTGCCCTGCCATCATCTGAAGCAAGAAGTGGTAACGAGGTGGAATTCAACCCTCTATATGCTTCAGAGGTTGGAGGAGCAGCAAAAGGCCATTCAAGCCTATACAATTGAGCACGATATAGGAGGTGGAATGCACCTGTCTCAAGCGCAGTGGAGAATGATTTCAACGTTGTGCAAGGTTCTGCTGCCCTTTGAACTTGCCACACGTGAAGTCAGTTCAGACACTGCCAGCCTGAGTCAGGTCATTCCCCTCATCAGGCTTTTGCAGAAGAAGCTGGAGACATTGAAGGAGGAGCTAACACGGAGCGATTCCGCTAGGCATGTGGGACTTGTGGATGGAGCCCTTAATTCGCTTAACAAGGATTCACGGGTGGTCAATCTGTTGAAATCAGAGCACTACATTTTGGCCACCATGCTCGATCCTAGATTTAAAGCCTACCTTGGATCTCTCTTTCCGGCAGACACAAGTCTGCTGGGGTTGAAAGACCTGCTGGTGAGAAAATTGTCAAGTCAAGCGGAACGCGACCTGTCAACATCTCCTCCTTCACATTCTCCCGCAACTGGGGGTGCGAGGAAAAGGCTCAGAATTCCGAGCCCACCCGCTGGCGGTGATGCAGGGCAGTCTGGAGCGACTGCTGATGCTGACATCTGGTCCGGACTGAAGGACCTGACAACGATTACGGACATGTCGTCTACTGTCACTGCATATGATTCTCTCCCCATTGAAAGAATGGTGGAGGATTATATGAGTGACCGCATCCAAGTAGGCACGTCACACAGTCCATACTTATACTTGCAGGAAAAAGAGGCAATTTGGAGGCCCTTGCACAAACTGGCTTTATTCTACCTAAGTTGCCCTCCCACAAGTGTGTACTCCGAAAGAGTGTTTAGTGCCGCCGCTCACCTTGTCAGCAATCGGCGTACGAGGTTACATCCAGAAAATGTGGAGAAGATGATGTTCATTAAAATGAATTATAATCAATTCCTCCGCGGAGACATTGACCAGCAGCAATTGCCTCCACAAAGTACACAGGGAGCTGAGATGGTGGATTCCAGTGGGGACGAATTGATAATCTGTGAGGAGGGGGATGTACACGGTGATATATCGGAGGATGATGATGAGGTGGACATCTTGCCTCTGTAGAGCCAGTTTGTGCAAGGAGAGATTAATTGCTTCTTTTTTGGGGGGGGTCCAAACCAACCCGTCATATCAGTCACAGTCGTGTGGCAGACCCTGTCACTGAAATGATGGGTTGGTTAAAGTGTGCATGTCCTGTTTTGTTTATACAACATAAGGGTGGGTGGGAAGGCCCAAGGACAATTCCATCTTGCACCTCTTTTTTCTTTTCTTTTTCTTTGCGTCATGTGCTGTTTGGGGAGGGTTTTTTGGAAGGGACATCCTGCGTGACACTGCAGTGCCACTCCTAAATGGGCCCGGTGTTTGTGTCGGCCACTAGGGTCGCTAATCTTACTCACACATGTTGCCTTATAGGTAATTGTCTGCACTTAGTATAATATTAGGGCAATGGATATTGTCTGAATTAAAATAATTCATTATAAATAAGTGATGTAACCATAGTGTATAGTGGATATATATAGTAAGGAATAGATATGAAATAAATTTGAATGTATGAGGTAATGTTTAGCTGATTTAAGAGATTAGGTTTGTGTATGTGTTTATATAGATATACTGTATATTTGTGTTTTACTGCAAGATGGTAAAACAGTGTAGGGAACAGGTTTATTCTGCTCTAGCCATAAATAAGGCTAGAGAGGTCACAGTAAGATCAAGAGTCATTGTAGAGAAAAGGTATTAGGCCATAAATGATAATAGGTGTGTGACAGAGCTCTGTTGGTCATTGGAATTCCCAGGTGTGAACTTGTCAATACAACAGAACTTTGGATGAAAAGACATTCCAGATTTTACAATACTATACTTGCTTAAGGCAGTGTGGACACCACACTTTTATGACACCATGCCTCTGTGAACAGGACACGACAGCCCAGTTCAATGTTTGTTTTATTACACCTTGGAATCTGGCAAACCTATAATTACCTATTCCATTGGAAACTATGAGAATATGATAGTTTGAATTGGTAAAATATGGGATAAAAGGCAGCAGACTTTTTAGTTAGGAGTTAGAGGAGGAAGAAAGGAGGAAGGAGAAGGCGAAGGAAGGAAGTCAGTCAGGAGGAGAAGTCATGGAGAACATGCAGAAGGAATGATTCTTGGGATGGCAATCTTTAACTTGCAAGTATAAATATGATAGTAATTGAAACTGTTTGTGAAACTTATGTCATGTTGTTTTATGTTATGTAACGAAGGAAGCATAGCATAGCTTAATATAATAATTAGTATATATATCACTACTGTGTATATCTTATTCTGTACGATTTGATCTGCCTGTAAATAAAGAATCATATAAAAAGAGCGGTAATATTCAAGCTTGAACTCTCTTTAAGGAATCTTAACTTCATAATTTCATAAGTCATATATATATATATATATATATATATATATATATATATAAGGACTGCATATATTTATCAGCCACTTAGTAAGCCTGACATAATATATTTGCAGATATATATGATAAATGCATATTAATTAAAATATATCCATATATTAATAACCATATATGTTATATTAAATATTAATATTCATAAATATGATTCTATAAATCAATATTGGCGACCACGAATTGGACTTGTTATTACTGAATCTGATTATCTGATTTATAATATTTATGAGGAGTAGCAAATGCTGTAAACTGGCTACCAAATCTGCAGAATCACGGTGGGGATGTATCTATGAAAATTTATTACCATTGTGTAATGTCAATTTTGTATTCTGTATAACCTAGGATAAATGTGTTAGTGCAATATACGTTATTTTAACTAACATAATATCTATTAGGAAGCAGCACCAATGGCTATAAGCCTGCTGGCAAAATACAAGATCACAGTGGAATAGGTTACAAATGAGAATAAAGAATTTAAAGGCCTAGAATAGAAAATGTGCACAGTGGAAATGAGTATTTCCAAATAAATGTATAAATGTACCAGGTATTAGAGTTTAACCTTAAGACACCGGTCAATCTTAAGGAGAGGATACCTTCAGTACTAAAAACAAAGAATATATAAATTTAGCATTGTAATGTTAAATATGCAAAAAGTTGCAGCAGCATTAGGAAAAATGCGCAGAACTGCGGCTTTAGAAGCCAAACAGAAATGTAAAGAAGGATCAGGTTCACGTCTTCGTAAGGCGTGCCTGACCATTAATGCAAAAATGCATTCATTATTTAAGTCCCTTAAACAGAAAAATAAACAGAAAAAGTTTGGGGCAGAAGCAAAAAGCCTGGCAGATTGTAAGCAAACTGTCATGACCTCTCAGGAGGAGATAAAAGAAAGTACAAGGGAGAACATTGTAGATGTAGGTGAGACCCAGGACAGCATTGTCCATGTGCAGCACACAGAGTCTGCTATGGTCACACAGACCACCAGCAGAACAGCCTCTTTGGTAAATGAAGAAAGTAGCAATGTGCAGGATGTGTCTATCATCAGACAGCACATTAATGTAAAGGAGGTAGCAGCAATAGGAGATGTCCCCTATACTGTTTCTAGTAAGGGGGAAGATCATTGTAACTCAGATTATGAGTATTCTGCTGAATACACTCTCAGAGTTCCCAATGTAAATGAAGAATTTGTTATGCCCTTAGGCAAAGGTGAATTGTCAGCAGATTTAAACACTGATAGCTGCAGTACAGTGCACACAGGGGTGGAGAAGTTCCCCATGGTGAAAACTCCCATGGCAACCAGAGTTGCAAACCTTGAAATGTATTCACCTGGGAACATGTTTAAAGGGAAAATCCATTAAATTAATTCAGGAATGCATGTTTACAAACAAAGTTCCCAAACTTTTGTAACCCCCACACAACACTCAGAGACATCTAGTGATGGTGCAAATGTTTGCAGGCTCTCAGAGAGACCACATGCAGAGTGTCATTCTGCAAACCACACACCAATTAACAATGACACAAAGTATCACCAGGATGAGAATCTTTTTATGCCCTGGTTCCATAACCATTTTATTACAGGTGTGGAAAGACAGAAAGCCCTGGGACCTGCAATACATATTTGGCAAAGTCTAACAAGTTTCTCTCCCCACAAGAATATTTTTCAGGAAATACAAGATGCGTAAAGACCAAGAAGCCATGCCAAGCAGCAAACGCTATGGTTGGAGACAGTCTGGGACCAGGCTGCATCACAAGGGAGTATGGTCACAAGTGAATACGGTAGTATCATTCCTTTACTTGTTAGATCCAATGTAGCCATTGTTTGCTTTGATGTTCCAACAGCCACAGTTTCCAAATTAAACCTGCATCATATCTGCAGCGACAATTGTGCTGCCATTGACACACAAGGTGACAGGAAAGATTGGCACAGGCCAGAAACAATTGTTTGTTTGTTATTCAATCTTTAAAGACACATTTGTAAATTCTGTACCTGATAACATGCAGCAGATAGGACAGAATGCATAGCACGGTATGTTAAATCACTGTATAAATATCTGTGATATTCATTGTATGTCTTTTTGTTTGATTCATAGTAATCCTGGCAACCTGTATACAGAATGGTGCAAGACTCCAAAAAGACTCCAATTTACAAGGGAAAAGGTCTTCATTAACCCTTTCATCGCTGCTATCCAGCAAAATCTACATAGCATCACTAAAGACTGATATATGGACAAATCCTCAAGGAGTTTTCCAGTTTCACAAGAAAGGGGAAGGTTTTCATTAACCCTTTCATCACAAGTAATCATTACTTGTCTTTCAAACTACATGTACACCCCCACAACAGTGTACAGCACATCTCATCACTGTGATTATACAGAACTGTCTCATCCCTTCATATACCTTAATCAAATATATATGTAAACATTTGTCTGATATATATATATATATATATATATATATATTATATCATTGTATTATATACCTTGTAAATATTTTATGTTTTTTTTATATTACACAGTAGATACTACCTATGCTTCCTTCGTAAAAGCTTCAAAAGTAATTAAATATCTAATACTCGATGGAATTAGATTTAGTCAAAGCCATTCCTAAATGATATTTAATATCTGTTTGAAGCAAAATTGTATTAATTTATTGTATTGATAGGATGTTACTATATACACATCAAAAGCATTTTAAATAATTATTAGCCAAAATATAGGTAGGATAGAAAACGCCTTTATATGGGTTAAACTGGTATAGGGTTATTTAAGATTGAGATGTATAAATAGGTTCAAGGTAGAATAAGGAGACTTAAGACTGCATGGTAATTTATTCAGTGAGGAAATACAGAACAGAGTAGGTGTACTACTCACAGCCATTTGTGGTACTATTGCCCGAAGACAATTAAGACCTACTATTAACAAGCAAGGAAAGAAAGAAAGAAAGAAAGAAAGAAAGAAAGAAAGAAAGAAAGAAAGAAAGAAAGAAAGAAAGAAAGAAAGAGAAAAAAAAAGACTGTTTCATATATGCCTGTTCTATTCAAAATCACAACCTGTTTGTGCAAAAGCAATATGGACACTTGTCACAACTGCGGCATTGGAAAAACATTTAAAGGACGCACAAGGCTAAAGACCATTACTGAGGGTCGTCACAAGTACTGAATGTTCAAGACACAGCACTCGACGTACACAGCCCTCTGCCTCAAACAGCGAAATGGCAAGCAAAGGAGCAGCTGCTATGAAGAATTCTACTTCAACTGCCTCCATAATGCAGACGCAAGGCGTCTCCAATTGCAAGCAAACCACGCAGATGACAGTCTTATCCCAGTAAATTGCTACAGCCAAGAACAGCAAAAATGTCCAAATGTACTGATCCAGATACAGAAAAAAGGTCTACAATTGGGCTATGGTATTCCAAATGTCTGTAGAAATTAGTTTTCCTCATGAATACTGAATAAAAACCTCAGTCTTGGTCTGCTTTAGTTAAAAAGTAGAATAAGGTTAGGTAAGCTAAGAATTTTTAGAGATTTTTAAAATCACAATGGTTATTATTATTACACTTATGGTATATATTAGGGTTACAACAAAAGTTATGTTTTGAAGAAATATTTTGAAATGTATTTGGAAGCAATTACGCTAGTTTAATGTGTGGCCAATCAAAAGAATTTCTCAAGGCCACAAGGGGGCGACTGTTGCCTTATAGGTAATTGTCGGCACTTAGTATAATATTAGGGCAATGGATATTGTCTGAATTAAAATAATTCATTATAAATAAGTGATGTAACCATAGTGTATAGTGGATATATATAGTAAGGAATAGATATGAAATAAATTTGAATGTATGAGGTAATGTTTAGCTGATTTAAGAGATTAGGTTTGTGTATGTGTTTATATAGATATACTGTATATTTGTGTTTTACTGCAAGATGGTAAAACAGTGTAGGGAACAGGTTTATTCTGCTCTAGCCATAAATAAGGCTAGAGAGGTCACAGTAAGATCAAGAGTCATTGTAGAGAAAAGGTATTAGGCCATAAATGATAATAGGTGTGTGACAGAGCTCTGTTGGTCATTGGAATTCCCAGGTGTGAACTTGTCAATACAACAGAACTTTGGATGAAAAGACATTCCAGATTTTACAATACTATACTTGCTTAAGGCAGTGTGGACACCACACTTTTATGACACCATGCCTCTGTGAACAGGACACGACAGCCCAGTTCAATGTTTGTTTTATTACACCTTGGAATCTGACAAACCTATAATTACCTATTCCATTGGAAACTATGAGAATATGATAGTTTGAATTGGTAAAATATGGGATAAAAGGCAGCAGACTTTTTAGTTAGGAGTTAGAGGAGGAAGAAAGGAGGAAGGAGAAGGCGAAGGAAGGAAGTCAGTCAGGAGGAGAAGTCATGGAGAACATGCAGAAGGAATGATTCTTGGGATGGCAATCTTTAACTTGCAAGTATAAATATGATAGTAATTGAAACTGTTTGTGAAACTTATGTCATGTTGTTTTATGTTATGTAACGAAGGAAGCATAGCATAGCTTAATATAATAATTAGTATATATATCACTACTGTGTATATCTTATTCTGTACGATTTGATCTGCCTGTAAATAAAGAATCATATAAAAAGAGCGGTAATATTCAAGCTTGAACTCTCTTTAAGGAATCTTAACTTCATAATTTCATAAGTCATATATATATATATATATATATATATATAAGGACTGCATATATTTATCAGCCACTTAGTAAGCCTGACATAATATATTTGCAGATATATATGATAAATGCATATTAATTAAAATATATCCATATATTAATAACCATATATGTTATATTAAATATTAATATTCATAAATATGATTCTATAAATCAATACACAGCTACCTCATTGCGTCTCTTTTTTTCTTTGCGTCATGTGCTGTTTGGGGAGGGTTTTTTGGAAGGGACATCCTGCGTGACACTGCAGTGCCACTCCTAAATGGGCCCGGTGTTTGTGTCGGCCACTAGGGTCGCTAATCTTACTCACACAGCTACCTCATTGCGCCTCTTTTTTTCTTTGCGTCATGTGCTGTTTGGGGAGGGTTTTTTGGAAGGGACATCCTGCGTGACACTGCAGTGCCACTCCTAAATGGGCCCGGTGTTTGTGTCGGCCACTAGGGTCGCTAATCTTACTCACACAGCTACCTCATTGCGCCTCTTTTTTTCTTTGCGTCATGTGCTGTTTGGGGAGGGTTTTTTGGAAGGGACATCCTGCGTGACACTGCAGTGCCACTCCTAGATGGGCCAGGTGTTTGTGTCGGCCACTAGGGTCGCTTAGCTTAGTCATCCAGCGACCTCGGTGCAAATTTTAGGACTAAAAATAATATTGTGAGGTGTGAGGTATTCAGAATAGACTGAAAATGAGTGGAAATTATGGTTTTTGAGGTTAATAATAATATGGGATCAAAATGACCCCCGAATTCTATGATTTAAGCTGTTTTTTAGGGTTTTTTGAAAAAAACACCCGAATCCAAAACACACCCGAATCCGACAAAAAAAATTCGGTGAGGTTTTGCCAAAACGCGGTCGAACCCAAAACACGGCCGCGGAACCGAACCCAAAACCAAAACACAAAACCCGAAAAATTTCAGGCGCTCATCACTACAATATACAAATGAATAGAGATGAGCGCCTGAAATTTTTCGGGTTTTGTGTTTTGGTTTTGGGTTCGGTTCCGCGGCCGTGTTTTGGGTTCGAACGCGTTTTGGCAAAACCTCACCGAATTTTTTTTGTCGGATTCGGGTGTGTTTTGGATTCGGGTGTTTTTTTCCAAAAACACTAAAAAACAGCTTAAATCATAGAATTTGGGGGTCATTTTGATCCCAAAGTATTATTAACCTCAAAAACCATAATTTACACTCATTTTCAGTCTATTCTGAATACCTCACACCTCACAATATTATTTTTAGTCCTAAAATTTGCACCGAGGTCGCTGTGTGAGTAAGATAAGCGACCCTAGTGGCCGACACAAACACCGGGCCCATCTAGGAGTGGCACTGCAGTGTCACGCAGGATGTCCCTTCCAAAAAACCCTCCCCAAACAGCACATGACGCAAAGAAAAAAAGAGGCGCAATGAGGTAGCTGTGTGAGTAAGATTAGCGACCCTAGTGGCCGACACAAACACCGGGCCCATCTAGGAGTGGCACTGCAGTGTCACGCAGGATGGCCCTTCCAAAAAACCCTCCCCAAACAGCACATGACGCAAAGAAAAAAAGAGGCGCAATGAGGTAGCTGTGTGAGTAAGATTAGCGACCCTAGTGGCCGACACAAACACCGGGCCCATCTAGGAGTGGCACTGCAGTGTCACGCAGGATGTCCCTTCCAAAAAACCCTCCCCAAACAGCACATGACGCAAAGAAAAAAAGAGGCTTTTTACTGATATTTGGTGTTTTGGATTTGACATGCTCTGTACTATGACATTGGGCATCGGCCTTGGCAGACGACGTTGCTGGCATTTCATCGTCTCGGCCATGACTAGTGGCAGCAGCTTCAGCACGAGGTGGAAGTGGATCTTGATCTTTCCCTAATTTTGGAACCTCAACATTTTTGTTCTCCATATTTTAATAGGCACAACTAAAAGGCACCTCAGGTAAACAATGGAGATGGATGGATTGGATACTAGTATACAATTATGGACGGGCTGCCGAGTGCCGACACAGAGGTAGCCACAGCCGTGAACTACCGCACTGTACTGTGTCTGCTGCTAATATATAGACTGGTTGATAAAGAGATAGTATACTCGTAACTAGTATGTATGTATAAAGAAAGAAAAAAAACCACGGTTAGGTGGTATATACAATTATGGACGGGCTGCCGAGTGCCGACACAGAGGTAGCCACAGCCGTGAACTACCGCACTGTACTGTGTCTGCTGCTAATATATAGACTGGTTGATAAAGAGATAGTATACTCGTAACTAGTATGTATGTATAAAGAAAGAAAAAAAAACCACGGTTAGGTGGTATATACAATTATGGACGGGCTGCCGAGTGCCGACACAGAGGTAGCCACAGCCGTGAACTACCGCACTGTACTGTGTCTGCTGCTAATATATAGACTGGTTGATAAAGAGATAGTATACTCGTAACTAGTATGTATGTATAAAGAAAGAAAAAAAAACCACGGTTAGGTGGTATATACAATTATGGACGGGCTGCCGAGTGCCGACACAGAGGTAGCCACAGCCGTGAACTACCGCACTGTACTGTGTCTGCTGCTAATATATAGACTGGTTGATAAAGAGATAGTATACTCGTAACTAGTATGTATGTATAAAGAAAGAAAAAAAAACCACGGTTAGGTGGTATATACAATTATGGACGGGCTGCCGAGTGCCGACACAGAGGTAGCCACAGCCGTGAACTACCGCACTGTACTGTGTCTGCTGCTAATATATAGACTGGTTGATAAAGAGATAGTATACTCGTAACTAGTATGTATGTATAAAGAAAGAAAAAAAAACCACGGTTAGGTCACTGGTATATACAATTATGGACGGGCTGCCGAGTGCCGACACAGAGGTAGCCACAGCCGTGAACTACCGCACTGTACTGTGTCTGCTGCTAATATAGACTGGTTGATAAAGAGATAGTATACTACTAATATTATATACTGGTGGTCAGGTCACTGGTCACTAGTCACACTGGCAGTGGCACTCCTGCAGCAAAAGTGTGCACTGTTTAATTTTAATATAATATTATGTACTCCTGGCTCCTGCTATAACCTATAACTGGCACTGCAGTAGTGCTCCCCAGTCTCCCCCACAATTATAAGCTGTGTGAGCTGAGCAGTCAGACAGATATATAATATATATAGATGATGCAGCACACTGGCCTGAGCCTGAGCAGTGCACACAGATATGGTATGTGACTGAGTCACTGTGTGCTGTGTATCGCTTTTTTCAGGCAGAGAACGGATTATAAATAAAAGTGGTGGTCACTGGTCACTATCAGCAAAACTCTGCACTGTACACTACTGAGTACTCCTAATGCTCCCCAAAATTAGTAAATCAAGTGTCTCTCTAATCTATTCTAATTCTAAACGGAGAGGACGCCAGCCACGTCCTCTCCCTATCAATCTCAATGCACGTGTGAAAATGGCGGCGACGCGCGGCTCCTTATATAGAATCCGAGTCTCGCGATAGACTCCGAGCCTCGCGAGAATCCGACAGCGTCATGATGACGTTCGGGCGCGCTCGGGTTAACCGAGCAAGGCGGGAAGATCCGAGTCGCTCGGACCCGTGAAAAAAAACATGAAGTTCTGGCGGGTTCGGATTCAGAGAAACCGAACCCGCTCATCTCTACAAATGAATCCATGTTTATATTGCTTTTGTTTAGAATAATTTATTATTACAGTAGTACATGTAAACTACTAAACATATTGGAAAATATACATTAGAATTCACAGTATAAACATTATAGAATTCACTCAACAAATCATGCACTTTTCGGATGATTTAAATAAAGAAAAATATGTTGGCTGTGCAGTGCATCAATTTTGTGGGAATGGGATGGACCATAGTATGCATATATAGGTAGATTGCTATTTCTGTTTTTGGGATTTGCCTCTGTAGCTGGAGGGTATGTTGATCCTTGTAGTTTTATATTGGGGGTATCTAGAATGCCTCCAGGTGAGTTAGCTCTCAATTTAGAAATACATGCAGAAGGTGCTATTAGCAAATAGTGTACTGTAGAACCACCAGAGCAGAGATCCCTTGCATTGGCTGGTGGCTTACCATAAGTTTGCAAGTAGGATGTAAATCTTATTTGCTGGTCCTTTGCAATATGTTGAGGGAACTTGTTTTGTTTTTTCTTAACCGCTTGAGGGAACAGATGGAAATTGCTAGGGTTGAAAAATGCTACTTTAAAAAGCTTCTCACGATCACTTTTAGACATTCTTAGGAACATATTCATTATGAAAAAATTGTGAACTGAGAATTTTCAGTTTTCAGTTCTCACCCTTCTTAGTCACAATTTTTTCAATATTCATCATTCCTGTCTATTAAATGTATCACTTGCGAAAAACTGCTCCTATTGCGGAGACAATTTTTTGGAAAGTGATATTTTACCCTTTATTTTGCTGGTCTGCCCGGCTGCAGCCACACACACACCTTCCACC